>NC_073746.1:245838189-246438189 GCF_029784135.1 Toxorhynchites rutilus septentrionalis
CCAGTGAGAAATTCACAAGCGTTTACATATGCTGAATTTATTCAAGTTATATATACCTCGAATAAGTGTATCATATTTATTCTCACCCGTTTACACGTATTTTCACGTGAATAAATCCATCTATAGCTATAGATCTCCCTAATGTAAACCCGCCATAACCCTTTGCGTTCGTATGTCTGCTCTCAATCACAGCAGCTAGGAACAATACCAATCTTATATTTTACTCAACCAAGTATCATTTCACACTTTTTCTGAACGTATCTTAATGTCTAGTGAAACTGTTCATGAATTAATAGGAAGCTCCTATGAATGACAGATAGTGGTAAACGGTATAATCAAAATATTGTTAGCGTACAAAGATAAAAGGATAGTTAGGAAGCAGGTCATTCTCCTTGGAGAATAATAAAATGTAATACATGTAACACATCACATTAAAACACATTGTTTAGTAAAACACATCTAAAGTTAAACGAAAATAGATCTTGTCGACCTAATACGACCTCAATGGATTAAATTGTAAAAACGGAGAATGTATATTACAAATAATTCCAACAAAATAATTTCCATTTTCGAAAAAAAAACCATCATAATGAATCACCCTTTTTAAAGAACGCTCAGAATCTGCGAGAAGGTGATGCCGAGCTTGGGACATTTTAACGTTGAGCTGAGCAGCAGCAGTCGGAAATATCGCCAACCACGTTGTGTGTGAGTGATTGAGTGGTGAGGAAGGAGATACGAGAAAAACAAAACACAACAAGCAGGGAGACCTTGTGAGAAGGGAGCGCAAATGATGTTGTTGTTGTATTATGTATAGGGGCATATAAAATGCAATCGAGCGTGCCAGCGACGTAGAATTAGAATTAAAGAATTAAAGAAGAGAAAACCCCCCGAGAAAACGACAGGGAAAAAACGGAATGAATATGCCAGCTTCAAGAAAAAGAATGAGACAAGAATCGCTCCCTCTGTGTATGCGATGAATGATTACGTTTTGCTGACTTGGCCACGGCAGTGCTGACAGTTTGGTCAATATGCAAGGATGAACCTATTCATTTGTATAATCATAAGTTTTGACGTAGGATTACGTCTTCCTGGAACAACTTAAAGGTGCAAATTGAGAAAAGGTCAGTCGGCCGCATCGCGCAAATTATCCAATTATCATCATACATACATCATTATAGTAAAACTATATGTTCAGAAGTTACGTTGAAACACATCATCGTTACGTTTTGTATGAATGTATTTGGAAAAGTTGTTGAAAATTATAAGCACATTCATAAAATTTCATGAACATGGCGGTATAACACGACAAACATATTAAAAGAGCCCATTTACTATAAAAACGACAATAAATTAGAAATATTTTTTTAAACATCTCGAGAAAGGCTGCATTTAGAAGGAGATTGATAAGGGATTTTTCGATTTAAATCACATCAGAATTCATAATTTGTGCCTAAAATGATTGTTAACATACAAAAATTCCAAGTTTCGAAATATTCATAAAAAATCGATGTTCCACGAAGTTTGTCAAAAATAGTTCTATCATCTTTGTCTCATTTTTAAAATTTTCCACATGACTTCTTTTTTATATGAAAAAAAATTTAAAAAAATTAAAAATACATATATGAATAAAAAAAAATTAAATTGAAAAATACAATAAATTAGAAATGTTTTTTTTAAATATCTCGAGAATGGCTGCATTTAGAAGGAGATTGGTAAAGAGCTTTTTTATTTTAGATCACATCAGGATTCATAATTTGTGGCTAAAAATGATCATAAAAATTCGATGTTTAATGTTTTTTTAATGTTTTTTTGTAAAAAAAATTTGTTTTTTTATTTTGTTATTTTGTTTCTCAGTGTATATTTTTTAACATTTAGACATAAATACACAATAACTCTTTCTAAGACACTATTTCGGAAGGAATAATAGTTTTTGAGTTATAAATTATCAGAGATTTCTTTTACTAAAATCGATACGCCCTTTTCAAAAGTTACAATTGAGTCAAAAAATTCCCAAATGCTGTGAAAAACTCATATTTCCTTTAACCCAAACGGAATACAAACTATCATCTGAATCAAAAATACTCATGTTTTGTCATTTGTTGCAATTCATTTGCAATTGCTCTGATGTATCTCACGCATATCACCAGTTTCTGAAGGCCGAGAGGCTTCAAACTTATAATTTGCTTTTTCAAGTCTCTATAATTTAAAACATCATCATCATTATCACTAACAATAAAGCAAGCTGCGGCGGCTCTTATACTTAGTCCAGAGAATTTCGCATACATTTGTGCACATCGCTAAGTGTTCAGTTGATTCATTAGCCATTCAGAAATACATAAAAGTGATGTTCATGCGGCGAAGAGCATTCGGTATATTTCAAAGTGTGAAACAGCTTATGCCGCCAACGAAAGTATTCAAACAGAGAAGCAAAATAACTACCATATGAATTATGTTGAGTAATGAGAAGGTAACCATGTTACAGTCGCTATAAATCAATGTAATCGTACGAGAGTCTACTCGCATAGAAATATTGAACGAAGACTGAAAACATGTTAACTTTGAAAAAATATAACTCAAAAACTAGAAGAATGCCCCTCTTTTAAAAAAACTCATTTTCGGATACGGTCTAATATTCCACAATAAGGAAATAAACGCGCATAAAGAACGGATCATCCGATTTTAGCTATCTATTTTGTTTGTTCGTTTTCGCGTCTTCGTTTATACTGTATTTGACGGTTGACTGATTTGAAACGAAAATGGCAATGTAGAATCTATTCATTCATCCTCCATATATACTTTCCATTATTTCATCAAAACTGAATGCAGAAGCAATCTCGTCCAGAGCACAGAGGGCAGTTTCATTATATTTTTTTCCCTTCGGCACTAATCACCGTCTTCCTGCCATCATCATAATGATTGTACGAACACACAATATAATTTTTTTTTAGATAACTATAAATCTCGATGTGTCATGCAATTTTAAGAGATTTGGCACCAAATTTTTTTTTAAAACCCCGATTTTCGGTGATCTTTCGTTTTTCAAAAAACTCAAATTTTTACGTCTGTGACACTAATAAATGAAGTTCGAATGAGCTAATATTTTGCAAAGGGTAATATTATCGTGCAAATCAACATTTCGCAGCAAGTTCCGAATGAAAAATATTTATTTTGAGGAAGATGGAGAAGTGAGTGAATGTATGCAGATATCAACTGGAAATAACATCTCTGAAATATGTGATCGTATAACGTCAGCAATTCACACAGTATGACAGTAAATAATTCGAGTTATAATATTGAACGCGCAGAACGCGCAGATAGTATACGAGCCTTTTTTAAAAATATACGAGAAACTACTATGAAAAAAGCTTTGCAACAACAATTTCGATCTGTTATGCTGCATTGTGTAATAATATGTTGTATTGCAGCTCATGTGATAAATAATGTAACGAATGTTTTTCTATATATAGGGTTGGGGAAAAAGAAATGTCGTATTTCTGATCGAAATTTAACGCTTTATTGAACATACTTAAAACTATCCAATTTAAGTCAAATATGCGCCGTTTTGTTCGCAAACTTGTTGCCATTTAGAAGGCAACTTCATTATCCCCTCCCTTATAAAACGCCCCCTCCTTATTTGCAAAAAACTCAGCCAGTTTTCGCAAGCCTCTTTTGAGGCCAACTTAGTATCACCAAGAGCGTTTTGCATGGACCGGAAGAGATGATCATCACTTGGAGCCAGGTCCGGACTACACTATGGGTGCAATAGGACATCCCATCCGAGCTCCCGTAGCTTCTGGCGGGTCATCAAAGATGTGTGAGGCCGAGCGTTGTCCTGGTGGAAAACAACACCATTCCTATTGATCATTTCTGGCCGCTTCTGGTCCATCGCCTGCTTCAAACGGTCAAGCTGCTCACAGTAGAGAACCGAGTTGAGGGTCTGGCCATAGTTGAGCAGCTCATAGTGGATGATTCCCTTCCAATCCCACCAAACACGCAGCAAAACCTTCCTGGCCATCAATGAGGCCGAGCGTTGTCCTGGTGGAAAACAACACCATTCCTATTGATCATTTCTGGCCGCTTCTGGTCAATCGTCTGCTTCAAACGGTCAAGCTGCTCATAGTAGAGAACCGAGTTGAGCGTCTGGCCAAAGTTGAGCAGCTCATAGTGGATGATTCCCGTCCAATCCCACCAAACACACAGCAAAACCTTCCTGGCCATCAATCCGGGCTTGGCGATGGTTTGGGCCGGCTCACCGCGCTTCGACCACAACTTTTTTCGCTTTACTCGTGTGACACCCATACATCCAGCTTTTTTTTGGAATCCAATCTTCTGCAAATGGTTCCAAACGGTTTTATGGTCTATACCCTGTTCCTGGCCAATCGAGCGAGTGCTCACATGCCGGTCCACTTGAATGATTTCAACGATATTATCGGTTTCCACGACGATTGGCCTACCAGTACGGGGTGTATCTTCGACAGCCACCACACCAGAACGAAATCGATCAAACCAACGCTGTGCTGTGCGAATTGTTACAGTATCGGGTCCATAAACTACACGAATTTTTTCGGACGCCTTCGTTGCAGTTTTACCTCGCAGGTAGTAAAAACGTAAAATATGGCGAATTTCTTGCTTGGTGGACTCCACCTTTGATGCGCTATAACTTGCGACTGAAAAGGACAATCACAACACTGTCAAAACGACACTTGTAGCACAGATTGTCGTCTTTAAATAGCCGTATAGTATGACCCGATGCGATAAGTACAACACAAAATATGTTTAAGTGTTGCCATATATTGACAATATACGACATTTCTTTTTCCCCAACCCAATATTTTGCATGTCACAGGGAAAAAAGTGTTTAAATCATATACATTGGAGATAAAATACAGATATTTTTATTACAAAAAACCCTGTTTCGAATACATACGTTTCCATTATTTCATGCGAAAAATTTTTTGAGCGTGATATAATCGAGACGTTACTGTACCATACTTCATGATACGAGATCTATAGCAAACTATCTATAGAAAAAAACGCCAATACGATTACTATCAAAAAACATTAAAAGTAAAGTTACTCACGTTTTGTTGTTTAATCCATGTAAAGTAAAAAGTTTCATTCATGATACGGTGCTTGCGTTGGCATTAGGGCTTTCAGTAGCAAATTAGCTAACCACGACTCACTATTTTTCTTTCCAATGATTTTTTGAACTAATTTTCGCAGTATGAAACATGAACGATTCATCGTAAATTTCACTTCCGAATTTTGTATCTCACCATCGCGTCTTATTTTTATATCTGTTTCGAATATATTTTACTTGATTTGCCTTTCCGCACTTTTCACTTTTTTTCTTATCTTCGCCTTATTCCGAGTTGATTTCACATCGTAATATAAATTATTCAGACATTGGTACAACGGCTTCCGAAAAAACGCGCGTAACAAATCCAACTCAAAATGGTTTTATTCTCACGATGAAAAAAAACATTCATATCGCGGCGGCACTCGAAGGTCCGGTTTTGATTCGATTCTTCTGATTTTTACACGTGCTTTTGGATCTCACTAACGACAGAAAACTCCCAAACATGTGCTTTCGAACACGTGCACCGCTATTCTTAAATCTACACAATGGGTGGCACTCGCTATAGCCTTTGTGAACTTCACACAGCTTCCATTGAAGCTAGAATGTTTTTCCCACTATTCACTTCTAATTTCTTTTGTTTAATTATTGTTAATCACTGAATGAACACCGTAGCTAATCCGAAAAGCACTAGTTAACGGGATCGAACAAGTTGATTCACGTTTGAATAGGAACTTGCGTTTGATTCGGTTATGCTTAAGAACACGTCGGCGCACAGTAGAGGTCGGATTAAGACTGAAGCCGTGCGGGCTATTATTCGGTATGATTGTCTATGTTTTGTTCGCGTTGTTAGCATTAAACTTCGTGTTCCGCTGATGTGGAGCGAAAACTCGTGTTGACGATATTGAACCTCTGCTGCGCTTTTGGGAAGTGATAATTAGAATGGATTTTTAAGATGGATTGAACATACTTTGGAACCGAATTTCATGAATAAAAATGTACACTTCCGTATCAACTATGTATTCAAGGAGAATGAGAATTGCATTATTTTTCCAGTGATGAAACAATCTTGAACCAAAATCATTTTTGATATTGATTTTATATTATAACGATTATTCTTATATGTTCCGAATTTGCTAGAAAAATTATTAAGTAAGGATCAGAGCTACGTTTATAAATTAATTACACAACATCAAGTAAACAAATCTTTAAAATTTCACCATTTAAAACTATTTTCGGATCTGTTAATATAATAGAAAGAGATATGCCTCAAAAGCATGATTGTTGCAATTAGAAGAATAGAAATTGGCGATGACGAAGGTGTTGTGTCGACATTTGGTGATAACATCCATGATTGTGAGACATTTTGATTTCTATCAGATCAGCAGGCCCGAAGTCAGTTTTAAATGTGTGAGATTTGAATGAAATTTATTACTTGATGTTATGTGAATCTGCGATGACGAAATGGTTAACCACTTACAAAAAACAGGAAGTGGGTTATATCTATGGTATAACCTCAAGGGTGACGTAGGACTATCGTTGATTTAGAGATCATTTGTTTGAAGTTGAATCTAAATCCATTCTGAATGAATGAATAAATGAATATTTGGGAGACTTCGAAAACGAGAGCGTTACGTTGGAGGCACAAGGTTTTATGCATCCAATATAGGATACGAAAAACCTTGTTCTGAAGAATAATCTTCAGAAGCTAACCTGCTAACTGTACTTGATTGACAAATCACAAACCCAAATGTATTATATGGATATTTTATGGATAGAAAACATTCAATTAAACTCTTTCACATGAATATATTTTGAAAATTCCCAGAGGAACTGGCAGATTATTTTCAGTAACGATTAGTTATTTCCACATTTTCCTCGATACTGGAAGCCCACCAGTGGTTAATACCAACTCGATAACCACCTGTTAATAGCACTTGATTGAAACATATTTGGTCACAGTGTTACATGTATAGAAAACATTCAATTAAACTCTTTCACATGAATATATTTTGAAAATTCCCAGAGGAACTGGCAGATTATTTTCCAGCAATGATTAGATCTTTCCGGAACTTTCTCGATGCTGAATGGCAACCTAACGGAAAGAGTTCGGCGCGTGTATGTGTCGATCCTTCGCCGTCCACCTCCTCCAGCACGTTAGGCAACGATGTTGTCTTGTCGATGTCCTCACGAAAAATGAATGTGTCTCACCACCAGAATATCGCTTAAGTATGCTTTTTGTGTGTGATTGAATCGAGAGAAGGTGTGGTTTACGATGGCAATTTGGAAGGCAAACTAGAGGGGAATGAACTCTCTGAGCTCGGAACTTTCGGCGACTGAGCAATAATCGATTGCGGGCGCATACAATATTGGATACGGAAATATCCTACTGATGGGGAAGAATAATCTTCTGAAGCTATCCTGTTAATTGCGATTGATTGAAAAACCACAAAACCAAATGTATTTGATCACAGTGTTACATGGAAAGAAAACATTCAAATAAACTCTTTCACATGAATATATTTTGAAAATTCCCAAAGGAACTGGCAGATTATTTTCAGTAACGATTAGATATTTCCACATTTTCCTCGATACTGGAAGCCCACCAGTGGTTAATGCCAACTCGATAACCACCTGTTAATAGCACTTGATTGAAACATATTTGGTCACAGTGTAACATGGATAGAAAACATTCAATTAAACTCTTTCACATGAACATATTTTGAAAATTCCCAAAGGAACTGGCAGATTATTTTCCAGCAATGATTAGATCTTTCCGGAACTTTCTCGATGCTGAATGGCATCCTAACGGAAAGAGTTCTGCGCGTGTATGTGTCGATCCTTCGCCGTCCACCTCCTCCAGCACGTTAGGCAACGATGTTGTCTTATCGATGTCCTCACGAAAAATGAATGTGTCTCACCACCAGAATATCGCTTAAGTATGCTTTTTGTGTGTGATTGAATCGAGAGAAGGTGTGGTTTACGATGGCAATTTGGAAGGCAAACTAGAGGGGAATGAACTCTCTGAGCTCGGAACTTTCGGCGACTGAGCAATAATCGATTGCGGGCGCATACAATATTGGATACGGAAATATCCTACTGATGGGGAAGAATAATCTTCTGAAGCTATCCTGTTAATTGCGATTGATTGAAAAACCACAAAACCAAATGTATTTGGTCACAGTGTTACATGGATAGAAAACATTCAATTAAACTCTTTCACATGAATATATTTTGAAAATTCCCAGAGGAACTGGCAGATTATTTTCAGTAACGATTAGTTATTTCCACATTTTCCTCGATACTGGAAGCCCACCAGTGGTTAATACCAACTCGATAACCACCTGTTAATAGCACTTGATTGAAACATATTTGGTCACAGTGTAACATGGATAGAAAACATTCAATTAAACTCTTTCACATGAACATATTTTGAAAATTCCCAAAGGAACTGGCAGATTATTTTCCAGCAATGATTAGATCTTTCCGGAACTTTCTCGATGCTGAATGGCATCCTAACGGAAAGAGTTCGGCGCGTGTATGTGTCGATCCTTCGCCGTCCACCTCCTCCAGCACGTTAGGCAACGATGTTGTCTTGTCGATGTCCTCACGAAAAATGAATGTGTCTCACCACCAGAATATCGCTTAAGTATGCTTTTTGTGTGTGATTGAATCGAGAGAAGGTGTGGTTTACGATGGCAATTTGGAAGGCAAACTAGAGGGGGAATGAACTCTCTGAGCTCGGAACTTTCGGCGACTGAGCAATAATCGATTGCGGGCGCATACAATATTGGATACGGAAATATCCTACTGATGGGGAAGATTATTTTCAGTAACGATTAGATATTTCCACATTTTCCTCGATACTGGAAGCCCACCAGTGGTTAATGCCAACTCGATAACCACCTGTTAATAGCCGCGCGTGTATGTGTGTGTAGCGATGTCTTCCCAGGGAACCGTTTGTGGCATCACTCTCCTCCTGATAGATTCCCTTCTGGCCTAAGGTGCACAAACAGGCTCTTGGTGACACCGTTCATTCCGTTCAGCAATTTTAAGACTATTGAAACAAGTTTTTGGATCAAAAAGTAACAAGTATATAACGCGTAGACATTTTATCTTTCGAATGAAGTGTTTATCATACCATTTCGTTCAGTTGTTTAGGAGCTATTAACGCTCAAAATCTCGGTCTCCGGCGTAACGCTTTCGTTTTCGAAACTTTGATTTTACACCCCGGTATAGAAATGAAAGACTTAGTCCTACGTCAAAAACTTGTTACTCAATAACATAGGAAACATATTTGATACGCAAAAGACAGTTCTCATTCTTAATTATAATTCTGGAAGTGTGTTCATTCCATCTGCAAATCCATTGTCATTTCCTCTCCACAAGGCGAAACACGAAGCTCAATGCCATCAACGAAAATGATACATAGGCAATGAAACGCTCGGTTGTAGTCCAATGAATCATATATCGAGGTGGAACAGTATGCGAAGTATATTAGTATTGAAAACACAAAATATGATGTCATAACTATTTTGTTACTTTGTTACTACAAGGTAACATCGCTGATAACACAATAAAGGATTAAAAATGAAGAAAAAACATAGTTTACTGCATTTTTAATCCTTTATCAATGTCAATACAGAAATTATTAAACTATCCATTGGTAAGATCGTGTATACTAGTGGTCGGATGATGTGAAGCCATGATCGGAACAAAAAAGTAAGAGCCTACCATTTTCCGGGACGCTCTAAATAATTACCAGGGCTCTGCATAGTCATAGTCAACTGAGGATAGTCAGCTGATTATCTGACTGATTATATCCGTATTCAGTTAGTAATGACTTTTGGATTCTTCACGCAGTTTCTCCGTCAAAACGACTAAACAGTCAGTCGGGCGTTTAGTCGCTATCTCCCTCTACCGACTCGACTATATCATTTCATTCTTTCCAGTCAAATTGTCCTCATTGCATTTTGAAGTGACTTCACCCAAAACGTATTCGTTCCTCTCTTTCTGTACGTACGTACGTGCGCTGGATTCATTCTTGTTACCACGACATCGAAATTTGTTTCCTCATTTTGCCAATGCACTTTTCTTGACAATATCCGTGGAACAGTGGTCTTGAAGCCCCCGCAGACTGCAGACTTTTTATCGTCCCCTGGTTTGATCGGCTTCTTAATAAGTACGGAGTGGAATGCATACGTGCACATTTCATGGATTCAGTTGGATCGGTGTTTTCACTAGCCCAAACCGTACAAAACTATCGGCCGATCAAAAGTCTGCAGTCTGCCGAGGCTCTTAGTGTATGAACGCAAAAAAAACTAGAGCTCGTAGACCGCTGTTCCCGTTGCCGCCACTACCGCTTCTGCCACTTCTGCCACTTCTGTCGCTTCTGTTGCTGCTACCGCTACACGCTAGAACGATGGCCTTATCATGTGAGCTTAGAAAATGAAAGATGTTTTCGCCAATTTTTTTTTCATTCGGCTGGCGGTAGAATCACAAGGGGAGTGGCTTACAATATGATTCTTTGCTTGTATCCTAATTATCCTGTTACTCTAGTTGCTCCTTTTGGGCGGAACCATTTGACGAGCACGAATTGGACTAATCAAAACGTGGCACATGCATTTGAACAATGCTTGACATTTCACAACTATTTATTGTTCATATCAATTCCTCCATTCATTTTTTCCTCTAAGTTCGGTGCCTAAATTTTCATTTTACCCCCTATATCTTTCGGTTACACGTAGTCCTACGTCAAAATATTGTAGTTTTAATACAGTCGTTAAAAGTTATTGATGCAACCCTTTCGAAAACCTCGTAAATATATTTTTGTGTTCGAGAAAAGCATCTGTTAACTTGAATGAAATCATGGTTCTCTAACAACGGTGATAGGGAGCTAAACTTACAGTTCTTTTCTTGATTTTCCACATCAAAACAAAAGATTTTCAAATTTCTTGGTGGCCGTATGATGTGCTGTCAGTCAGGCTTCGTACTGACTAACCAGAACTACAACAGAAACGTTGTGTTTCTCACATTATTGTTTATTGAAAAATAAAATGAACTCACAACAATCAAATCGATGCAGAGATGGGAACCCCGCACTAATAACTTGTTTTTAACGATCTCATACGTACTTCTCTCTTGAATAAACCGTACAAAATTCGTTTTATGATCTTATTTTATTTTTCTGATCTCATCTTGTTATTTCGGTTTACGTGTAGCCAGCCTTTTTGGATGAACCTTGTACGTCTTGTCAAAGCTATCGTATGCCATGTAAATTCCTTTTGGATGTTGCATAATAATAATAATAATGAATGTGATTCAGTGTACACCCAGGTTTTTTTTACGCGGAGGATACGTACCTCGTAAAAAAACCGCGTTAATTAGAAAATCCGCGTAAAAAAAACCGCGTTAATTCGAAAATACGCGTAAAAAAAACCGCGTTAATTGGAAAAACCGCGTAAAAAACCATGTCACCTAATGATAGATATCAAATGGGATTAACTTTACGTAGAACGGAAGTAAAAAGTTGAGTGTTGCTCGCTTCCGAAAACCCGTAGTTTTTTCCTGCAATTTTGTTGGTTACTGGTAGCTATAGTTCGGTTTTCCTCACGAATGAGGTCATCTGCTGTTGCTAGAAGATTCCCTGATAATTTGTACACTCTTCTGCCGATGCACGTGCAGTACCACTGTTGGACCGTCCAGAGCAAAGTAGACAGGGAAAGATATTCACGAATAGCTGCCCGTAAAAACCCCGTCCCGTTGTACCGCCCGGCGAGCTCCCCGTTACCCAACACCTAAAATCCTCGTAAGAATTGTGATAAGGTGCGGCAATAAGCGCCAAACTCCGTTACAAGCACTAATTACCGTAATTTGCTCTGAGGGAACATGAGAGAAAAATGTGAGCTGAGGGGGGATGTGATATTGCACTGGTCTTTTTTTACCGCGTAAAAAAAACCGCGTTAATTGGAAAATCCGTGTAAAAAAACCGCGTTAATTGGAAAATCCACGTAAAAAAAACCCGCGTTAATTGGAAAATACGCGTAAAAAAACCGCGTTAATTGGAAAATCCGCGTAAAAAAACCTCGTAATAAAATCGCGCAAAAAAAAAAACGCGTAAAAGAAAAACCTGGGTGTATATGAGCATTTGAACAATACAAATCAATACTTGAAAAGTGGCATGAGTGGCCATTAAATAAGTAATCACTCGAAAAGCTTTGATTTCCCTAACACCGGTTCACTGCATTTCTCTTGGTCTTCTTTCTCTCAGAGGGTACTTAAGTTCCTAGTGGAACTTCGCCATTGCAACATAGTGGTTTTTGGGTCATTAATAATCAGTACTTAGGTCAGATTTCTATGCTAGAGAACAAGTCTTGTATTCAAAGTGGCAAGGACGAGAACTCGTGTATACTAGTGCAAATTGGGAGAACCCGAACCGATTACTAGAATAGCAATCGAACTCGATAACGAAGCCCTCATAATGATTGGTGTGACGCAAACCACTCACCAACCAAGAACCGATTACTAGAATAGCAATCGAACTCGACAGCGAAGCCCTCATAACGATTAGTGTGACGCAAACCACTCACCATTTTGTCATGGGAACCACCTGCTCTAGGTCTCCGTATATGTTAGATTGTATAACGATAATCTCTTTGATGAGAAACTTCGCAAAGCAGGTTCAACGATGCTTGGAAGGCGATTAAAGATTTTCAATCGAGCCTTATCCCAACTGGCTGCATTGGATTTCCCAGACGTGTACCTCATCTACTAGTAAACTCCATTAGTGTAATTATTTTTCTCTGGAATAGTTTGTATTTTCGTCGTCCAGATTTCTCGGATGTATTCAATATTTGATCACTTCGTTGATTAATAAGTACATATATAGACGATATGATTCGTGAAACCTGTGTGAATCAGTTATGGTTGTGATGACCTATAAGAGCAGTACATTTATGGATGTGTTTTATTCTCTTGAACCCTAGAATCATCCTCTAAATCCACACTTGTAGTAATCTTTAAGCATGTGGGTTTTGCTATGAAGTTGTTTAAATACATGGTTCATATTCCTCAATGCTCTGTTATTCTGTTCTCCGCTATCGCTTGTACAGAGCATGAGATGTTCGAAAACACCAAATGTCTACATGAATTATTACCGATCTACCGATACACACTTCTTATAGACAAGGTCGGAATATGTGGGGATTTCCGTTTTTCCGTATTGTACGATAATTGTGGTCAGTGAGCTAAGGCAGACAAAGTGTTTGAGCATTGGATTAAAACGTTACTACGAGATTTTGTAACGTTTGTCTACCGCCAGATTATATTTAATCGCAGACGCATTGATCCGAAGCCTAATGAGCTTTGCTTCGAGTTTGGGTCCGATTTATTAATAGCAGACAAGATAGTCTACAACCTTCTCAAAGTCCATTGGGAACTTCAAACGATTCCGACAAATCTTTTGAGATCTTCATCTTGCTGCTGGTTACAGAAATCCTTCAGAAAACGCCTGAAAATTATTATTTATGATTCGTATTTCTCTTATGCGAATGAACTGGACCTCTGTGGCTCAATAGTTCAAAGCAACTATGGAAGAGAGATGTTTTGCAATCTTAAAAAATGCCAAAAAGATGAATGCGATTCCAATAGCCGGATTCCTGAAAAGGAATATGAAGATTGGAGAGTGTTTGCCATGGATTATTATTCGATGGGGGACTATCCTGAAGGAGATGAGTTGTTTTTTTTCTAACAGAGTTGATTGTTGAGACCTTGAAGAAGCTCTACCCATCGTTATTAACTATTGGGTTGTTCGTAAAGCTGCTGATTTTCAGGAAAATAATAAAATGCTTCATTTTTATGAAGATAAACACAACTTCACCTTCGATGGTTCGGATCTCTAAAGCAGCATGTCCGAAAAAGAATCTTAATCTATTAAGAATCAGAACAGAGGGTCTAAAGCCCCTGAAGAAGATGGTTGTAATAGCTGTTATCTTTTGTTATTATACAAAGATAGCAATGGATAAACTCCTATTCACATCACTCACCAACTACGATATGTACCTTCTACCCAGATTGTATTTCCAGTCATTCGATAGATTTCACCAAGAAGTCAATTCGATCAATACCCTCATATTTATAACATAACGGGAAAAATATAAAAAACATCTTTCGGTGAAAATTTACCTTACACAAAATATTTTCCGATATACTAAAACCGAGCAATCTGGCAGCACTGCCGCTACTCTGCAGTGGTCTGCCGGCACAATAATGTTGGTTGTGTCGAACAAGGGAAAAACCAGAAAGAGGCAACTCAAATGGTTCCACTTTATTTTAGTTTGTCAAGCACAAAGAAACAGCGAGAGATGTCACGCAATGACAAGCGGAATACGGAACGTTGGAGCGGCGGAAATGCTTAGCGAAATTGTTGAACGACGAGTCCCGTTTCTGACCGACAATGAAGCGTTCCAAATTATGATTGGTGGCTAGATTCGTAAAACATGTTGTTTAATGGTATTTGAAAACCACTCTCTTCCTCCTCCAATCTCGTTTCTAGAATCTACCGCCGAATCTCACGCCAACTCTCGTCTCTTATCTTACCACTCGGCTACTACCCGGGACAGCTCAGAGAAAGAGGTGGTGCACCTTCACGAGATTGTTTCCGAACAATACCACATAAAGTTGAAAGCTTGCGTGACGATGAACGTATCCATTGAACACACCGAATGCAATTAAATTGTTTTGGAAATTTCGAAGGTAGATTATCTCCTCGTTCACTTTGTTGTTTTCTTCCGTACGTTTCGAACCCACATGGGCTTTGATTGACCTCGGATCAACCTCAACGGGTTTCCCGCGCTTTTCGATGGTGTGACTGCACGTGAAGAAATGCTGCTCTCTTCCGACTCTTTCCAATGTAACCTGTTTACATTATGGATGATATGGTTATGGAGTATCGTGAATGAAAGCTATATCAACTATATATGTTATGTTACTGTTGATAGGTCGCTACTAGCGTTTATTATGACATAATAATACAGATTTGTGATTCAATATGATAAGTTCCACGCACTTCGACTTTTTTCCATCCACCGAGGTAACGAGAACGCTACGAAAAAAAATCCATTCCGAAGCGATTCAGGAAAGGGGTAAAGAACAGGTGGCTCTTGAATCTTGCATCGGTGATCGATAAATCGTGGTTCATTCTGCCGCTGTCATTCGCTGGCACAAATAGAGAACAGAAGCTACCAAAACACTCTGAATAACAACGATGTTTTGTGTACCGTGAATGACAATCTTTTATTCATAACTCGGAATTGGCCACGAAAGTATGGAAAGAACTCTTCGCAAAACGACAGAGATGTGGATGAAAGGCTCCAATACATACTTTTCCCGCCAAATCCAATCGCCCGGTTGATGCACTTTACGCCATGGTGCTATTCAAAACAAACCGGTTGGAAAGTTCTTCAATCCCCTCTGGTCTTCCGTCATGTTTCCCCCCTCATCCAAAAACACATCCAAGTCGCGTTTGCTCGGCTGACATCATTCTGCCTTCATCATCAATTTTGCTCGAAAATGCCGGCTATGTTGAGCGCGCGGCTCTTTCCCCCGGACTCCGTCCGCAGTTTGGTATCGTATCTCCCGAGGGATGCGGAGGAGATGGATATTGCGCCAAATTGGAGATGACGTTCGGTTGGAATCGTTCAAAGGGCCGAGTGTTATGCTGTAAGCGTCGTGTGCTCTTCCTGGAACCAGCGTCGGGTTGGAATCCAATCAGTATTCATCGTCATGGAATACGTATGGCGCATTTGGCACCATCAATTAGGCGCTCTAATTTTGGATACAATCGAACGGAGCGAACGCTTTTCGAGGGGAACATTCGAGCCGAAAGTTTGAAGAACACACACACACACACACACCCACACACGAAACCAAGTATTTCCGTTGTTCGCAATTATTCTCCTAAATTATTCCTTCTCCCTTTTTCCAAAACCCCAAAAACATACTCCGAATTACCATCAAATTGCCAACAAAATTCGCCAGCTTGTAGTGTATGGTAACCCCCCTCTAAAAAGCGTCGGCACAATTCAAAAGAACCTGCAACACACAAAGACTTCACCGAAGCGATAAACGCTTTTTTCGCTCCACTTTTCCGGCAGCTCGGGGGCCGCCGTCCGCCGCCGGTTTTCCGCCCTTTCCCCAATTTGATGATTTGCGAGATCATGATAATAAAGTGAAAGCGAACCGTGTGGCAAGTGTGTACGCGCTTGAACTCAAAAATCACGACTCGCTCTCCACAGGACCTCGCAATGTGGGACAACAAACAAAACCAGCAAAATCCCATGTGAAAAAGGATTCTCCGTTTATTTTTACTTTTTATTCAGACCTGCGGTTCTCTGCGCACACAAAAAAAAAACAACTTGAAATCTCCGTGTAGACATTTTCCGCTTTTCCGTTCCACCATCCCGATAGAGAGGGATTTCGGAGTAACGCCAGCGTTGCAAATTCGTGTTGGTGCCGGGCTTTCGTTCCACGATGCACTGGGTAACATCTGGATAACAATACCCTCCGGAGCCTAGCTCCTCACTACCCCCGCACAGTTTGTCCCTCGAGTAGAAAATCATATGGTTATTCGTTGCTTGTCTCCTCATCGCGTACACGTGGATCTCGAGAGCCCTAACAACGCATCCGTCGCGTCCTCCAGCGTCATAGTGCCTCTCTGCCGGGGGGAAGGAAGCTGTGGTGGATGTGTGCGTATCGGTGGGATGTTTTGAACGTGCACTTGTCTCTCCTAGTCGTCGTTGATGCTTCTTCCCTTGGTCGGTCGTTCATCATCATCGGCTGATTGGAACGAGGATTGCGCGATTGCGTTGCCACACGCGTACGGGAATGGCACGTTGCACGAGTTTTGGAAGGGATCTCCCTTGGATGTTGTTGATGAACAATTATCGACGCGAACGAATTTGGCCGAAGTGTTTACGCGTTAGGGTTACGCTGCGCCATGGGTCCACAGACGATACTTTGTTGGGTTCGTCATGTTGTGACCAGATTAATTATTCAACTTTAGATTTTAATCAGAAGCTGCTGTCGATTTCGAAATGAATAATTTATTGCATACGAATCTAAGTAGAATAAACATTCGCTGTTAAAGCTGGATTCGGTTAAAACTCCGAAAACGTAAAAATGTACGATGAGATTGTGATAAAAATTGAATGTTTTCTTTGAACTCCCCGACAAACTAGGGCACTCTGTTAATCCATCTCGGCGGTCTTCCGGTTTGGCTGCTCAATGACTTGAAACTTAGGCATGTTCGGTCCTAGCTGTCCGCATGGACTCTCTTATGACCTCCCAGGGTCGTCTATGGTCTTGCCAGGTTATGAAAAGGGAAAACACCACGTTCTTAGGTTTCCTTACAAAACGGATTTTTTATTAAAAATTCTTTCCTGCCCTATTTCCCTAGCTCCTCACTCTTTACAGGGTACTCACAAGTGTCGTGTGTTAGTGTCAGGGCCCGCCGTTGATCCTTCCTTGGTTGCTCGCGTTGGCTCGTCTCTCCGGCGGAGATTTAGATCCGGATCGTCACTGCGTTGTCTTCAGGCCTTCTCTTCCTCGGGATCTCAGCTCTGGTTCTCGGTTCGATCGGTGATCCACCACGTCTCACCAGGAACAAACATCTGATGATTTCGATGAATCTCTGCACGAAACCGCCACACAACTTCGTGTTGATTAGTTGGACGGCTTACGACTCCCAATTAGTGAAGGGACTTGATCTTGAGGGAAATTTATTTCACGAAAAAACTTTTTGTATGTGGATTCGTTCAGAACACGTCTGGTCTTTGTGCGGTCGCTTCAGTAAGTCCCGAATCGATCCCACCGGAACTGTCTCGACCCGCCAAAAACTCCTCGTTCGGGTTCCTTTTACCGCCTTCAGTCGTGCCAACCTGTGCGATGTTTTTAATGTGTCGTGTAATGTTGATTGTGCTGTTTACAAACCTTGATTCGTGTTGTGTATGACTATGTGCCGTCCTTTTAACCCTAGATATCTATATTTTTTTTTCAATCTGTCATTTTATTTTCATTAGGTTTTTATTTATTGGAATAATAAAGATATTTTTTTTAAATTTTATGCGAAGGACCCTATCTAGCTGTTTTTAAATTTTGCTGTAGTGTTTTCTCTTTTTTTTTAACAATAATTTCAATAAATACCGTGGGTGGAGTGAATCTCAAACCAACAACGGAAACCCAACAGGTGACTTGTCTCAGACTTTAAGAAATTGAATGAATAAAAATCAAACATGATTCCATATTGTGATACATGTCATACAGATACTGAAGGATCACTACAAAAATATAATGATTAACGATGTTCTTGAACAAAGGGAAGAATTTCATGACAATGTAGAACACATGGAATACACCGTAGTCTGCCATCCAGAAGCCCTGAAAAGTGTTTTACGTGGAGACACCTGATGATGATGAACACGAATTGCCATTGCCATTGTCATTGTATTGTAAGAAAGCCTGAGGAGCACTTTGAATCAAATCAACGCACTAAATATGATTGATGGCGAAGACGCAGAACTTGAGATCCTAAAAAACAACGCAATCGCTGGGAAAGTGCTCAACTAGTCAGCTAATAACCACTCTAACACTTCGGATTAGGATGCTAAGAAAATCTTTCTAATTTATACAGAAACTGATTCTGAGGATGCAAATCTGACGCACACGATGAATCTACTTCAAATGAAGCCGTTGAAAAGCATGGCTGGTCTTTATCAACTGTAAGAATAAATCAACTGCATAAAGGAAAAAAATCATGAAATCTGAATTTCAATTTTGTTGATGTTTTGCTTGTTGCTAAGTTGGCACGATAATGACAATTTGTTTTATTAGTCAATGTACAGATAAAATACTTTGATTTTGCCCAAAACTTCTATACTTCTATACCCAAATAAACGCAAACTTTTCATAGCAAATGAAAGGTATTTGAGGAGTGAATCGATCTCAAACATTCGATACGTTATTACTCACGAATGGGTGCATATTCTCTGGAAGTGTATTCACAGCATTTTTTGTTTACTTGTCAAAAACATAACAGCAGGGTACTTGTTACGTTTGCAAAGTTGGCTTCGGTGGTTGTGTCCGAGACACGACCGCGTACTTGACATATGATTCCGTTAGTCTAAATTTTGTAACAAAGAACGCAATCCCCCATCATTATGTTAGACTAAATATTTCTCACGAGTGGAAAGATTTGTTGAATAACAACTATTTTTTTGAAAAGGGAATATGCATTGTAACTCGGAAACTGAGACGAACAATTCGTCTCGTCTCGTCTCACCTCCAGCCACTGTCGGTTAGGACAAAATACTCTTTACCAGTATACGAGTTTCATTGAAATGTTTCATTCGGTAGACTGGTGAGACTCCCGTCACTATTTATCGATATGATCAGTTGTGTCAGATGTGAAAACATATTTTTAATTCGAAAAAAACAACAAACATAGAACAAACATCTCTAAAATTGTGAAGGCGATCTGGGGTAGTGGTTAAAACCCGTACTTCTCAGGCTAAAAGTCACGAGGTCAATTCTCACTGACGGCATCCTGCCTATCGGAATGGAAGTAAAGCCGTGAGCCAAAAGTGTTGAAATACAATACAGAAAGAAAAAAAAACTAAAATTGATCAATCGACACTATTTCCAGTGCCTAATCCTATTATCACACTAAACAGGACTATTTCTCATTTTTTTTATTGAGATTTTTTCATCATCGTTTCATCACTCAGACGTTTCGTTATAATGGAATTGTTGGGGCCAATGTTTATTCACCCAATCAACGATTTATAAGAAAATTAGGAAAATCTAATTGAATGTATTTTCCTTAAGAGTAACACAATAAAGTAATGTATTTTAAAATGTAAATCAGTAAAAAAAACATTGATTTATCGAAATTGCTCAAAAATTGAGTTGAAAAATCAAAATGAGTTCAAATTATTCATTCTCGTTCAATATGAATGTGAAGACACTTTTCGTGCCTTATTAATATATTCATGACAACCACCTGGCATCCCTGGATGTGGAGTTCAATGTTTACATTTGATTGTATTGTAAAGAAAATGTCAATTTTAAAATCTGTAAAATTGTCCAATTTATGAACTGAATTTTATAGTTGTTGTAATAAACTACGTTGCTTATGCAATTCTATATTTAAAAAGTGGAAGGGTCTGAGCCTAGGACCACGGGCGTAAGTTTGACGTAGAACTGTGATTACTCGGAACATTTTTTCTAAATTTAACTCTTTTCATTGTTCATAAATCTGTTATTTTAACTTTTTTGATACCCAAAATAGTGACCCAGCAAAGGGCTGTTTGTTATATGTACAGGGCTTCAGACGTCAATGAAATCGTTTTTCCTAGCTTCCCTTTTCTGTACCGTTCTGGAACAATTAGTGCAGCATTTTTTTGCACCACTTTCGCACTTGCGCTTAGGGGCTGTCCACATACCACGTGGACAGAAAAAGCGTGATTTTAGACACCCCCCTCCCAATCCGTGGACAAGCGTGGACATTTTCTATACTCCACCCTCTGTTGACCACGTGGACATTTATTCTCTTCTTGGAAACAAAATTCGGCGAAAAAATTGTGTTGCGTATAAATTCCATTTTAAATTCGTTTTTATTTTCTATTCTCTGTTTTACTTGATAAAAATGTTAGCTTCATTAGTAATAGGGGTTCATAGTCAATTTTTGGTTTATTGCCTAACATTGCCCGTGAAATTAAACAAAAAATGCCGGTGATTCATAAATGAAGAACCAGATGGAAAACTATCACTCCTTTCCAAAATTTTAATCGATTTTGCATGAATTACAACCAGTTTCTAATTCGTAGCTCATTTTAGTTCAATATCCATTCAAATAATGATAGTGCTTTTTAGCTACATTTACCCTTCATAAGATTATTCATCACTAGTTCTCGAATTGGTTTTCAGGGGGAAGTCTCTAGTTCCTGAAGACCGTCCGGATTTCGTAAACTGGTGCCCAATTACCCAATAATCGCGGTCGTTTTGACACAAAAACAGTAACAAATTATTCCGAAATACTTGTTCTACTCCTGACTTTTCCATCTGATTCTATAGTTATGAAACACTGGCGGTTCAGTTTTTTTTCAAATATCCAATCTTATAAACGATCAAAATAATCTGTCCCTAATAGTTGATGCTGTTCACTTATTTTTTCTAATCATCAATCTGCACTACAAAAATCTACCAATGATCTTTCTGAACAACTTCATAGTTTTGGGATATGTAGAATTATTCGAAATATTTTTGCCAATTTTTAGAGGAAAAACAAATGCATAATTTTAGGATACACACTTATACGATTCTACACTTCGTTTCATAACTATAGAACCACTTATTTTTTTTAACCTTTAGAGATGCGAAAGATATCGATCCAAATGATAAAATGGTTTACAACGACTATTTTCGTTTATAAAACAAACTTTGTAACCTTCCTTAAAAAAAAATTAAGTATCGGTGTTCCATAACTTTAGAACCAGATGTTACTCCCCATTTAACATTATCACTCCTTTATAAAATTAACGAAGATAGGTTATGTTTCCCACTATTTACACTTCGTTTCAACCGAGCTTTTCGCTGAAAAAATCAAAAACTTGAGTGGTTCTAACTTCTTGAAAGCTACCGTATGTGCACCGTTTTTTTCTCCACAAATCCACAGACCTTTTGTTTTCTCGTCAAAAAACTGTGCAGGATGCTTTTTATGCCATTCCATGAGTCGAAATTCTTGCCTTTTTTTTCCAACGGCATCTGAAGATGCAATATCTGGTGAGTGAGTGAGGCCCAAATAGGTACTCCACCGAGTATCACATCCTAGCCAAAATTCAAGAATTTTTTCGGGCTGTCAAAGAAACATGGGATTTGGCATAATTCTGGTGGAACAGCTTATCTATCATATTGACTAATTATAAATCACTGATTTTGGTTCGTTTAGTTGTGTAGTTGCAGAATTCCGTTCGAATCTCACCAGATACAAAGTTGACTTTCTCCGGGTGAAGACCACTTTTGGGAATAGCTGATTATGGTTCATTCCGCTTGCCTCAAAGATACACTCCAAAATACATCCTCAGAATACACATTTCAGCAAAGAAGTTCCAACTATATGAAAAATATAGATGTTCAGCACTATCAGACAGCTCAATCCTTTTTGTCGATAAATACGACTGAATTTAGTGAAAATTCAGAATGCAGAAATTTCCATATATTGTTGAACACAGATGTGAACAGTTTTTTTTTCAAAATATTCATTCAACGTGTCCACGTGCATATTGTCTATACCCCTCCCCCCTCACCGTGGACAAGCGTGGACATTTCCGTAACCCCTACCCCCCCCCCCCCCCTAAAGTTGTCCACGTGGTATGTGGACAGCCCCTTATTGCGATGATAAATCCGATTGTAAATACCAGTCAAATGGTACTTTGGCTTTGGTACTTGTTTTGTCTCAAATTCGGAACACTTAGGCCTGGTCCTCACTGCAGCGGGGCGTCAGCGTGGCTTAGGCGGGGCGTGTGACGCTTACGATTAATCGTGTGTGTTCTTACCGATGTGTTCACACCAGGCTGACTTGTCGTGAGCGTGGTTTTGACGTGTGGCTGGCGTGCAAACGAAAACACTTCACGCCGGCGATATTTGTACTTCTCCGCTTCTCTCTAGCATATGTTTGTTTGTAGTAGTGACATAATTTAATATTTTTTTGTTTTATTTATTTTTTATGTCTTCACCCTCCGAGTTTTTAGCCGGATACGTCCAACGATGTTGGAATATAGAAAAATAAACCAATTTTCATTCCTTCATTCAAAAACACACATTGACAATATTCATAGAACACGCGAAGACACGCCAATCCCACGGTGCAATGTGAGTGAATTAAAATATCGTGGCGAGCAGTGAACACGCCCTGCTCACGCCACGTTGACGCCCCGCTGCAGTGAGAACATGACCTTAAACTTTTTTGGCCATTAAACAGTGTCTGTTTACTCAAAATGGTACTTTTTCGCGAAATTAATGTGGTTTTTGGATACAATAAAGCCTTTTCTTTCATTTGTCCACCATAAAATTTATTTACAAATCCATATTCATGGTGAAAAACTAAAAATATGTTTGATTACATTTGTCTCAAATTCCGAATAGCAAAAATGTAAATGAAAAGAAAAATAACTTTTGAACTACTAAACCGATTTAGTTGATCGATATATCAAATTAAAGCCAATTAGTATTAGCTATTCTTTTTTGTAAAAATAATATACCACAAAAAAATAGGATTTTGCGCTCGAAAATTGATTCAAATTCCGAATTTGCTAACGCAAACATTTTATCACTGGTTTCGACAGTCACTTTTTTGCAAATGCTTAGTATTACAAGTTATAGGCAGTATCGATACCTGTAAATGATGGTCAAATAAAGCCTATATCACAAAGAATGTAAGGTTTTTTATTGTTCAATTATTTATGACATTAAAGCTCAGTTAATTTATATTTAAAAATGAAGTGTTCGGAATTTGAGACAAAACGGTGCATATCGCTAAAAAAGTGATTTTTTTTCTATGAATTGCAGCCATCTGACTAACCCACTCCACCATCTACATCACCCGTATTACTACACATTCACTGAATGTCTAATTCATTTGATAGAACGAATTTTTGCACAAAATTTTGTGCAACATATCTCTTTCATCCGTCAAATTGTTCACATGTTTCACAATTTCCACTATTGATGTTTCAGGCGAGAAAATTATAAAATAAAAAATTGTTAAATTTGCCGTCTAATGGTATATATTCTAACATAAATCGTAAATGCGATTCTGCGTAATATGCATTTTAAATCACTTAATTTTGCGTTACATTTTTCGTAGTGTGACCCCCCTATATAGAAATCAAAGACGTAGTCCTATGTCAAAAGTAGTTTTTTAGTCGGAAATTATTTAATTAAAACTTTTTTGGTGTATCATTATTCCTACAAAACCTTCCGCCGTTGTAGGAAACTAACAACTTGTTCTTAGAAAGTTTTTCTATACAACCTAAGGCTTCCGATCTGCAACTTTTCAATTAAAGTTTATGCTAAAATGCTGAAAAATACTCTTGAACCAAAAAACCATTACTCGAGGAAAGTGTTCCGTAAGTCACATGCGTATGCAAATAAGCCAAATCGTCATTTGGCGTAGAAATATTACGCTGTATCTGGAAATTTCGAGAACACACGTATACCAGTGCTAGTCAGAGGAAATTTTTTGAACAAACACTTCCCTCGGTCTGAAGGGAAATCGAATCCGAAGTACTCGGAATGATACCGTCGTGCGATGAAAATGGATCACTTACAACATTGTTGAGCGAGCAAAAACTTGGGGTAAACTTGGGGGCAAAAAGTCGTTCTTAAGCCGAAGATGGGCATATTTGGTGTCCGGACTGGACGAACTGAAGATATGCGATATACAGTAATGCCATATATATATATATATATATATATATATATATATATATATATATATATATATATATATATATATATATATATATATATATATATATATATATTTTTTTTTTTACTTGATGTAGTATTTGAATTCAACTTATTTATTCAACAATACTTGTCTATGAGCCTTCGGCTCTTAAAGACTGACTAGCTTAACTAACAATATTTTGGCATTTTTAAATTCAAAACATTAATCAATAAATAAGGTACATATACATTTTAACAAAACCGTACAATTGTGATCGAAACTGACAAAAACAAAAAAATACTCAAACATTCGGAAACTGCTCTGACAACAGACTTGTTTTTAACTGTTTTTTGAACGAACATACATTACGGGATTTCAAATTGTCGCTAAGGTTGTTATAGAACGTCATAGATTTTTTCAAAACCAAATTCTGGCCGAATCTTCTTGTATTGCTTCTGCTGATACTTAAGTTTGTCCCGCTTCTGGTGTGGTGCTGGTGCTGATCGGAGGCCCTGTCTAGATGAGTGTTTGTGTGGACCGCTTCTTGCAGTATCTTGTGTATATGGGTACACGCGCTGACTTTGTAGACATTTTCTACCAATGTTGTTGGTGTTTTGTATGAATGAACTCCGTTGACGTTCTCCAAGAATACCCAAAGAGATTTTTAATAGCTTTGTTTTGACTCACTTGAAGAGATTTCATGGCTGATTTATTAGCAGTACCCCTGTATCAGTATTCCATAGACTAAATGACAATGAAACAGTGAAAAGTGCAGGTTTTGTTTCGTACCGGTTGGAAGCAAATCGCAGATTCTTCTGAACACGCCAGCTACCTGTGCCAATTTAACACCTAGTCTACGGATATGCTCAGACCACTTTGGTTCACTATCAAGCCATACCCCTAAGTACTTGAAAACATCCGCTCGATCAATAGTATTATCGTCGTAGAAAATATTCAGATTAACCTCTTTTGGAATATTAAACAGCATGTATTTTGTTTTAGAGAAATTCACAGTGAGCTTGTGTCGATTCATCCACACTCTTAGACTGCAAAGATTTTCATTAATCGCACTTTGAAGAAGTTCGCATGATTTGCCAACATAAATTAGCACAATATCATCCGCATACATAAACAGAACACCTCGGAAGGGTAGGTCCTTCAAATTGTTCACATTACAATTAAACAAAGTAGGCCCTAGAGTGCTACCTTGAACCACGCAGTAATCCACATTTCGCATCGTACCTCCTGCACAAATTGTGATCGTCGTTCTAGGAAGCTCCGAAACTATAGAATAGACCGATCTTTCACACCCAACTCACTAAGTCGTCGTATCAAAATATTTCTGTCACAGGTATCAAATGCCTTACTTAAATCGAGGAAAACTACAGCAACTTTTTGTTTTTAGGCACAGTGTATATGTATTTTTCACTGCAATTATAATTTGTATGTGTAGAGAGGTGCTCTCGGTACAAACTACTACATTTTGTTCGAATTTGGGATTATGATTTCATGCTATCAACGGTTCCTTAATGCTGACCTCTCCTAGGTAAATGTGTCTTTGGTTAGAAGGTCGACTGGATTTAACAGGACGGAACAGCCAAAAATTACCAGAAATACAGTGACACTGCCGATTTTATGGTAGTTTTGTATAGTAGCAGATGTTTACTAGATAGTAGGAAGTTTTATTTCTATGCATTCCCAAGAATGCATATTTCTAAAATGAGCTATACAAGTAAATAAATTAAATAGCTAATAAAAAAATGCGCAGTTTGCCTAATAATTTGAAAACCCACAGTGTGGACATCGCGCTTGATCAAATTTGCAATTCGTCAATTAAAAATTCAATCCAAATAATTAGAACAACATATTCCACAACAAACACACACACACGGAGAATGTACTAATGTCATGCGGCGTTAGACACGTGTCACATCAAACAGAAAACCTTTATATCGAACACCAGTTCTCCTGTTTTCGCTGCCACATCTAGTTGTAGCAGTAATCTGCCTCATCATAACATGGGTTAGAAGCTTCCTTGCCGGCCCTGCTAGCTTCTTTCCCTTCCCTTCCTCTGTTTCCAAAACTTCACAAACCGCTCGGAAGCTTCGGAATTTATGAATGACCGTGTTTTGTAAATATAATTACCCCGTGGTACACACCACTTGCTGCACACAACACATTCGTTCCTCTCGTCTGTCTTCCTGCCACCGTTTGCTTTTATTATTTTTATTGCACCATAGCGTAGTACAAATCGCAGACCATGCGGCTGCTCCTCCCCTTCCTTGCTTCTCATCAGGACCCTTTTCCATTGCCCCCTCATTTCTAAATTCTCAACCGTATCTCCATATCACATGAATTGAAGCATCCTCCTATACGACACGACGACGAACACTGGCATTGGCAGCAACAGCTGTTTGATCCGTTGGTTGTGGAACGAACACGGAATGTGTGGCACCAGGAGGAGGCGAGCGGGAGGAGAGGGTCGTCGTCGTCGTGATCGCGTACTACATCAATGGGTATTATATCCTCCACAATACACCCCTCCGCTCAGCCCCATTCCACCACCAGCATTTCCTTTGCTGATGCTTTTCCGATGGGTAACGGAACATACGGGTGGGAAGGGTGGACGCGCGAGGGGGGAAGCGGCTGATTTAATTGAGTCGAAACCAAAACAAAAATAATGAAGAATACTGAATACCCACTTGTTGGCGTTTCTTTAGTTTTCTTTTATTTTTCTTCATAAGTAGGGTTGTTGTGATGTTTCAATATCGAACCTCTTTTTGTTTGCCCTCATTTTTTATCATTCTCTTTTCTTTTTCTTCTTTCAGGTAAGTTTCGAAATCGCATTTATCACGAGCAGCAACAGCAACAACAACAACAGCAGCAGCAGCAATGGCACAACTTCAGTCAAAGAAAGAATCCCTTTGGCGGTCAAGGATGTTTCTCAAGGTCGTCTCGCTGCAGAACGACGAACAGCAGGGATAATCCTTGGATGGTAGCGGATATCAGTGTGTCTAGTGGTTGAAGAACAGGTGCTTGTTTGTTTGTGTGTGCGCAAATTCGCAGAATGAGGGAGAAAGAAAATGTGTATGCTAATTATCATTCACTGGAAGCGTTTGCCAGTTGCTGTGAGGCGACGAAGAAAGAAACAAACGACCAAATTGTGACCACTATTTGGCGACAGCAACAGCAAGTGTCATCGAGCAATATAGCAGCAGTGCAAACGCGCGTTCATTAGTTCATCCGTTCGTCGGGTGCCTGTGAGTAATTGTGAAGAAACGTGGGCCGCAGTCGCCGGTCCAAAAATAGTGATTTATCGATCAGAGTGAGAATGAGCGACGCGTGTGTTTATTTTTTTATGGGCGCGCGTCATCGCGAATCTGTGTCGCGTTGCTGCATAATCGTTTGAAAGCAAGAGGAAGTGAGCGGAATAACGTCATTAGACTACAACGGAATTCCTACTGAAGAAACTTGTCGCTGTCGTGTGACAACAGCCGGTGGTGCTGCTGTTGTTCTGGCTGTTTTTATTGCTGTCGTTGTGTGTCCTCACCGGAGGCTTTTATGCCGGGGGAGGGTCAATGTGCTCTGCTGATTTCAAGTGGATTTATACCTATAAACAAGTCAGTAATTGTCAGTAATTTTTTTCCAGCACGAATTTGTACGAAGACTTTAGAAAGATTTTGAGATTTTGAAAGTAAAAATGTCTATCTTACCAATGATTTACTAATCTACATACAATTTCGGTCAAAACATTTACAATTTATCACACACAATCTTTTTTTACAATCATAAAACTGTTCTTTAGAGAATATTATTTTTTCATTTTTTTATTTCATTAGACTCGAGTTCTTACGCCACCATACAAACCTCTTTTAACTTTTTTTGAAAGTCGACACCAAGCTTTCGAAACATCCTGTTCAGATAAAGTCATAGTGTCATATAAGAGTGAAATGATTTGCTACCCTTTTTTGGAATGATAGTTTTTATTTTTCTAAGAATGGTTGTAGAAAAGCGAATGTATGAAAATTTACTCAAACTTATATTCGTACAGTATTTGAAATTATTTTAATTTGATTCCGAATTTTGTGTGGTAACCAGAGATGTCAACCTTCATGATTTTTCAGGATTTCCCACACTTTTTGACTCGTTCCCTGATATCCTGACACTCAATTTTGTCTGATTTTTCGGAAATGATGCAGAATTTTCCAGATTTTGTACTTTTTACTTTATTAGAATGAAAATTATCCATTATAAATATACGAAATTTTCCTGGTTGGAAATGAGAATTGTCATAATAGCCTACATAAAGAAAACTCTCCAGCCCGCACTTGTATAACGTTTAATCTTTTTTTTATTTTTCGATTTCAAAAACATGTATTTTTGATTCGAACGAAAGTTTGTATTCTGTTTGACAGTCTTTGCCAAATGATCCATTCACTGAAAAAATCGCTTTCGTTCGTTCAAATATGATCATACACAAATCATTTCCTCCAGCGGCATTCTTTTATTGTTACGTGCTGCAAAACACGACACAAAAGAGATCGAGACAACTCTGCATCGGTTCGCATTTCATGATACACCGACACGCAAGCAGAACCATCATATACGCTTTCGGTGCAGAAAGTTTATTTTCTTCTTTGCCTCTAACATACGCATATCGACCTCTCCATGCATCATGAAACAGCAGGATCGTACGGACTACGCAAAGCGAATGATTCATTCAACTAATATAGCAGATTCTGATTTTTAAGTCTCAGAGAGTGCAAACTACATGATTATTTAGTTCGATAGAGGCTAAGGGAAGGGTAGACAGATCATATTTTCCATTTTTAACGCCGCTATCCCTTGAAATATGTATATTCATATAGACCGAATAGTTTTACTAGCAACACCGCTCTCTTTTCCCATTCGTTGCTCTCCGCAAATGGTGACCGAATGATGACGAAATTTTTCTTGTATCATTTATTGCTTTGCACTTGTCTGTGCAGTGGGTTTCGCTATAGTAGAGCGGGACGATATATGCGGTTCAAACTTGTATGCAGGCTTCGAAAATGGTTTGCGATGTTTGATACAGCTCGAATATGCAAACAACAGTCTTCGTTCCTCTCTTGGTTTAATCATTTAGTGTAACACAAGTGACTACTGTCATTCATACAAGTATCTGAATGATCTTCTCATATTTGGTTATATGTTCGTGAGAGGTTACTTGCATGACACATTGTGTATCATTCGATTTTGATCGAAATCCAAACACTGCCGTTTGGGTTGGAGGAAATCTGAGTTTTCCACAGCATTTGGGAATTTTTTAACT
Source organism: Toxorhynchites rutilus septentrionalis (assembly GCF_029784135.1). Taxonomy (NCBI): domain Eukaryota; kingdom Metazoa; phylum Arthropoda; class Insecta; order Diptera; family Culicidae; genus Toxorhynchites; species Toxorhynchites rutilus. The sequence continues at coordinate 245,868,082 of NC_073746.1, forward strand.
CAAGTGTAACTTTTGAAAAGGGCGTATCGATTTTAGTAACAGAAATCTTTGATAATTCATATCTCAAAAACTATGGGTCGTATCGAAATAAAGTCTTAGAAAGAGTTATAGAGTATTGATGTTAAAACGTGAAAAAAATATACACTGAGAGAAAAAGTTATTACTTTTTTTTCACAAAAAAACTTTGATTTGCAATATCTAAAATAAATATTTTTATTTTTTTTTTTAATTTTCTCATATAAAATAGAAGTAATGTTGAAAACTCAAAAAATGAGTCCAAGATGGTATAGCTATTTTTGTGGTAAATCGATTTTTTGTTGATTTTTCGAAACATCGAATTTTTGTATGTTAACAATCATTTTTAGCCACAAATTATGAATTCTGATGTGATTTAAAACAAAAAAGCTCTTCATAAATCTGCTTCTAAATGCAGTCGTTCTCGAGATATTAAAAAAAATATTTCTAATTTATTGTGTTCTTTATAGTGAATAGGCTCTTTTAATTTGTTTGTCGTGTTTATACCACCGTGATCATGAAATTTTATGAGTTTGCTTATATTTTTCTACAACTTTTCCAAATGCATCATTATGGTAAAACTATATGTTTAGGAGTTACATTGAAAAACATTATAGCTACGTTTTGTATTAACCCACATGTCAAATGCTTTTTCAACATAACTCCTATACATATATTTTTCCCAAAATGATGTATTCGTAAAAGTTGTTGAAAATTATAAACAAATTCATAAAATTTCTTAAACATGGCGGTATAACACGACGAACATATTAAAAGAGCCTATTTACTATAAAAAAAGACAATAAATTAGAAATATTTTTTTAAATATCTCGAGAAAAGCTGAATTTAGAAAGAGATTGATAATGAGCTTACGCCACCTTACTTACTTACTTACTTACTTTCATGCCATATCGGAAATTTAATATCACAATTGATTCTTTAGAGTAACCCTTTAGTTATATCATCAGGCCATTAAGCATTTCGAGTTATTATTACAGAGTGTCCGAAATATGATTCAGAACGGTATTCCGAAGCGATTCGCTTCATCGAAGATACCCTGTCGCTATTTATTAAAGCTTGAAGTTGGCGTGAAAGAAAGATACTCTATTTGATTAACACGCTCAAAGGCAGTTTCAAATCGTTATATTTTGAATGAAAATAATTACTTGTTGTTTTTTAATTACTTAAAACACGTAGTCCTATTTCTTACTTTACAACTTTGTCCATACATTTCCGGATATTCCACAAAAACTCATCATCATAATCTTTCGAAATTGATCTCGATGCTCCATTATGAGCTTCTACTAATCAAACAGCCGAGAAATTCCCACAATTACTGCCTGCAACAAACTAAAGGAACTTTCAGAATCAGTAAATCTGATAGCCGTCGTGTTACATTAGAGAAACGCCAAACTTTATGTCTCTTTAACAACACGACAATTTATTTTGGAGTCTGACTGGAATGTGCTATCTCACCAGCTGAATTATCCCCATATTGCACCTTCAGCTTATCACAGGTTAGGGTCCCTGTGAAATTCTCTCATGCACACGAACTTCGACACTATGGACAGCATATGAAATATCTTTCATTTATATTGAAAATAGTTTTCGACGAGAATGCAAAAGTATTCTAGAATGATAACATTTTTAGGCTGTGTGAAAGATGGCTAAAGATCATGGAAAAAACGGTGCTCATAAACTTGAATAAATGTATGTCTACCTATAAATATCATGCGTTTGTGTTTCTACAGGGTTTTCCAACTTTAAATTCCGAAAGTAAATTGTAATAAAACACACTTAGAATTCGAATTTCGATGAAACTTTTATTTCAAATTAAAGTTTGGTATATGCCATTATATGGGAAATACAACATCATTCAAATATCCACCTAGGGCTTCCTCGCACACCTTGATCCGGAACAGGTAATTTTCGATGACTTTTCGGCACATATGGGGCGGTATCTCGGTCATAACTTCACGAATGTTGTCTTTCAAATGTTCAAGAGTTTGCGGAGAGTTGGCATAGACACGGTCTTTCGCATAACCCCACAAAAAAAAAGTCTAGCGGGTTCAAATCGCATGATCTAGACGGCCAATTGGCATCACCAAAACGCGAAATTATGCGTCCCTCAAATTTCGTTCGCAATATGGCCATGTTCGGTCGTGTTGTGTGGCACGTGGCGCCGTCCTGCTGTACCACATGTCATCCGTATCCATATCTTCAATTTGTGGCAAAAAAAATCGGTTAACATGCGGCCATAGCGCTCACCATTCACAGTTACCGTCTCGCCGTCCTCATTTTCAAAGAAATACGGCCCGATGACTCCACCAGACCATAATGCGCACCCAATCGACGTATGCCCGACGCATTCCATGGTCACCACGCTCTAATTTTTGTACCAGTTGGACTTTATATGGATGTAGGTGCAAGTCCAAATGCAAAATTCTCCACAATGATGTGTTTGACAAGTCCAATTGCTGAGCACGCCGTGGAATCGAAACATTCGGGTCAGCCTCCACACTGGCAGCAACAGCAGCAATATTTTCGGCCGAACGCACATTACGATGATGCACAGGATTCACAATATCCGCTACGGATCCAGTTTGTTCGAATTTACGCACTACATTAGCGATTGTGTGCTCTGTAGGCCGTCCATGACGACCAAAATCCTCGCTCGAAAAACATTTGCCGGTTTTTCATCATTTTTATAGTATAATTTAACTAAATTAACACGTTGTGCGATAACAACACAATATGAGCTATCCTGATTTCTCCTGATTTTTATTTTCACTCTCCCTGATTTTTGAAAATTATAGTTGGCAACCCTGGTGCCTTTCCAGCCTTTCCGAAGGCTTTCTACGATATTTTTGGTATATTCAGGATATTCATCCATCCATCCATTAAATGGATTTGATGTCGTTTCTGTTACATATCGGATGGTTTCTAATTCTTCTGTCCAGATACACCAGATACTCCCGTTGGTTTTCAATGAGAATGATGTCGAGAGATTGGAGTATCCATTGGAGTGGAGTATCAATGTGTTTTGAGCAATTGTAAAGCTACCATGTGCGAACTTCATGTGCGCCGTATTGTTCTCGTGCCATCATAGAATCATTTAATCAAAAGACATTAATTGCAAAGCGTTATTAAAAATTCAATAACTTGTAAAGTTGGACTACCGTTTCACATGGCAATATTGCAACTTTGACGGATCTGTTGTTCAAGCCAAAGGTAACCGTAAATATTGGGGTTGGAACGAGAAATGGACACGTCGCATCATTTTTGGGTGCTGCTCTTGCCGACTAATTTGTCGGTGGCCATGTCCCCGGAATGACTGGGTACTCAACAGAAAACCACCTCTTTTATTTGAACGATCCATGGGTGTAAGTTTTTACCTTTTCGAAGATCCTGGAGTGTGCGATTAAAAGAATGCTTCTGCTCTGAAAATTGTGCATTATGGAGGAAGATCGACACTACACCCAAAGTTAATTTTTAGCACAAGTTATGGCATCCCGATTTATTACATTAAATGAGCTGAAAAATAACAGAAAATGTTCTACTCCCCAATGCACGTATATCATTTGTATGATATATATGCTAGAGCCAAAATGAGCTCTAGGAGACAGGAGACACATTTAAACGAAAGCATATGAAAGCCAAATACACGGCCCAGATAGAGAAAGATATATTCTCGTTCATGTTCTTCATTATCCTCTTAGAAAACACTTTTCAACTTCATGTTATGATGAGATGTAATATTATCACGCTTCTTTATAACAGCACTGGCAGCTATATGGATAGCGTGGTGACATAGCTTTGCATTCCAGCCGGCCTTGGTTCGATCCCCATTGACGTCGTATGGACTTTTTTTTGGCACAATCCCAAATGAAACGAGAAAAGAAAACAGAAAGAGATGTCTGCTCGCATACATACAAACAATTTTTAAGCTATTAAAACAGCTCATTATTTGCGCATTTGATTATCCAGCACACGAAATGGAATCATGTCTGCCAAAGATGAAATGTTTTCTGCCAACGCTAGTTTGTGTGTACCAGTATAGATACTTTCAAAAATTCCGCAACGGACATCATCGATGCTTACTGAATCATAAATGTAAACCTGATTTTCTATCTGGAATTTTGTTTTGGTGAGGTGGGCAAAGAACAGTGGCGTCTCGTCCGCCTGTTCAAACTGTTCATAGGCTAGGTAGACAATCTCAGAAAGTTTGAAAGTTAAATGTATTTTTTTTTATTCCACATTTATAGCATGGATGAGGAATTATCGAAGGTAATTCATTTGTAATTTAAAACCTTTATTCTGAACCCGACATCATTCAGACACCTTTCTGCATCTTCATGTGCGACAGGACAAACGCAGTCAGCTTTGTATGAAGCGATCACTACTACTAATGCGCTGCGTAGCGTAAAAATTATGTTTGAGGTTTAAAGTTTTCTGCTGAACGAAGCTGATAAAAACGATAGAAAACACACACACCATTGTTGATTGAACAGGTAGCTCACTTGATCACTTGGCGTCGCTTCTGGCAAATAAGGCTTTTACCGCATGATCCAATTCCTTTCCATTGGAACGTGGTCATGGTCAGGAAGTAAATCAAGACTACTGGTTATTATCTAGGAGCCCAGTTTAGAATGGAATCAATTGCTGATTCAAGCATTTTCCTTTCCCTTAACATTATCGGGATTTTTTGAAAAAAGGGATTGAATGATAATTACGATAAGGGTTGGTGATACATCTGCGCTTTGGGGAATTCCTTTTTATTTAATTCGAAGATTTGCTATTGTTGACTATGGTTCTGAAGGTCTTATTTTCTAGAATGCTTTAAAAGTAGCAAAAATAGCCTTGTTCAGAATAAGTGAAGTCACATCTGTATGGCAATCTTTCTCACTAACGTCTAACTAACGTAGAAGAATCAGACTGTCAGCGAACCTTATAACGCGATATTATGTTCATTAAATTTAGATGGTTATGTGGTTTTTGGTAAGATTAAAATCGATATACACTAATCTACAAACAAATCTACAAAAAACATATTCTAATGTAAAAAAAAATTGAAAGAAAACAATCGATTTCGCGATCTTATCGCGTGCAAAAAATCGACGCAAAATTTCGAAAATCGGAATGGAAAAAAAACGTCGTGGGCAAAGTTCCGATGAAAATCAGATTAAGAAATGCGTATCGCGGGACGCAGACCGCAACGATTCGTCTCCCAACGGACGTAGCGAACAAGTTGCTGAAGCTAGAGAGCATAAACGTCTGCTGGGCTGTGGGTCGTTTTAGAATTGTTCCGCCTGTTCCCAAGCAATTGGAGCGATGTTTCAAGTGTTTGAACTTCGGCCACCTGGCGAAAGGCTGCTTGGGGCCAGATAGATCTAAACTGTGCAGGAAATGCGGAGTAGAGGGACACTTTGCCAGCGACTGCAAGGGAAAGCCAAGGTGTATGCTCTGCGAAAAAGAGGACAGTAATGACCATATGACGGGAGGCTTTAATTGCCCTGTGTACAAACAGGCGAGGGCAAGCCAACAGTGATGGAGATAACCCAAATAAATCTCAACCATTGTGACAGCGCACAGCAACTGTTGTGGCAGTCAACGACAGAAACAAAATGTGATGTCGCAATTATCGCGGAGCCGTATCGCGTTCCCCCGGTAACGGTAATTGGGTGACGGATAAAGTAGGAATGGCCGCCATCCAGGTCATGGGCCGATATCCCATTCAGGAGGTAGTTTCGAGGTCTCGCGAGGGTTCGTGATCACAAAGATCAACGGAATTTTTATCTGCAGTTGCTACGCACCTCCCAGATGGCCGATGGACCAGTTCCACTATAAGCTGGATGTCCTCACCGAGGAGCTCGCCGAACGAAAACCAGTCGTTATAGGAGGGGATTTCAATGCTTGGGCAGTAGATTGGGGAAGCAGATGCACCAACGCGAGAGGGACTTGCTTACTAGAAGCTCTGGCCAAGCTGGATGTTACCCTGTGCAACGAGGGTACCACTAGTACCTTCCGTCGAAATGGCCGAGAGTCCATCATCGACTTGACTTTCTGCAGTCCGTCGTTAATGACAAAAATGAGATGGAGGGTATGCGAAGGATACACCCACAGTGATCATCAAGCCATCCGTTATACCATTGGCCAACGGAACTCTGTGGCAGTACGGATAACTAGGACATGCCCGCGCAGGTGGAAGACAAAAACCTTCGACAAGGACCTTTTCATCGAAGCACTACGCGTGGAGAGCGGCGTCTCGTACATGAACGCGGATGAACTGACGGAAACGCTAACCAAAGCATGCGATATAACAATGCCAAGAAGAAGGGAACCCAGGTATAAGCGACCTCCAGCCTACTGGTGGAGTGAGACACTTGGCGTGCTTCGGGCCAACTGCCTTAGCGCCAGAAGACGCTTCCAACGGTCAAGCATAGACACCAGAGAAGAGCGGAGAGTGGAATTCAGAGAGGCTAGATCCACTCTTAAACGGGCGATTAAGCGGAGCAAATCTAATTGCTTCAGGGAGTTATGTCGGAACGTGGACGTCAATCCATGGGGCAATGCCTACCGAGTGGTGATGGCGAAGCTCAGGAGCCCAACGACACCCTCCGAAATGTGTCCCGAAAAATTAAAAATTATCGTGGAAGGGTTATTTCCGCAGCACGACCCAACGACCTGGCCACCCACGCCATATGGGGAGGATGAGGATAACATCGAACGCAGGGAGGTATCGAACGACGAGCTAGTTGCAGCTATGAAACGCCTCAAAACGAAGAAAGCGCCTGGCCCAGATGGAATCCCCAATATAGCCTTAAAAGCGGCAGTTCTAGCATTCCCTGATATGTTCAGGACAGCAATACAGAAGTGTCTAGACGAATGCTACTTTCCGGATCGATGGAAGGTACAAAAGCTAATACTACTGCCCAAACCAGGAAAGACGCCGGGTGACCCAGCATCGTATAGACCCATATGCCTGTTGGACACTCTGGGGAAACTTTTGGAGAGAATCATCCTCAATAGGCTGACGGAATTCACGGAGGGAGTTCGTGGACTGTCCGATAGTCAATTCGGATTTCGGAAAGGGAGATCCACGGTAGATGCCATTCGCATAGTGGTCGAAAGAGCAAACAGAGCATCCAAACAGAAGCTCAGAGGAAATCGATACTGCGCAGTGATAACGATCGACGTTAAGAACGCGTTCAATAGTGCCAGCTGGGAAGCCATCGCGACTGCGCTCCACACGATGAGAGTCCCTGACTACCTGTGTAGAATACTGAGAAGCTACTTCGAGAACCGTGTGCTGGTGTACGAGACAAACACGGGCCAGGCGCAGATTAAAACTACGGCTGGAGTTCCACAGGGCTCTATCCTGGGTCCATCGCTCTGGAACAGTATGTACGATGGCGTACTAAAACTGAATCTGCCCAGAGGTGTGGATGGCTTCGCGGATGACATCGTTATTCTCGTGACAGGGGAATCTTTGGAACGGGTCGAAATGCTCGCGACCGAGTCGATAGACATGATCGGAAGGTGGATGCAAAGTGTGAAACTGCAGATAGCCCACCACAAGACGGAAATGCTGATTGTCAGCAACCGCAGGGCGGTGCAACGTGCAGAAATAACAATTGGAGAGCACTCGATAACCTCGAAGCGAGACCTAAAATACCTGAGGGTGCAGATCGATGATCGACTGAACTTCAACAGTCACGTCGACTACGCTTGTAAAAAAGCAACGAAGACAATCAATGCACTGACACGAATCATGCCCAACAACTTTGGCCCAAGCAGCAGCAAGAGGCACCTCTTGGCTAGTGTCTCCTCATCGACACTACGATACGGTGGTCTAGCCTGGATCGCGGCATTGGAAACTCAGCGGAACACGAGGAGGCTGAATAGTACATATCGGCTCATGGCGATGCGAGTCGCGAGTGCGTACAGAACTGTGTCAACAGAAGCGGTCTACGTCATAGCCAGGTTGGTCCCCATAGACATCATCTTGGCGGACGACAGCGAGTGCTATAGGAGGAGGGGAACCAGAGGAATCCGGAAGCTAATGAGGGCGGAGTCGATGGCTAGGTGGCAGCAAGAGTGGAGTGCGGCGCAAAACGGCAGATGGACGCACAGGCTTATACCGACACTAATGGGCTGGGTGAACAGGAAACACGGAGAGGTAAATTTCCACCTAACGCAGTTTTTGTCTGGTCATGGCTGCTTCAGGCAGTATCTGCACCGGTTCGGACACGCAAGATCGCCTCTTTGTCCGGAGTGTGGAGATGTGGAGGAAACACCGGAACACATCGTATTCGAATGTCCCAGATTCACCACAGTGCGTGAGGGGCTGCCTACCCTTCATGCTGGGAACATCGTGGAGGAAATGTGTCGTGACGAGGGCACCTGGAACGCAGTAAACAGTGCAATCGTACATATCATGTCCGAGCTACAGCGGAAGTGGAGGCGCGACCAGCATGCGGATAACGCCTGACCATAAAAGATGAACAACTGAGACGGCTGTAGTACCGGATAGTACCCCCCGAGAGCCGCCGTGACGGAGTGCGCGTCATGACGGAGGGCACTACCTAATCGGCGCTCCGCTGGGAAGAGAAATCCTGCGAGGGTGACTGTGACGGGGCGCGCGTCAAGTTGGAAGACGCTTCCTAATCGGTACACGTCTCGACAGGTAACCGGATACTGCCGTGGAGAACAGCAAAAATGATTGCCTGGCAACGCCTGATCGTGGCCTGGATGGAGAAACACTGCGAACATTTCGAAGGAGCGAGCATCAAGGATGAAGCCATGATCAAAATGGTGCATACCCCACGAGAGTAGCTGTGACGGAGTGCGTTGTTGGAGGGCACTACCTAATCAGCGCTCCGCTGGGAAGATAAATCCTGAGAGGGTGACCGTGACGGGGCGCGAGGGGGGGAGAGAGAGAGAGGGGAGAGAGAGAGAGAAAGAGAGAGAGAGAGAGAGAGAGAGAGAAAGAGAGGGGAGAGAAAGAGAGAGAAAGAGAGAGAAAGAGAGGGGAGAGAGAGAAAGAGGGGAGAGAGAGAGAGAGAAAGAAAGAGAGGGGAGAGAGAGAAAGAGAGGGGAGAGAGAGAGGGGGGGGAGAGAGAGAGAGAGAGGGGAGAGAGAGAGAGAGAGAGAGAGGAGAGATAGAGGGAGGGAGAGGGAGAGAGAGGGATGGAGGGAGGGAGGGAGGGAGGGAGGGAGGGAGGGAGGGAGGTAGAGAGAGAGGGAGAGAGAGAGAGAGAGAGAGAGAGAGAGAGAGGAGAGATAGAGGGAGGGAGAGGGAGAGAGAGGGATGGAGGGAGGGAGGGAGGGAGGTTGGGAGAGAGAGAGAGAGAGAGAGAGAGAGAGAAAGGGGAGAGATAGAGGGAGGGAGAGGGAGAGAGGGAAAGAAATGTAAATTGAATAGTCTATCATTTTCAAGTTATTCACATTCTTGGTAGCGATCAGCTAACACTATGTTTGTTGCTGAATACTGGTGGGGAGAAATGGACAGTAAAATGTTGAAACCACATCTAATGCGCGATAGAATGTGATGGAAAAAGTATCCAACTCTTTTTTCGTTAAGGTCGTTAAGGTGTTTCAGGATTTGAAGCAGGACTGCTAGACGGCATACAACCGTATGTCCATGAACTGCCAGTCAGCCTGGGAATATAACTGACACAATGCAACGAAATCAGTTCCTCGAAAGTCGAGCCCATGTACATACTCAACTGTATTAACGGATATAGAAATCCACAGTAATTCCACCGGCCGTGGGTTGGTTATGATCACTTCGGATGTAGCTTTAGTGCCTCGAATTTTGCTAGGCTTATTCAGCAACCAGTGTGGCAGGTTCTTACTTGAAATAAGTATACACTACAAGAGTCCGTTTTTAATTCGTCTTTATTCATAGAAAGTATATACAGCCCTGAATGAATTCTTATCCTAGCGATCAAATAGCGATCAATTTTAAGTCTAATATTATGTACTGAAATGGGCACTGCATCGGACAATAGGTCGCAGTTATAATTACGAACTTTTGGTGTCGTAGAGCATCTCGATTTTCTCAAAAATCTAAAATTCACAGATCACTTTTAAAGAGTCAAACCATCGGAAACGCAATGGTTCCTGTTTGTGGTGACACTCAAGGGACAAAGTTCTTTTCTTAAATCAACCTACCTAGAACTATAGACCTACAAATATTGTTCAAAGAAGGAAATTTTTATGTTCCCATTAAAAGATATTTAAAACTTTAAATCGTGCGTTGTGTACGGCAGTGGGTTACCATAATGGTTTCATCTGGTTTTCCTTTCAGTTATTTTTTATTGTGGTAGAAACAGTTTAATAAATCATATTCGACATCTCGCATACATTTGTTTATGTAGTATTTTCGATGCTCAGTCTCGATGATCACGTTTCGTGGTTTCAAATAAATCTCGTCCGGTTTTTTTCTCGAATGTGTTATGATTGTTTGAAAGCAACATACGGAAAATGACACGCTAATGATTCCGAATTCGTCATATTCAAGCCTACTCATAGAGTCGAACTAAATTATAAGCGAAGTAAAATGCAAACAAAAGTAAAACTGTTATAATTACATAACCACTGAAAATGTGCCAGTATCCTATGTATAAACACTTGATTGCATTGCAACCTTTTATTACTGCTTATAAATCACACTTGTCAGCATTCTCGGGTAATTTCCTATTCCCATTCATAACACACATCTCATAGATCGCATGTATAATGATCAACAACAAACGAAATTACTACCCCCTACCTACCTAACAACGGTGTTTTCCAATTAGACATATCTGCTCAACCGTGCCCCAATCGAGAACCCTTCTTGTCAATAGCTAGCTGTGCTGCATTCAGACATAATTGGTTCACACAGAGAAAACACAGAATGCTCTCGGAAGTAGAAAGTTGAACAGAGTCGCGTCGACAGAGAGCATTGCTTTGTTTCCCATGTCTCTTGCACAAAGCTCCCATTTACCCCCTCCCTCCCGATAGATGTCAAACATGTATCCCTTCACTCTCTAGAGCACCTCCACCCAGTGTAAGAAACAAAAAAAAACATCACACTTTAAACTAGAATCCAGCTCCCCTTTTTACTGTCGTTCTTTTTCCCCCTGTTTTTGCGTCGTACACTTGCCCAACAATAACAACGCAACAACAAAAAAACACGCGCCGAGCGAAAATGTTGAAAACACAAAAAGAGGGAAGCCAAGCATATTGGATGAAAAAACGCACCAAAAACGCATTAAGCACCACGAGCGAGAGAGATAGAGTGCCATAAGGGGAAAGACACGGAGAAATGAGGGAAAAACTTCTCATTATAAGCTTCTTTCAAATTAATAAAATAAAATCTATATAAATCTACGTCACTGCCATGTTATATTCATTCTAATCCAATTCCGATTCCTCGCCCTCTGACCACCCCTTCCTCCCCCCTGTGCGTCCGTCGACTGTACGCGTCAACCAAGCGTTGTGGCCAACGTTATTTTGCGCTTATCTTTTCTCCATGGTTTCTCGTTGGGCTCAAAAGCGCAAAATTTTACCCAACCCAAGCTTGGCCCCTTTGGCGGCAGCAGCAGCAGTGTTGCGTTGGTTTGGTTAATGTCGTGTCTCTGTGTGTTGGTGAATGGGAATACCACAGTGCTGTGGTGGCAAGAGATTTCACTCGCTACTCTCGCATACATTCAACCGTTCCGCTTGTGTGCGTTAATTTCCACCAGTTCTATCGTCGTCGAGTAGCGGAGGAAGCACTTCTCTAGCAATGTGGCTGGCTGTGTTGGTACATAAAAAACAGCAGTGGATGATATTTACACGGTACTATCAATCACTAAATTTCGGTGTAGTAGTGGCACCATAGTGTGCTGCTGCTAGCAGTACATTTCATCCCCGCTTCGAAACTCTTGAAAGAGCAGCAGCAGAATCGCTAGAAAATACTCCGTTTCGATACTTGGAATTCAATGTAACCTCGCTGGGAGCAGGGTTGCCAGAAATTATAACTTTCGGAAATAACTCGTACATGATTATGTAAAATTTGAAAGTGGATAGGATTCATATTACGATTGGACGATCTTCATAAAAAGATAGATCTTGTCGAATCGACTTTCCAAACGGCGTAAGGATCGATCCACCGATTAAATCGATATCAAAGAATCGATCTTCGAGAAATCGAAAGCTTTTTTTCTAATTTATCTGCTTATTCTATAGAAGTGTCGTTTTTTCTTTAACAGGGAACACAAATTTCATATTTCTATTGAAACATTAAAAGCATTTTGTTTTGTTCATCAGCATGAAAGCCAAAAAAATTCCTGGGCATTCATCTTGTGCGGTCAGGAAACCGTTTTGTTGAATAAATTAATTGATAAAGCATTATTTGAAATTCAATAACTGGTTTATGAACATCGATCCGAGATCGCCGAATCCTAATTCATATATAATCATTATCAATTAAACGGGTACTGCCATCATGTCAGTGCGGGCAAAGTGGCTTGTAGAACTATTGGCTATATGCCGTATTGCTAGTCATCTTGTGCTTTAAGATTCTCAGCCACCCTGTACTTCAGTAGAACTGTCGCATATCAAAATGTAAATGAAAACAGGAATCCCTCTCTCGGTAGCCATCCGGCCGTAGTTTTATGTGCATCGTATTGAAGTAATTTCTCGTGAAATTTAGTTTATTCGACTAATATCTTCGACAAATCATCAGTTTGGACGACTGTTCACATATTCTAGAAGAGGTGAACGGATATTTTGCTTAATCTCTGCGATTAATTCGCATATAAATTGCTTTGAAGTTAGGGGGCAAAGTGGCCAGGGGCCGATAACGACTTACAATGTCCTGTTATTATGCGAGAGGTTATGTATTTCTTATTTTAATTAGGACTCTGGGTGAATGGGCCAAGCTTATTTCATACATGTTTCATACTATTTCAATAATGATTTAAACAAATTTGAAAAAAACGCATACATTTATAATTTTTTTCATATTGATGTTCTACAACCAACAAAACATTAAAGATGAAATGTGCTTAATCGATTTTTTAAACTCTGTATCTTAGTGATGGATTAACGCATAAAAAACTTCGCAGCATTATGAAGCTATAAGTTGTGGAATGCTGTAGGTACCCTTTTATGAACATATTTTGCTAGTAGACAAAAAAATTGTGAGAAAGAAGGGGTTTTCAATTTTCCTATTCAATATCAAATCCAATAAGCATAATTCGCTAGCATCCATTTTTTTCAAACATTCCAATACAATCCATTTGTCAAAAATTGCAACAGCGATTCAAAGAAAGAACCAATTATTATGTTTTTGAAAGTAAGTGCTCATGTTAGCAAGTATATTATCAGCCCCAAAACACCTGCAAAGTTTTGTATTGATATGGTGCAAACGCGAAAAAAGGCGTTGAAACTATGTTTCAGAAAAACAGAAATCGTTAACCTATTCATCTGTAAGGTCGTGTATACCAGTAGTCAAATAATGTGACGGCCACGATCAAGACAAAAGAGCAAGAACCTACCACTAACTGACATATTTCGAGAAGTTCTATAGGATTACTATAAAATTCGCTTTTGCGGAAAAATCATCCGCTCGCAGGGATTCTACTATATTATGACTTCAATGAAATCTTGGCTATAGCATTCATATGTGAATATAAAACAATCAATTATTACAAATACATAAACCGAATAAATCGCTGATTTTTTTCCATTTCTGTCAAGTTATTCTTCTTCTTTAATGGCACTGACGTTCCTAGAGGAACTTCGCCGTCTAAACGTAGTATTACTTGCGTCATTTTCATTAATACTCAGTTGAAATCTCTATGCCAAATACCTCGCCTCGAATTTATTTTGAATGGTAAGATTTAGAACACGCGTGACCACAGGCAAGACGGAGAAAATTTCTTTGACGAAAAATTCTCTCGACCAAAACGGAAATCGAACCAGAACCCCCGGCATGTTAGGTTTGAAGCTAACCACTCGGCCATCGGAGCACTCAAGTAGCAATTAGCAAAACGAAAATATTTTTGAAATAATAAAAAAAAGTTTTATGAAGAGCTATATAATTTGGCAAATGAGCAGCCCATCTCTAATTAAATGTATTGGAAGTGTAATATGTAATTCAGATGGCATCATTCGCTTGTTTTTTCATCTCAATCAAAACAAAATGTATAGTCAGGCTGTGCGTTAACTTACTATTGAGAACAACCTATTGATAAGAAAAAAATTCTGACCCAACAGACAATTGGCCTTAAATTCCTTTGAGCCACTTTTTGTGACTAATCGTTTATTTATGGAATGGTATAGCGAACGTGCTATATCGATTGAAGATCTAATTTCAGACATTATTAATATGGGGGGCTTATGTTTCTGAAAGCAATGCTGGCGTTCGACAAGTAATGCATCCACTTCATCATATTTTAACTATTCAGATTATGGCCAGAATGCTTCTTTTTGTTTATGTTGTCAAGATGGCCCCCCTTTGAAATGAGTAAACGCCGTGTACGTATTTCAAAAGAGCATCAAGATTGGAGACGCATGAATCGTATGATTCAAAGTCTCCGTGGACAAAGAAAAAAAAGGAAAAACATCAAAAACCAATAGAGCGTTCAAAACGCAGCCTTAACTGTGGATGTATTACTCGATCGAAACTCGTGTCGAACACACAACAGAACAGAGCTTTCACAAATTTAATTTTTTTTCAAAAAAGCCCTCCGAAAAACTTCTGAAAATTGACTAGAATATGCGAGCAAGCGTGAGAAGCCCGTAACACTCGGCTGGTCTGAGAACATCCTTTGTAAGACAAACAGTTCTATTGTGTGAAATTCCCAAATAATGGAAAAATAGTGAGTAAAAATGGGCAATACTTTGATGTCATATTCAGAAGTTCTTGAATCACACTCCCAGTAATTAAAATCAAAATAATGTTCAATGTACAATTCTCGAATCATTGATAAAATAGATCTCGATTACATTAGCCAACGAACAACAAAACAAAGGTCAAAGAGAAAGAATTATCGTTGATTATTCCTGTAGCATTGAATATCCAATAACATTAAAACCGACAAAAGTTAATAATAATAGAAGCTGGTCAAGATATTTTTTCTTGGCTTCATTTGATATGTAACGTGCAATTCAATCGTTCATCTATTCTCGTCCATTGTGTACGAAATCGACCCAATCCGAGCTCTCGACAAATTAATGATATCAAATATTCAATCTCCAGGGAATGGCAACTCTGACGACAATGGATGAGCTGGCAGTATACCTCTACAAACGGAGGGAAATGAACGAACGCACAGTCTGACGGACCGAACAAACAAGAGATTATATTTTGTTGTTTTTATCCTCCGTGTATATGTGTTGTGTGTGCGAGGAATTGACGGACGGTTTTTCCCTGTGCTTCTTTCACTGACAGCACGAGCAGCACACTTCGAGCAGGAGGGTTTTTCGTATTAATAATAGGTATATACGTAACGTCATGTATGTCTGCTGCCCGCCTGCAGAGTGTTACTGGCGGCCCCTCTGTGCTGAGTTCGCTTTTGCTTGTTATTTTGTTTTTCGTTTGCCTGTCGAACGTCGTACCGAGAGCGCTCCTCTAGGGCTGTGCAATTTATCAGGGTTCAGCTGTATATAGCTTCGATTAGCTGGCTCTGTGTGGGACCGTTGTGTGCACAAATAGTGTTACGGGGCATGGCTGGCATTCGACACGAAATGTTATATGTACACAGCACTATGGCACTTTCGAGTTTCATATTGCCACTGCTAATGAATTTGTAGCGATGTTGCATTTTACACGGTTTTTCCACTGTTTCTGGCACTCGTTTCGATTATCAATTACAGTCTTTGCTATCAATGCATTTGATGATGATTGACCACAGATGGAACTAGATGAATTGAATATTGTGCGTTTCTAGAAATGATGTTTACACATTTCGCTGAATGTTTTGTTTTGTTACGAATATTTTTCACTTTGCGATAAAACCCGAAACTTTTATAGTTTAATTAGTCATTAATTTGCATTCTTGTACTTTTTTCTCGCGATTAATTATTCTTATAGTGGCTCAGACAGTCATTTTTTCCTAAACTAAGCCGCCAATTTGTCATCATGCCTAGGGGTATTGTTTTGCTGCCATCGCAGAGTTCAACGACGATGACATTCAGTAAAACCAGCAAGATAGATCCACTTCCAATACACATGCTTCTCAATCTCATCTGGAAGCGATCTAAGCTCCAATGGCAGCCACCCTACTTGATCCTTATACCGTTGTGTTCCATTGGTCATCATTCGTAGAGCTCGATTCAAGCTCACATTGCTGCTGATGTGACGGCAATTCAATTTGCCCCATCCCTATGTATTTTTCATGAATCCCGCCCCCCCGTACCATGCCCGACTCCCTCCGAAGTGCGATTGATTCGATCAATTTTTGGTTGTCCTAGTATTGGTATGATGGTTTTGTGTTTCGCATCTGTGTTGGTGCCACTGACTGTTTGTTATTTTAATTTTCGTTTCGAAACAAGAGCAACAGCAACAGCTAAGCACAGACGGTGGGCTAAGTTTTGTGAAACTGGTCGATCAATGCAAGGAAAACACAGCCTTTGCTTGGTCAAAATGTGTGTCTTCGAAGAAAAACGTGAACATGTCGCAGTGCAGCCAGCCTTCGCGTTTTTCGTCGTTGTAATCAGCTTGGATGTATGATATTTATGGCAACGGGTATTTGGTTAGTTTAATCTGGGGTTTTAAAAAGTTACACAAACGGAGGAAAGTATAAATCATTTTGATTCAATATAAGTGTAATGTTCCTCTAAATATTAGGTTAATTAATTTACATAAATTTAGTAGGGTTTGGCATTCGAACTTATTTTCTTAAATGAAATCAAATTCATTTTAAAAATTAAATATTTATATCAGAAATTTTATTAACTTAACGAAAAAAAAATCTACATTTTCTTAATCCGATATGGCAAAATGAAACAGTATGAAACAATATGAAATATATATATATATATATATATATATATATATATATATATATAGCTGTACCCTGCCACGCTTTGCTGTGGCACATTGTGGTTGCATGGTTGAGTTGAATTTTTAATTTTTTTGATGTTGTAAAAACAATCCTAGATGTTTTTGATTGTTCTGTATATTGTATCATAGTTTGAGCTCAATCGGTTCCGTACTTTCGAGTTTTTACGCGCACACAAACGAACAGAAAATTTTTGTGTATATAGAGATAGATGAGGGAAATCGATAAATTTTAAATCACTTCGAAATACAATTTCAGTTCATAATTTAGTCAAACATGTGAAAAAAGATGTTTCCATCACATAGAACACATATTCATTTCTGAATAGTCGATTTTCACTAGAAGCTCAATTCGATTAGAAGCTCAAAATCGATTTTCATTAGTAGCTCAATTTCAGAAACGCAGTCTGGTCATATATAAAATCATTTTTCTTCCAATTTTTCAATTTTTTTATGCCGTAGCAACACTCCTTGAAGTGGATTGTATTTTGTGTCCAACTTTGAGCTCAATCAACCGCACTTTTCGAGTTTTTGACGCGTACACAAACGAACAGAACATTTTATATATATATATAGAGATAAAATGCCAAAGAGTTGTTTTAAGATAAAAATCATTTTCAGTACAAAATGAAATTTTTAAGAGAGTTTTAACAGACGGTGAGTGTGCTATAACGTTGGAAATCGAAACGCTTCTTAATCCTCGATTAAACAAAATTACATTTACACTTTGTCCTATTTGAAAATTAGAAACACAAACGCAGAAACAATACCTTTTATCGTCAATATTTTCAATATTTCACAGGCAGCCTTGACTGCACGAATATAGTTGGAATTTCAAAATGATGTTAGAAGATGAGGGATGTCAGACTCAAATCGCTACTCTTGATAACATGTGAGTGATTCACTTGTTAATGGTAGAAAGCAATCAATCAACCTGGATTCCTCGAGTCTAGAAAGACGCACCACGCTAGATATGGGGTACAGACAAGGGGGCGTTGCTGATTAACGGTCAGCTGCATCCCAATAGGAAGTATGGCACACGTACTGAGCATTGTAGACTGCAACATCCCAATTATGAGAACACTTGTAATACTAACCTCGAGCCAAACGCGAGTTATCGGTTACATATTACTAACATAGTTGTAAGCAAACATTGTCGAAATATTGATCCCGGCCCCATTAGGCTGACGTCATATGAGCCTTAATGAAAATATATATTTTGGATAAAAAGAAAAAAATTGAACAAGTTTCGATTTGATATGCTGAGGGTTGAATTAGTTCGTATGGTTGGGTAAGTCATATATGGACATTTAAAATAGAGGGTCTAAGATTGATACTTGCGATACGCCTGAATGATATTAAATTTTATACCGTTAAAATTAACCTATAACTGTATTGAAGAACTGCTGAAAAGTATTCGATTGACTGACGAACGGTTAATTTGAGTAATCGGACAACCCTAATGGAACTACATTGAAAAGCACTTCAACACGTTGCGGTCGTTTGTCTGCTCTCAGCCACCATAGCAAAGAGTTATTCTAATCTTATACTTTATTCAATAATGTATCAGTTTACCCTTTTGCTAAACGAATTTTCCTGAATCTGTTTACGAATCAGAACGGTGCTTCTATGATTAATAGACAACGGTACACAGCATAATCATAACTTGTCACCCATGCTTGGGAAAAGGTTTAATGTAAAGAGAGAGGGTTGTTGTGTAGATTTAAACAGAAAAATAAAAGACGGAAGACGCCAATCAAAATATTTGTAAGATACATGTAGTCAAAACCAGGTCTGCATGTAGGGGACTGTTTCGGAAGATATCACACGAAAGAGAATTATAAAATGTAATTGTTATATGGAAAAAGCACATTAAAACACATTGTTCAGGTTGGGGAAAAAGAAATGTCGTATTTCTGATCGAAATTTGACGCTCTATTTAACATACTTAATATAAATTTTATCAAACAGATTATTCCTGATTGGCACCTATCACGCTATAGCTTTCAGTCTACTCCTTCATCAATAAGTAGTAGATAAGCTTGAAGTGTAGTATAAAAAAGGGTATACCACAAAAATTCAAAATAATGGACGCAGTGGTTCACACCCAACAGGGAAAAAAAACATACTCAAAATTATCCAATTTAAGTCAAATATGCGCCGTTTTGTTCGCAAATTTGTTGCCATTTAGAAGGCAACTTCATTATCCCCCCCTTATAAAACACCCCTCCTTATTTGCAAAAAAAACTCTGACAGTCAGTTTTCACAAGCCTCTTTTGAGGCCAACTTAGTATCACCAAGAGCGTTTTGCACGGACCGGAAGAGATGATAATCACTTGCAGCCAGGTCCGAACTTAACGGTGGGTGCAATAGGACATCCCATCCGAACTCCCGTAGCTTCTGGCGAGTCATCAAAGATGTGTGAGGCTGAGCGTTGTCCTGGTGGAAAACAACACCATTCCTATTGATCAGGGTCGAGGGTCTGGTCATAGTTGAGCAGCTCATAGTGGATGATTCCCTTCCAATCCCACCAAACACGATGGCGATGGTTTAGGCCGGCTCACCGCGCTTCGACCACGACTTTTTTCGTTTTAGGTTGTCGTACGTGATCCACTTTTCATCACCAGTCACCATCTTCTTCAAAAAATGGGTCGAGTACGTTCCGATTCAGCAGTGCGGAAAAGATTGTGGCACCCATACATCCAGCTTTTTTTTGGAATCCAATCTTCTGCAAATGGTTCCAAACGGTTTTATGGTCTATACCCAGTTCTTGGCCAATCGAGCGAGATTCGCCTACCCGTACGGAGTGTATTTTCGACAGCCACTACACCAGAACGAAATCGATCAAACCAACGCTGTGCTGTGCGAATCGTTACAGTATCGGGTCCATAAACTACACGAATTTTTTCGGCCGCCTTCATTGCAGTTTTACCTCGCAATAGTAATGTAAAATATGACGAATTTCTTGCTTGGTGGACTCCATCTTTGACGCGCTATAACTTGAGACTGGAAAGGACAATCACAACACTGTCTAAACGACACTTGTAGCACAGATTGTCATCTTTAAATAGCCGTATAGTATGACCCGATGAGATAAGTACAACACAAAATATGTTTTAGTGTTGCCATATATTGACATTATACGACATTTCTTTTTTCCCAACCCAATACATATTTAAATTTCACAAATAACTCTAGCGTAACTTTGGAAAGGACCTAGTTACATTGATCGATGCTCTTCATGGACATTCTCTTTTGTTAATGTCTCATCTAGAGACGTCGGTTAATCGTTCGATTAATTCAAATAGTCGAACATCTGCCATTTTAATCGAGTAATTTTGTATCGAATAATGAAAAATAATGAAGTTGGTGGTCCTGGCTCCCGTACTAAAGTGGTTTCAAATTCAGAGTGCCAAGGAAAACCTAGTATGGGTCGATGATTCTATAAATACTTCTTCTTCTTCTTCAATGGCACTAACGTTCCTAGAGGAACTTCGCCGTCTCAACGTAGTATTACTTGCGTCATTTTTATTAGTACTTAGTTGAGATTTCTATGCCAAATAACACGCCTTGAATGCATTCTGAGTGGCAAGCTCAAGAATACGCGTGACCACAGTGCAAGACAGAGGCAATTTCTTTGACGAAAAATTCCCCCGACCAGAACGGTAATCGAACCCGAACACCCGGCATGTTAGTTGTGACGCTAACCACTCGGCCACGGGAGCACGCAATTCTATAATTCTATAAATACACTTCTTTTAAATTAGTAGTTATATGGACCGAGCAGAAATGTTCAAGCAAACTAGCTATTTCAACGACATTCGAATAATAGGCAATTTTGAACAGAAACAAATTGTATGTTGGTGCAATAAAAATATTGTGCATCATTTTCATGATGTGTTCTTTTCTCTATCGTCCACAAAAATACCATTTCATTCAAAAACCATTTTTCTGCACCATGTTTATTTTAAAATAATATTTAGTGTAGCTTTTGAATACAAGAAATAGAAATTCGCTCTATTAATCGAATAATGAAAGACAATTATTCGAATGAATCGAATATTTAAAAATAGGCCCCACGGTAACTTATTACGACCGCAAAGGGTTTACATACTTGTTCCCGAATTTGAAAACTCTTTTTTCCCTTTCCTAGCATATTAGTTTTCAGCCAACACTCATAATTACTCTAATATACGCTTGAGTCCACCTACACCACAACTGGCAGCACTGCGCGCGAGCTCATTTCGTTCACTTCGATCGCACTGACCGGACCACCTCATATGCGGGAACGGGAAAACGATAGTGTGTGAGCAGCAGTGGCAGCACCAGAGTAGAGTGTGTACCTGCGGTGTGTTTTCTCGCTGGAAACGATTGCTGCTGCTGCTGCTAGAGGGAGTCTGGAATATACTTACGTGTTTAACCGTTCACGAGCAGCAGCAGCACATTATTTCGCTACTCGGATGACGTGAGCGCGTTTGTATGGGTATGGTATGGTATTCAAAGTGCGCAGGAGGATGAGAGTCGTGTTGGGTTGTGTCGGCAGCAGGATGGGACACCGGACGAACTACACGGGTGCGCTGCCGCTCCGTGTGCCGTGCTCGTTTAGGTTCGCTGTGAAGCGAGAGTGAGGAGTAGATAATAAATAATGAAAATACTTCTCTGCTGACGGCGTATATTGCTTATGGGGCAAGCAAGCTTGCGATAGTGTTGGTGAGATATAAGTGCTAGGGAGGCGCTGCGAGTGTGCTCGTGAGGTAAATAGTTCAAAACTTTGTCGGATGTGAGCTCGGCGTGTGTGTGTGTTTGTGTTGGTTGGAAATGTACTCTGTAATATGCCGGCCTCTGTGTGTCGTGTTGTTAGGAGGTATAGAGCGTAGAGTATGATGTTCTCTTCAATACTGAAATCGCTCGTTGTACCATTGCCTGGCTGGCTTACGGTGAAGGCGAAAAGTTGGAATTTTTCGAAATTTTTCCGTGTTTCAGCGCGGTTGGTATAAATTAGTAATTTAATTAGCGTGCAATCGACTCCTGTGGGTCTGCCCGATGGTGTTCCGGGGATAGAAGGGCACTGTGGGGCGTCCAAACGCTCGAAATCGACGTTATTCATCGATCCGATAATCGACGTTACCCAACCAACAACGATTCAACGAGCGAAGCGAAAGAGCCTTCGAAGTTGCAGTGATGAAAAATATGGTAAAGTGAGTGAGAGCCACAGTGAAACGGGCCACCAAATAAGTGCGATCTTTTCGAAAATAGTGAAAATTTGTGGAAAGAAAATAGTACCCAAAATCGAAGAAATTGAAATTAAATTCAAAGTGAAAACATAGTCTCTCTCGTGTAATAGGGAACGAAAGGAATGTTGACGACTGCTGAGCAGAGTGACGGATAAATTGGTACGGTGAACTCAGAGTGGCAGGAAAGTGAATTTTGCGGGGGGCGGGTGAAGGAAAATACGAAACTCGTCGTCGTCATATCAATCTCGAGGCTGAGCCTTGTGTGTGGGGAAGAAGAAATTAGGAGGAATTTCGGTGGAAAACACCAAACCGCACATAACATCGCGTCAAGGAGTTTCCCCGACCAGCTGTCACTAGTACTCGTCGTCGTGTATCCTCCGTGTCCGTCCGCAAGGTTCCAATCACGTAAGTCCAGTTAATTGACCGTTACATGCTGCTTTCGTGGTCCTTCTCTCTACACGTTCCGGTACGGATCTCTTATTTCTCTCTGTGGATTCGTTCGCTCGTGATCTCGGAGAGGAATTTAAAAATAAACCAAATATAGTTTTTTTTACTACTTTTGATCGATAGAAATATATATACACATCGTGCCTCCACCCAATACGCATTGCTGCTGCCCCTTCGCTGCAGCCTTCCATGCGCTTGGTATCTCTGCACACGAGAAAGCCAGCAGGCAGGGTGGCACATCGTGCAGCAGCAGCAGCAACACCACACCGCAGCAATTCAGGCCGCTGCGAACGAGTTGTGAATAACGAAACTCGAAGTTTGCCAGTGCTGCCAGCGTGATGACTGGTTGCATCTTGAGCCGAGTGTGCCATCAAATCGTGATTGTTAATATTGTTTAAATATGAAAAAAAAGATGATTCAACTTTAATTTTTGAAAATGAAAATATCGCTGCAGCATTGTTTTTTTTTTTAAATTACGATGTGTTCTCTATTCTTCATTTTAAAGTATCTCTCATATGCTCTTGAACGACGGCTAGATAAATAGCTATGTGCATAGTTACAATTTTAAACAAATGATACGCTATGAAAAATAACGGAATCGTTCTATGTCCAAAATCTGGGTTGGGAAGTTTACAATCTAGATCGTTTTGAGACATGATTTTTATATTGCGGTGGTTGAACTATTAATTCGTTGTGTTTACAAACATATTTCATGAAGAGATAAGGCCGAATCAATAAACTGGTAATATTTAAACCCCAGACGCAACGTTACTATTGCCAATACAGAATAACTTGCGTTTACGACATCTACTTTCGGCCTGCATTTGACTAACAAACTTTTGAAATACACGGGGCTCAGCGCCATATGAATCGCAAAGAAGCCCTAATAAAACCCTCCGCCACTAATGGGGTTTTTTTACACCCCAGTTTATCATATTATGTAAATAAAGGTTTATTTGTCAGTTTGGGGTGTGGTTTCAAAGAAAAATAAGAGAAAGTTTGAAATATTTTAAAAGAATCTATAGATATTGAACTCCCACGACAATTTACGTAGTCAGGTTCAAAAATTTGATCAAATCTTCTAACGTTTGAAGTTTAACCAGCTGGATTTCGTGAAGAAAAACACGATTACTACATTAAAATAAAAAAAAATCTTACTTTATTCAAAGTATTGTAGTAACGCCAAAAAACTTCTCTTTGGAAACAAACCATTCAATAAGTTATATTCCCAGATAGGTGCAAATAGGTGGTAGTCGAAAGGTGCCAAGTCAGGTGAATAAGCCTCATTTGAAACAACTTCCCCACCAAATCACTCAATCGTTTTCTTGATCGGTCTTGTAGTTTGTGATGGAGCATTATCATGCAACAAAACCAATTTGGGTTCCGTTTTTTGATACTCTGGTCGTTTTTCATCCAAAGCTCGATTCAAATTGATCATCTGTTAGCGCTCAATATTAACGGTTTAACTTGGTCATAGTAGATAAAACCTTTCCGGCCCCACCAAACACAGAATATTGTCTTCCGTCCATAAAGATTAGACCGGGCAACCGATGATGATGGTTCTTCTAGACTTAACAAAGGTATTTGATGCTTAGAGCTCTCGAAATAAATCCACTTGTTATCGCCGGTCACAATTCGATGAAGAAATGACAGCAGAATTTCACATGTAATTTCTTGCTTTTCCTGCTGTTTTTCTCCCAGCTCCATTTTTCTCCACTCAATTTCCATGCTCTGAATCTTTCCCATGGCCTTCAAACGCAAGGAGACGGTTTCACGCACAGAGACGGCTCGAGACTAGGATTGGGCGATCTTTATAGAAAGATCGATCTTATCGAATCGATTTTCCAAACGACGTGGGAATCGATCCACTGATTAAATCGGTACCAAAGAATCGATCTTTGTCAAATCGATCTTTGAAAAATTGAAAGCTTTTATTGATTTATCTGCTTATTCTGTAGGAATGTAGTCTTTTCTTTAAACAGGGTATACAAATTTCATATTTCTATTCAAACATCAAAAGCATTTTGTTTTGTTCCTCATCATGAAGGCCACAGCCACAGGGCATTCATCTTGTACCGTCAGGCAGTCTTTTTATTCAATAAACTAGTTTGTGGGGACATTCGCAGTAGCTTGCATCGTGTGGTGTGTATCTTTAGTAGTGTACTAGCTGACCCGACAAATTTCGTTTCGCCCACAATATGTTTTTTGGTATCAATACCTTCAAACTTACACGTTTTTCTTACTAAGTGCAAGTTCATAAGTTCAGTCGCAGAACTGTTCATTGATTGATCTTCTAATCGACCCCGTTGAATTTACCTTTTACAAAAAAAAATCTCCACATGCCAAATTTGGCTCCATTTGCTTGAATAGTTTTCGAGTTATGGAGAAATTTGTTTTTCATTTGTATGACAGCCCACCCTAAGAGAGAGAGGAGAAGTATCTTACCGCCATAGAAACATTTATTGCACCCTAAAACCTCCACATGCCAAATTTCGTTCCATTTGCGTGATTAATTCTCGAGTAATGCAGAAATTTGTGTTTCATTCGTATGGCAGCCACCCTTAGAGAGGGGGGTGGAGTGTCTTACCACCATAGAAACATTTATTGCACCCGAAAACCTCCTCATGCTACATTTCGTTCCATTTGCGTGATGATTTCTCGAGTAATGGAGAAATTTGTGTTTCATTTGTATGGCAGCCCCTGCTTAGAGAGGGGGGAGGGGTCTCGAACTATCACGAAAACCTTCCCCGGCCCCTAAAACCCCTACATACCAATTTTCATGTCGATCGGTTCAGTAGTGTCCGAGTCCATAAGAATCAGACAGACAGACAGACAAAAATCCATTTATATATATATATATATATATATATATATATAACCTGAATATATATATATATATATATATATATATATATATATATATATATATATATATATATATATAACCTGAAAAAAAAAAAAAAAAAAATATATATATATATATATATATATATATATATATATATATATAGATTTACTGAAAAACATTATTGGAAATTCACCAACCGCCCAGAAGTTGACAATGATTCCATAAAAACCAATCGTGCCATACATCATCAAGCCGATTCTTGAATTTGGCGCCAGTTCTAAAAAACAACCTTTCACCTATATTTGATGTCAACATCAGGATCAGTGATTCTATGCGCATCTGGTTACAGTACATCCCCTCAGTAGCTGCCGCTCGTTCTGTCTCTGTCAGCATTTGTACAGAAATAAACCATAGAAGAAGCGGTCCAAATGTTGACATTATGTTTAAAAACATGTTAGGTGGCCTTTGGTGAGATAAAAAATCGATATATACTGAAAAAAAAATCTACAAAAAGTTTTTTTGAGATCGAAAAGATCGAAAGAAAAACAATTGATTTTTCCGATTTTCTCGAGTACAAAAGATCGATCCAAAAAATCGGAAATCGGAATGGAAAAGATCGATCTCCTAAGAATCGAACCGAGATCGCCCAATCCTACTCGAGACGAGTCGAATCACATTCTATTGATCCGCGAGCTGCTGCGTTTGAGTGTCATTTTCATCCAAAGTCAGAACAAGCGTACGATCCACGGTTCTTTACAAATGAAAAAGTTTGAAAAAGAGCCGCTTTGGAAAGAGTCTCGGCTTAAAAAAAGCCGCGGTTCAAAAAAGAGCCGTTCTTGGAATGAGTTTCGACTCAAAAAAAGCCGCGGTTCAAAAAAGAGCCGTTTTTGGAAAGAGATTCAAAATAGAGCCACGGTTCAAAAGAGTTCCGCTCAAAAAGAGACGCGGTTCAAAAAAGAGCCGCTCAAATGAACCGGATTGTTTCGATGAACGAGCGGTTCTGAGGCGCTCACTGAAATGTACCGTTTTGCCCACCGTTAGTTTGTCATGTCGCGCTTGAAGATGCAGAAAAGTATTTGAATGATGATGGGTTCAGATGAAAGGTTTGTACTCGCTTATAACTCATAAGCTTATTTCGCAGTGTTGTGTTGTTTGCGTGAGTCTAGCTTTCAGATTATATTATTCACGGTGGAGAAGTTTTATTCAAACAGAAAAGAAAATAAGAATGTTTGAGATAATATGGGAATCATAAATAAAATACTTTCGAAAATTCCTCATCCATGCAACAAATGTGAAATAACAAAAAACATTTTTTTTTATTTTGTCTACCTGTTCTATGAACAGTTTAAACAGGCGTACGAGACACCACTGAGCTTTTCCAATCCGTGTTAAAGAAACACTAGATCGCAAAAATATATTCGAAATAATATTCTCCTGCTCGGGTATGAGAGCGATCATAGCCTGATTGATTGATTTTTTTTATTATAGAGGCTTCAAACTACAAAGTTCATTCTCCTCTAGCCTTGAAAAAGTCCAATCAATCAATGGAGGATCCTGGGTGGGCTTGCTAAACGAACGCGCAGCCATTCAGGCTATGAAGACATCCTTCAACACAGTTGTACCGTCTCGGTGTCTGTTTTGTAGGTCGTGTTAGGGAAACGCTACGCGGTTTGCAAAATTGTATGGGAAATTAGAAACTCTCATTTCAACGAAATTAGAAGCTCTCATTTCAACGCAATTTTTTTTCGTAATTCAATAGATCTAAAGTTTTTCTGTTTGTATTCCCAATATGTTTCTGAAACACGTGGTCCTACGTCAAAACTAGCAGCAGACGGAAGGCTTGAAAAGGAAAATAATTTTGAATTTTCGTTTGAGCCTTGACCGAAATGGGGACCGACCAAGACTGAGGACCGACCACTACTGAGGTTTGAAGTTCAAAAAGTTCACGGTTCGAGCTGGTGTCTCCATCGAATTCAAGCTTGTTTCCGCTGATAAATTTGTTAGAAAACCACTCATCTGGCAAGGAACTCGCAGTTACGTACCGAATACCTTGCCGATAATATCAAACTTTCAATGTTGTCGCTAGGGACTTTTCGTTAATAGCCCAAACTTTGGAGTAAATTCGTTTGGCATAACATTTCAACTTTGTTTGCAATGTTTTAGAGCTTATAAAACGGGAATGAAGTACCCGTTGAAACTGGATTCAATGGCAGGAGAATATCGTAACAAGTAATACATGTTATAGCTTTATCAGATTTCTGCTCTTCCCGTAGCTTCCCCGTATAGTGGGCAAACGCAGCGTGTCACAAAAGAAATAAGATGATGATGGTCCGCCTCAAACCCTTACAAAAGTCAGAATATTTATTATATAGATAATAATAAGTATAAGCAGTGTAAGCAAATTCGAACGAAACGAACTTCATTTGAATCCTGATTTCATCAATAATGCCTTCGATTCGCTCGGGAGCATAGCACTAACTGAACACGACAATTTGCCGTAGCGAAGATATCCTATTTATGATCTAACGGAAACGCTCAACCATGATGATAAAAGATTGATAACTGTGATAGACGGTTCGCCACTCATGAGCAGTGTTCCCTCATGTATAGATTTATCTGAATAGGTACAGAGAGATATTCGTTATAAAGAACAGATTTTTTGAGTGTTAAATTTACAACAATGTTTATTTATTTATTAGCATCGTCTTTGATTACTCGCACAGATTAAACTATTTTTTTGCTATTACTTTAAATTACTAGATAAGTACTTCTTGGCATGAATTAAAACAGATCAAAATGTATCTGGGAAGCTCGATGTGAAGAACAGATTTATGCTTCATCCTCGAAATGATGTTGACTAAGAAATCAATCAATATTGAAGCCAGCATATTTTTGGCATTCTCATTACAGGCATTAGAGGCTTTATCACCATAACCTCAGCACTCAAAATGAAAACAAAACAATTCAACGAAGAGCCAGTTTTCCGAATTTCAATTTTTTACAAAATAATGATGAAATAGATTGTTACCCCTTCCAGTACAAATAAATGTATGGGAACACTGCTCATGGGAATACACTAAAGAAACAGTCATTTATCATTTCGGAAAGATTCGTGAATCCATCGAGGGTAAACGTGAAGTGACAGGTCGTCGATATCGCTAAGAATCTCGATTTCCAGGGCAGATCTAAACCATCAATCGCATCATTGCTGATTGCGAGATGCGTGGGATTATGAACGCGATACGCAGTCCATATATTAGGCGAATGAATGCCATATGTGCAGTGGGTCCAAATATTTTTCGCTGAAGAAAATTCTTCCGGCTTGTACAGCTAAACGCGCATATTCTCGAACTTGTCACTCAAAATACAATCAAGTCGTGTATAGAAATCTCTCAAATAAGTACTAATGAAATTGACGCAAGTAACACACGTTGAGTCGGTGAAGTTGCTCTAGGAATGTTAGTGCCATCTAAGAAGAGAAAGAAAAATATTATGTATTACGAACTTCTAAAGTGTTGTAGTATATAGTATTCATGGACAGTTGGTTAGACACCAGAACAATTAGTCGTCTAATTTGAAACATTGTGTCTTTTTAGCTTTCTCGTGAGGGAAAAATCGAATGTTTCGTGAATACCTTGGAGAGTACTTCCTCTACATTTTTTTTAATTTTTATTTAGTCAGAACTTAGACTGCCAAGAGTACCTGAAACGGTTCACGCTCAAGTTTGATAACAGTAGTTCAAAGTTTTTAACTTCAAATATCGTGAGTGGATCGTACATTGGTTCTGGTAGTAGTTCTAGTAGGAAGTTCTTATTTCTATCGAATGATTTAGTTGTCGAACAATTACGTTATCAATAACATTTCAAACCATGGGTTTTGTGTGCAGAACCATCACACATGTCCACAGATTTGACCCAAACAGGGTCCTTTTTAACACTAGATTGCCCAAGTGAGTCATTTTGACTGCTTTTCAATTTCAATTAGTAAAATAATTATGATACAATTATTGAAAACTTTTGAAGAAATTTTGCCATAATGTGTCATCATTATTTTCCTAATCTTAATCTAGTGTTAAAGGTTTGTGAGCCCTTCAATTCGTTAGACTCGAATGATAACATCGTATTACCTGGGAGCACTTGACCCAATCATGGAAATCCTCACACGATGCTAAGCGCTTGAAAGCACTGTAAGCGCTGTAGACACACACACGGACCAATACAGCAGCACAGCTCACGCATCATGCTCATCCTTACGGAATGATCTTCTGAACGGATCCTGTGCCTCATGATGACCCCCGCTCTGCCGTACTTCAGGAAAACGATGAAGTGACCATATGAAATCCTATAGCGTGACTTGTCGAGGGACGCAATTGTCGATGCGGCGTCAAAAATGTCCTTTTCGGGGTCACCTTCCTACGTTGGGCTTAGTCCCTCCTAGCGACGTCGTAATCAGGACGCGCAAATTAGATATGATGGTGCAGACCGTCATTCAAATAAACGCTGTGCCACATGGTTCCACAGAGAGCTGACCGCTTTTCGGAGGACCCCGACGTAGAGCAAATCTTTCCGGTAGAAAATAGTTTTTGCGCCAAAATTCGCAGTGGCAGTGGTGAGGCTTGTCAGTGCATAACACAGCAAGATACGGCGTGCTGCAATCCACGAGGACACGATGACGCGCAATGAAACGACGACGATGACGATGCGGAGAGAGATTGATAGTGAAATCTGTATTCAACAGCGCGTATCGAATGGAGTAGTGGCCTGGATGTAGCGTGGAGGGTGGTGGCGGCGGTGGGTTGAATCCGTCGGGCTTCTTCGGTTTGTTTTTGCTTGCTGCGTTGCTGCTGCTGCTCTATACTATATGAATGTTGATGATATTTTCGAGAGGGTGCACACTTTGGTGCGCCCCGGATTGCGAGAGAATCATCGCCGTCGCCACCGCCACCACCACCTGCTTCTCTCAAATGGCTCTGTTAAACGATCGGTTGGTGGAAGCGTGAGGGTGGCTGGTGGAGGGTTGGGAGTCGGTGTAGGACACGAAGCGAAAAAAGTAAACAAAGATTTCATTCATGATTTCATGAAAGTTAGCGGTGTATAGAGAAGAGGAAAAATGTGTATTGCTTTTTCTTCTTCCTACTGTCGGCCACACCGTTGGGTCCCGCGCCATCCTCCTCCTCCTTTTCCTCTCATCAGTCACCTTGCGAGATTCCTCCTACAACGCGCGTGGTTTTGTTGTTGCAAACGGCGGTGGTGGTGTTTGTTCCCAATGCTCTGGCCTGCCTGAAAGGTTCTCTCCATATGTTTCAGATATTTTTTTCGCTCACTGCTGCAGCTAGCACATGTTGAGCCGTGTTGAGGTATGCTGATTACGGGACTTTAAGGGCAGTACCGTACGCGTAAATCGCTGCTGTTGTTATTTGAGATTTATCCGTTTCGTTTCGTTGTGTGTGAAGTGGGAGAGTGGGACGACGGCTGAAGCATGCAGAACATCATCATCATCCCCCAAGTGCAACCGATCGCAATGACAGCGAAGCCAAGCATTTATTTCGTATATTTCTGTGGCGACTGATTTCAGCCAAACAGCTGAATCTTTTGCTCGGAAGAGTGTGAGTGTGGGGTATTTCTCCACCGCAGGCTGAGTTGATGCCATTTGCTGTGTGCAACAGGTTTGATATTTATTCATAAGAATACATCAACGGGAAAGATACCCATTTCCTCCAAACTTGGGATCGGTACATCCACATTTTGAAACATTGAGGCAGTTTGTAGTTCCTGCTCATTCTCGTTAGATCTACAAAACTTATAAAAAGTACCAAACGCGTGTTTTGTTACTTTGTATTCTAGGACAGCACCCGCGTTTCATTGCTCGTTTCATTTAGCCAAAGGGTGTTGTTAGTCTTATTCGAATTTGCATTTGAAATATTCGGAACGTTACTTTGTTGGAAGTTCTTGTGGATTTAAGCTCTTATTGAAATGGCTGCAAAGACTATCATCTGCTGTGGATCTTGGTTATCATTCCCATCTATTATGGAGTATCATTGTATTTGAAATGCCATTCCACGTCATTTTTCATTTTGATCAATGTTCAAGCTTTTTCAGTGTCACAAAAACTATTCTATTCTCAAATTTTGTATACTAACATTTAACTTTCTATACTTTTTTTTAACCGAAAACACATAAGATACAAGAATCTTTGTAATGTATTCTCTTACCTCAACGCGCGACGGTGGATAATGTCCCTGGATAACCTGGGTTTTCTATATTTCTAGTGTTTAACGCGTGTACAGCTTGAGATAGAGGATAGAAGATGATAGAAAACAGAATAGAAAATCTTTTACCGGATATGATCAAACCTCAAAATCTCAAACATGAAAGAGTGGTTGGAGTCTGGAGCCTTCGAAGAAAAAAAAAATGCTACTATTCTTATACAGTCAATCATTTTGGTGCCAAAGCACTAATCGTAGAGCAGTCTGAGAGCATTGATTGGTTTATCAAAATAGTAAAGCTAACCATGATTTTTTGGGGTAAAGATAACGAGGCTCCCAAAAAATTATCAGTTACCTCACATCTAAAATTATACTCATTTTTACTAATGGGATGAGACACAGGGATTGGATGAATTTTCGGAACTGTCAGTGAAAATGAACCTTGAAACAAGTTGTTTCTATTTCGTTTTGGCGTTCAATGCTTCGATTTGAGATGTTCGAATGACCCTAAGTTGGCAAAAATTTCCTTTTTATTTTGTTTTAACACTTTATTGACCAACGTGTTAACTCGTTGTTCTATGACCGAACTAAAAGTTAAATTTTTATAAAAAAAAGTTTTTTTTGTGGTTAAATTTTGGAAAGCTGAAACTTTTCACATAATGTATAAAAAAATCAGAAAAGTCTATTTTTAAAAGTTGTTTTCGAATTATATTGCTTTTTGTGTCCCTTTGCCAATTTTTTCCACATTTGAAAAAGTGTGAATTTTGAGTCGTTTGACCGGTGTGTATCTTTTATTGATTTTTTATTAAAGACATTTCGTAAAAACTTTTATGTTTTTCCTAGAAAATTTCACATTAAAAACCTTTCATTTGTTGGCGAAAAAGAATCGTGAATCGTTCAAACGGTTCAGAATTATTTTTTTAATGTGTATATTAGGGTGCCAATGGTCATCTCGAATTTCGAAAAATTACCTCACTCTCCCTTAAGTCCGATTGAGCTGATAATTTACATAGGGTGTTTTTCGAGGGTGGTGAACATTTTGTATGTGATAACTTTTTGGAATTTTAGGGTCGGTTTTTTCCTATCATTCATTGGCACCATAGTGTATATTTGGCGAAATCGGCAAAAAGTAATGTAATATCTCTCACAAAAGAAAATTGTTTTCGATCTATCCTTTCCTGATGGAAATGACTGCTTGTTCGAAGAAAATAAAAAGTTATTTTTGCTTTGACTATATATTCAATGATTCCATATTGAAAAATAACCCGATTTTGCGCAAACCTCGTATATGACAGTTCATTTTGTGTTAAAATTATTGTGAATTTCGTTGAAGAAAATCTAGAACTTGAGCAGAATATGTTTTATTTATTGCTGGCTTCTTCAATAATGTTTATTGTTGTGAACGTGTATTTTTTTCTGTGAATTGTTTATTGTACTAACATTAATTTCAAATATATGAAGTACGAACCTTTAATTGTAATTTGCGACGATCTTCGATTATGTATTTACGAGATTTTTGCACTAGTCGATTTAGAGACTTTCTATCAATCTATTACTATATAGAAAATTATATAATTTTTTAACAGTCCGTTTGTTAAATAGCGTTGAAAATAGTGTTTACAATTGTCCAAACATTTCTACAATTGGTAGATTGAAGTCATTAGCGGCATGATCGTTACTGCAAATGTTATACCGAGGCGCATCTTTCTAAAAATCAACATGCAACAAATATCGTAAAGTAATCCTACGATAATTATGCGATCGTGCCTTGGACACAACTATTCAAGTCTTACTTGAAGACTTTTACTTTACATAGCTTTTCATTTCGTTGTGGCAGTGTTGTCTGCAGATATAGGCAAAATCGCATCGAAATTCGTTCAACAACACTCATTCACAGATAAAACTCACCCTTCTATTCTCCGTTTATGCTTCACTTTATTTGAGACCGAAAACATTCACTTATCATCTTCGCAAAGTTCATTTTCGATTTAAACGGAAAAATACTGTCTCGATTTCGTTCATCTATTCTCAGAGAATTTTGCATTTCCTCACTTGCCTATCGGAATGACGGTAGATAGTGAGAGAATCAAATTGGAAACTTTTGCTTGAGCCAGCGAGTGTCTCTGTAAAATCATTCCTTTTCACTCAATCAGCAATCATTGAAGCCTCGATCGCGACAGTAAAATATAGGTAGATAGTTAAAATCGAGTTGTTTCCTGTGCACTATTGCAATGACATTTTTTTGTTTCTAGTATGAAACGATCTAAGCCTACGCTAAAGACCATATTAACGCAAGTTATTGGTGAGCGCGAAGGTGCACTTGAATGCTGACAAGGAAAAGAATTCAAGGGAAAATTAAATCATACATACACGCAGAATGAGTCTATTTTGTCTCACTCGTTATTTTGTTTCGTGTGATTCTTCCAAAGAAGTATTCATTCATTGAATGTTGTTTTCCACTCTTTGTTTTGTTATGTTCGCTCTCAGTCCCGAATGAAGATGGTCGGAGAGTGAAAAATGATTCATCGTGCAATCTCACGATTGCTTGCTGCATTCTTTTCGCCATGATTATTCCAAGCAGATGCAAGGGTGATTCATAATTAGGTGTGGAGAAATGAGCGAATGAACTTTTCCATACTTGGTTGTCTGTGACACAATGGGTCCTCCCGGGTTCAGAAACCGACCCTGAGATTTGGAGAGGTGAGCTAAGTTGGGTCGTTTTGGAATAATCCAAAACCTTCATAATTTATGATGATGTCCCCTTAAAGTAAAATAAAAAATATGAGTCAAAAAACTAACATAGATGAAAAGGTATGTGGCGGATTCGGTGCATTCTTTTCCGTGTATATTCTTTTTTATGGATGGAATCTACTTCTTTTCAAAATCTTCTCTTCCCCATGGGAAAAAATGGAAGTGGTTTTTAATCATGATGATCTATTCTCTACCAATACATTTTAATTGACCCTTATTTAGGGGATTACCATATATTGCCCCAGTTTTATGGCGTCGGCCATCATGGATTTGAAATTTCTTGTATTCTACAAGTCGAGCGCTTTAATTTGATATTCATATTGAAGGGGAGTTTTAGATAAAAAATGTAATCTATTGTTTTGTAGGGCGGCCATCACCAGAACTAAAGGTGGGTACCAAATCTCAGTAAAATCTGTCAACAGGATGAGTATGAAATTTCAGCCGCTAGATTTGAACAATCTAAATGGAATTGTTTAAAAATATAGCATTTTTGTTTAGATTTGAATTTTTCGAATACAATAAAAATCGAACTGTGGTCGGAGAAAAATGCCTCTTCCAAGCGAACCAGCAATTGGAAGTACCGCTACAGCCAAGTTATAATACAGTAGAATCGTGAAGACTGCTTCGGATCGGGTTTTACAGCTTAATGCCGAAAAACTCCCGGTTAACCGGGGTATGTATTTGTCGAACCGCAGGCATAATCCCGTTGCGACTCACGGGGCATCATCACAACAACAGCTGATAGTGGTAAAACTTCTCAACATCATCCACCCTTGCTTGCCAGAGTTTGTTCGGCTTTCGTCTGTATGCAGTGATATCGTTTTGTGGTATTGCTGCAGCATATGCATGTGCGGTATGTTTATGCGGCAAACTGCATCATGTGTACTCTGAAGGTTGTTTCTTTTCCCTGTTCCATCTCTTTCCTCTTGAGGTTTTTTTTTCGTTACTTTGCCGCGCGGTAGAGCCCATTCACTCTAAATGTATGTGGCGCTCCACTCTTTTCGTACATTGTTTTCCACTCTCCATCTTGCTTGCTTGCTTGGAATTGATTTCAGTTGTTGCTTTTGTTTGGTCATGTTTCTTCTTCTTCGCGCAATCCTCTGATGCACTTGCCAAACTGTATTCTCGACCATATACAGACTCAACGATGATAACATGAAGACAACGGAAAGGCGGCAGCAGGTATGCACCCTTCTTCAGGAGATTGAAAGTAAAAGTAAGCGAAAACTTTGTTTTCTTCCACTCTCTGTTTTGGTTAATAGGATTTGACGCAGTTTGTCCGTTTTGTCGGGAGTTAATCGAAGAAATTCGAGTCGTGGTCTTTTCGGAAAACTTGTTGACCAAAAATATGCTGATTGATGGGCAAATTGTATTCCGCTGAAGCTGCCGGAAGCACAAAAGGGTAAAATCTCGTGGTTCTATTCTTTTCTGGGATGGATAACCGCGGAAACCTCTTAGTTTTTCATGGGTGGCAAAGTATAGCTATTTGTATTTTTTCTCCACGATTTAGGGTTCCGGTATGTTGTAGAATTCAATCATTCTACACACACACACACACACACACACACACACACACGTTTCCTCGAACACGCGCGCTCTTTCAGAGTTATGCTTAGGGGCAAGAATTTCAGCGCGACATTGAATAGATTCGCCGTTTCTATGTACATGCGGCGGGGCACCAACACACGTAACCCCCTCACACACAGAGAGACCACTGAGAAGGCGGCGGCGACAGCACTGGATGAAGTCGTGTGCTACGTCGTGCAAGGAAATATTATCAAAACTTTCATTTTCGTTTTAACAACTTGTTTATTTTTCATTTTACCCGCTCTTCTCGGAAGCACATCGATTCCCTTAGGAGAGGAAAGACTTTGGTAGGTTTCTATTTCACCGCCTGTTCTCGCCATTTCCCTCGCTCCCTAAGAAGACGACGGCAAGACGGCATGGTTAGAGTAGATTGGAGGAGCATAGGGTGTGGGGAGTGTCCTCCGAGGCAAAAAACTCAACATCTGATGGTGCATCATCAGCCGGCGAGGTTTATTTCTCCCCCGCATTCTTTGTTCGGCGGAGATTCAATTCAACCAACACGTGTACACACGCTCACATAGATGCGATGAAACTTGTGAGCAGGTGGTTGTTGAGGTTAATATAGGAGGGGGAGGAGGATGCCTCCGCCCTCCAGCAACAACAAACTCATGCATTTTCCTTTTCTTTCGTCTCGGCGAAAAGTAAGAGTTTGGATATCACATTCAGCCAACCTGCCCTTCAGAGCAGACCGGGAAAGCAAGAGCCCCGAGAGCTCTGGAAGTTATCCATTCCCGGTTTGTTGACACAATGTAGTCGCGGAAATGAAAGACAATGTACTATCTAGGGACTTTGGGCAATAAATGTTTGAAATTCGATATGGAAGACAGTAGAAGACTCGTTTCATCATTTGGCCAAGACTGCCTTTGGCTATTCTCCTTCCGTTGCTGTTAACAATAGAAATGTTTCCGTCACTACGCACTGTTGCAATGAAGGTTGTGGAATACCTCAAGAACATCTCGAGAAGAATACATTTTAAGAGAGTATCTGCAGAATTTTACAAAAAAAAATGCGTCTGAAGTCGAACCCCTGCAGAGATTAGTCTAGAAGCTTCCAAACTGATGCATTTGTTGCTGAAGATAGGGAACGTTCCAGCCCACTAAAGTCGTTTGTACAAAAAGCTGTTCAAATAGAACGGAAGTACCAAGGGAGATCGCTATCGACCAGAATTGGTTAATTTAGGGCTTAAAAAAAGCCGTTTTAAAAGTCAAAGTGATTTTGCAACACGGCAGCGTTCGGGCACATGTCGCAAAGTCGGTGAAGCCCTATCAGGACCGCTTGGGGAGAAATTCCTACCTCATGATTTCTCCCCCTATGTCACATGGCTTGGTAGAGCAGCATTTCCATTCTTATCAAAATACTAAAAAAATTAGTCTCATCGGATTGCCTCATGAGGCGTGTCGTTTTTCCGAAGCTGCGAAAGACATGCGAAAAAGTAGCAGTTAGCAGCGAGGCTTTATATATAATTAGCACCGATTTTTGTCACGTTCGCAGATTTTAGGAAATGTGTTGAAACAGAAAACAGGAATAAATGTGTTTTAAGGATTTTTCAACAAAAATAACCTGTTAACCAATGCTTAACATTTTCGAAACCAAGAAATGAAAATGATTTTTCTTCATTTAGTCTATCTAAATCGGCATATACATATTAAATATCGATTATTATATAAATATATAAAATATCGATTCATCTGTTCCGTTTATTTCTGCTGTTTGTTTCGTTTCGATTTGGGGAGCAGAAGTTTCCATGGACGATTGAAACTGCTAGAACTATATTCATTATCATTGCCAAAGTGTTCAATTTCGCATGCGAAAGGATGTTCGCGTATATTTAAATTGAAGGTTTCAGCTGTATCCATTCGCCTAAATTGATTGTCTCGGGTAACGTTGCCTAAAAATGGTATTAGAAGAGACAGGTGGATATAGTAGCCACGCTTACCACTACACCACCGACACCGTCAACCGTTGGCTCATTATGAAAATTTTAATAAGGAAATTCTCTTCAATGCGACGAATGAAACGAATAAACATAAGGTGCAACGATCGTGAAAGAAGGCGAAGCTTCATTGAGAGCGAAAAGAGAGCAGAGATATATGAGGCCAACGTAAATATAATGCAAATTGAAGAGCGGTAGGTTCATTAACGAGTAACGATCTATCAATGAGAGCGAATTTATAAGGTTCTGCTCGTTGTCGTTTGAGGTTACAAGGTTTTCCCTCATTCTTTTGTAGAGCGATTCCACGCCAAATCAGCTGGCCTCTGCCTCGATCCTCTCCATTTTTTGAGTCTTTGTACATATGGTGACTACTACCTAAAAGAAAAAAATTCATTGTCAGATGACCAATTTTAATTACGACTAATTTTTTATCATTGATCTTTTTTTCGAAAAATCTTAACTTAAAATACTGATGTCTGATTGAAATATGATGTACAGCAAAGTTGTTGGAAAATCAATTAACCATTTAGTAAAAAACAGGAAGTGGTTTATATATGTGGTATAACCGCAAGGTTGATTTAGGACTATCTATGGTTTAGTGGTCATTTGTTTGAAGTTGAATCTGAAACAATTCTCAATGAAGGGATGAATGAAAATTTCGGGGAATTCAAAAACCAGAGCGTTACGTTGGAGGCACAAGGCACAAACCTCAGAACCTCTTTGTCGTCTAAACGAAGTGACATGATTATCACTTCATGCGAACGATAAAATGTCTACAAATTATTTGCCTTGCATGCAAACTATTAGTAGAGTCGAACGAACTGAAGAAGTTTTAAGTCTCTATAATTCAAGACAACAACAATAAATTATTGAAGTCACAAAAATCTATAAACATGGGTACCTGCTTGAAATTTCATCTCAGCCATGATTAATATGCGGGTGATGTAAGACACGGTTAGCAAAGCAAGAATGTCGTTCTCTTTGTATACAACGTCGTCGAACAACTTGTGTATAGCGAAGGCAAAATATTCAGCAAAATCAGCAAAAAAAAAAAACACACCAATACGGTGTGCACAAACACACCGCGACACCGTTCATCAGCGCTTTCACGATGAACGAAGTTAGCTTCGCCATAACAGCGATAACATGCTCCAATCGTTGTACAATCATAACTAAGTGGATTTCGGTGTGGATTTTAGCCAGGCTCATTGGTTTAGAAGTCTGTGTTAGGGAAACACACAGATTCCAGCGATCGTACATCAACCACTGCGCAATCATACCTACGTGGATTTCAACAGCCTGTTTTAAAAGCAATTTTAATGCTATTGAAATAAGTTTTCGGATTAATAAGTAACAAGCTTATAGCGTGTAGACGTTTTATTTTTCGAATGAAGTATTTATCATACCATTTCGTCCAGGTTTCGTGTTTAGGAGGTATTAACGCTCAAAATCTTGTTGCTCCGGCGTAACGCCCTCGTTTTCGAAACACTAAACTTTCACCCCAGTACAGAAATGAAAGACGTAGTCCTACGTCAAAATAACGTTTTGAATATTTTTTTAAATCCTTTAAAGAATTGAATTCATCACTTATGAATACCGGTTCTTGATGTCTTAGCGGGTAGTGAAGCGGATTAATTTAAGCTCACCAAATCATCTTAGTAACTCTTCCTTGCCCTAATAATTTGCCATTTAGTTGTATAAAGAACTGCTTCAAAATAAATCGTAAGAAACTAATAGGATTTTGTGCCAAAATATACACTAGGGTGGCCGCGAAAATGGTCATGTCAAATTTTGAAAACCGTCCATGGACATTTTGTTTATTGGCACACAAAAAACACCTGTGCAAAATTTCATCTTAATCGGACATGATTTACGGGTGCCTCAGAGCGCTCAAAATTTTGTTTTTTGACCCTCGAAGATATCTCTTCTTCTTTACAAGAAATCGGGATAAAAAAAAAATATGTTGATACCAAATGTTTTTAAATTGCATGAAACGTTGAGATTTAGTGTTGTTTCGAATTTTTTTTTGGTCTAACATTGACTTTTTACCACTCGATCGTTTTTTCGTCTGAAAAGTAAAAAAATGCCAAAATATTTTTTTAAGAAAACAGTAATTTCATGCTATGTAACCCTCTACAGCCCAAGCCCGCCTTTAGACGGGCTTCGCGGATTCTCTTTTCAAATTGTTCAGACATTATTTTCAATGTTCACCCCAACTAGAACGTCTTTAGAATATTTTCATCTATCACACATACACATTGTTTTTATGCTGGCAGCTTTCTGCTAGGAGTATTTTATGTTGAAAGTCGGAAATTCGAGATATAGTAGGTTTTTTTAAAATAAATGAAAAACATGGGCGGTAGAGGGTTAAAGACGTTTGGAGTCATCTTTTTTAAAATTTCGATGTCATGGGTGATTTTTTGGGTTTCAAAAAACTCAAAAATTCGGATTAAGCTAATATTTTTTGGAGTATCGCGCAAATCAACATTTCGCAGAAAGTTCCATATGAAAAATCTAGATGGCCTTTTTCATTGGAACCCTAAACCATATGTTCTGCCTTGTATTCCGAAAAAAACGTTCCACAGAGATTTTTGACAAAAACAATTTTTTTTCGAAATGACAATAGATCTTGACATTTCATGCATTTTTTTTATTCGTTTATTTTTACAGATTCAGTTACATAGGTTTGAAGGAGCCAGACTCTTAACTATATTTTTACTAAAATATATAAACATGTTTCCTTAATTCTATGGTTAATAAAAAAGTGAACCGATTACTCGCGGTCGACTCGAGTCAAGAAAGGTGACATATTTTCATTAGGAAAAAGATGGGATGTAAGGAGATTGTAATAATGTTCACACTCACACTCACATTTCACACTCAATTCTTGAAACTATCCTTACATCTAATATGTATTTGTAATTTATTTCATGCAATTTGAAGAATGAAAGAATGAATGAAGGAATTTGAATTCGATGATAAAATTTGTTTCCATACATTCATTACACGAAGAAAAATATTTTGGAAAAAAACACTAGATTTTTAATAACTCTAAAATCATTTTTTACCCGAGGTTATTTTACGAAAATTATCCATTTATCCTTGAGGGTGCCACTCAAATTAGTTATCGGAATTTTCCATATTCATGTGCAACGTTTCATTCAAATGAAAAATAGTCGATTAATCGTCGATGTCGTCGTTAAATATGAAACTATCAATGAACACGAGTGGAATGAACATCAACATCAGTTTGCCATGAAGTTCATTTTTCATTTGCATCTTCATTTTGGTCATGATATTCGTTACGTCGAAATTAAAGATCATTGCGTGTTAATGAAAATCAAAGCATAAAATTCAACGTCAACCAATTGAGAGTGGAATCGATAAATGGTCAAGAATGGCCAATCATCACACGAAATTCTTGTTTTTGGCGACTTCAGAAATGGAACGTTTAGTATAACTCTTGCTATGTTTTATGAATCTACTCCCGATTGGCCGGAAATGGCATACACCCCTAATTATATGGGCAATGGGTGACAATAACAGACGAACATAATCTTGTTTTGATTTCCGGTTTGATGATACTGGCTCTAAATGACCAGAAATGATATAAAATCCCAACGATATGGGTATTGGATGAAAGGGCTTCAACAGCACAAGTCGAACATCGTATTCCGATATTCCGATGCCATTTTGGAAAAGAATATGATTGCTTTCGGTTCACTGGAAGACCGAAAATTGAGTTAGTGGAATGGAGTTAGACAAAGAAAGTGTTAGAAACTAAGATCGTGTTCGAGCGAAATTGCGGTAGTAAAAGAGCATAGAAAGCGGAAACGGACCGCACCTCTCACGCGAAAAGTCGCGAGTTCAATATCCACTCCCGACTTTTTTCCAAAAATGGAAGTGACAAACCAGCCAAAAAGTGTTGAAAGTCACTAAAGTACAGTATAAAAAAATAAAAAGGAAACGGAAACGGAACGCTCAACGTCGTTCAACGCTAAACGTCGTTCAACACCGCACAAAGGTCAACGCTCAACGAAATTAACCCTTTGCGGTCGTTTGTCTGCTCTCAGCCACCACAGCAAAAATCATACTAAATACTTTATTCTACCATGCAATAGTTTATATATTTTTTAAATTAATTTCAATGTCTAGTGAACTTTCCCACGAATGTATACGAAGATTCTATGAACAATAGGTAGCAGTACTCGTTATAAACAAAATATTATTGGCGTGGAAAGATAAGAGGATTTCCTTCAAGGAAAATTAATTCCGACCGCAAAGGGTTAATGTTGCTTTTTCCGGATTCCTGGATCTTTCTTTCTTTATAAATAATGAAATCAAACACTTTTTCAATAAAAATTCACTGCAAGCGATGAGTTAGCACTCAACGTTCGTGATTATAACTTGAAATTATTGACAGTAATGAAAGTGCCTGAATGCAGGCTTTTCGATATTCGTCCATGCTGTTTCTTTCAATATACCAGACAAAGTTCAAATTTAGCCGATGAAAATACGACGGAAGAGGCAGTTTCAGGGTTTCCCAATCTACATCGATGGAGAGCATACCGTTCCGATCTGTCTTTCGTATGTTGTATCAGAGCGCAGAGTGTATATATCGTCTGCTGCTACCAGATTGATAGATAGTCAAATCGTCGGTACGATAATGATATGGAGCACATTGTTTGTATTGTGTTGACCCTGCTCCTCCCCGCTTCCGCCTCACGGTATCGCCACCTTCGTGTAGAACATATGGGAATCAGAGTGTAGGTCAGGGAAGAACGCACTAGGTGACGATATGGGAGGGTATCGACCGAGGTTCGAAGAACAGGAGAAGTAAAAATAGCTGAGACAAATTTACATCATCATCATCACCATCATCATGGTCCTCGTCTCCCCGGCCGGCATCACTATTATCCACAACCTTACCAGAAGTGTGTGAACAGCAGCAGCAGCAGCAGCACCCGGGGAAAAGAAGTGGCAGGGGGTGATATTACGACGAATGCGATGTGTACAGAAAGCAGAACAATCCAACGGGGAGGAGCGCGCGCGGGTTGGATTGGTGAAGGGGGGGTACCATGGTGCTTCGATTCACTTTGAGACGTGTCGCTTTTTAATGGTCATCAAGGTCGCATTCGGAAAACGAGAGTATCAGACCGCTGCCAGACAGCGTGTCTGCTGCTCGACCAAATCGGTCCCAGCCCCCCTTCCCTATTCTTCCTCGGCTATAGCGAGTGTGTACTTAGTGCCTAGTGCTAGTAAACCGGAACAGACGACCGGCATAGTCCGAGGGCAACGTGTGTGCGCGCGCGAGTATGTAATACACAAAAATTAAATTACACTTTTAAACGCTGCCCCGATGGTGATTGCCATTTGAAGACGCGCGAAACAAGTTGAAAGCTGTGCTCTTCGTTGAGGAGATTGGTGGAAGACGTAGAGGAATGGGGTAGGTGTTTCCATGCATGTCTAGGACGACGAACCGGCAAACGGTTTGTTTGATTGAAACCAATGAGTCAGATGAGAGATGTAGACCATAGCTCCGTAGTGTAGCGTACACACGAATGAGTAGTAAGTGTTGTTGGGGATCAAAGTCTACAATTACGTGAAGCGGGGAGATTCGGACGTGGTGACATGCCAACGGCAGCGGATTGGCGTAGATCGGAAGTGTCACGAGGTGTATGGACGAAGAGGGGAAGGTATTCTGTACACCGGTAAACCGCCAGTAATACAAGCAAGGCAAGGGAAGTGAATAAGCAGATTT
Organism: Toxorhynchites rutilus septentrionalis; assembly: GCF_029784135.1. NCBI lineage: Eukaryota > Metazoa > Arthropoda > Insecta > Diptera > Culicidae > Toxorhynchites > Toxorhynchites rutilus. Next base: position 245,911,904 of record NC_073746.1, read on the forward strand.
CAATATTTTTGTATACAGTTAGGTATTTATTTCCGTCGGGACGTGCCTCCGTCACGCTAGTCTTTGTAGTCGTTCAAAATGCGCCGACATGTGTGGTCGGCTGGGGTTCGATTGAGTTGGCTTGGTTACGTAACCTTCTCGATTGCGCAAGTGATATGGGAATGACAGATTCCGTTTAATAGGTCGACACGATTTCTTGTTGTGGTTCCGTGTAACAGAGCGTCCTATACCGCATTTCAATTTACGAATGTTCACGGTATCTATTGAAGCTTGGTATCTAAATATTTCAATTGTTTTAAATAGTTACTCTGCGATTTTGTAAGTTTAACGTAACCGAAACGGATGGCACTTTTTAATCCACTAGATAGAGTTTTCCATGGAAGACGTTATCGTCTTTCGTGTAAACCCCCATTCATCGTTCACTGAAACAGACGACACCCGCGTTCTACTTTCTGGTCGATTCAAAGGGATTGACGATTATTAAGGCCACCAAGTTGGTGGCACCAACAGTCACTTTTGAGACAATTGACATAGTCAAACTCTGGCGATTTGCATCGATGTTTTGAATGTTATCTTGGATGATATCTACTGTTACACTTTCAATTCGATTCGTGAGAATTCCCCTACAAACGGAAAATTCACTGGAAAAGTAGATTGAGCCTACTATCAGGAGTGCAAATGGATTTATTCATTGTGCGTCTTCCATTAGCATAATGCTAGTAGTAACTTGAATCAATGTGAGGTTAGGTACTTATAACCAATTACTATCATCGCGATAGAGATTTTTTACCAGTGTCAGATCTATTTTGTGCGACAAAATGAAGACATTCGAACTAACAGTAGTTTAATATCGGAGACAAGGAATGAAGCATTCCGGAAAGATGGAAAGTTTGAAAACGTAGATTTGAAAGTACTTCTTCATAAGGACTCAAGTCAAAAGGAACATGAACTAGCAGAACCATTAAGCCTAACTAGCGACCCTTTTCGTATCATTTGCAGGCTTGGAAATGATTCAAAAGCACGCGAACTGGGCTGAGAATCGTCAAGAAGTGTCTGTTTTCCGCTCCAACATCAAAAATGGAAAGGATTCTTGTATCGGATTGTTACTGGGGACAAAAAGTTAATCAATTACGACAATCTACTGAGTTACCGCAACCAAAAACGACGACGCTCAAGGTACACTTACTTTGTTGCTCAAGACGAATTCCAAACACTATATTCTCCAGATATCGCCCCTCCGACTACCGTTCGTTCCGATTTATGACGCATGGCCTGGCTGAACAATACTAATATTCTTACAAAGAGATCTAAATGGGGTACATTGGGGTGGATCGCTTTGCTTTACCCTTTATTTAACAATTTATCAACAGGATGACATTGAACCCTCATGATACGAGCTTTTTAATTAATTGTCTTAATTGTCTTGTTTACCTCTACGCTTACCGGATATCCGTTATCCGGTATCCGGCCAAACTATCACTACTTTTCATACTGTTCCGTGATGTATAAAAGAACTATGTTTTCAAAATGGCGATTGAGCATCCGAGCCATAATGAGCGTATTGGTTCGTCCAGTTGGCGGAGAAATTCGTGATTACGCAGATTTTTTCTTCTGACGTGGAAAATTGATGCATCACAATGCCTTGGATGAAACCGTAAACGAAAAGAACTCGAGCCGAATCACGCCGTGGGCATAATCGATCCAATCCCAGGAGCTTACAGTCATGTTCAAATCTAGAAAGATTTTGAGGGTCATTCCAGTAGAGACGTAGTGCATAGTGGACAGTGGATACGCTGGGCAGGTTCCAATCTTTGTATGTTATTCTGGTGATATGGAGCCCAGACGATCGAAGCGTACTCCGAAATCGAGCAATCAAGAGAGCAGTAAAAAACATTGAAACAATGTATGTCGGTGAAGTGTTCAGTAGTGCGAAAACTAAATCCAAGAGTCTTGGAGGCCTTTGAGACGCAAACGTGATTTTAGATTCCAAAGGATACGTAAGTCTGTTGTGTATGTGACTCCATTGAGTACCGATTCGAAAATCATATAATCGAAGTGTATCGTTGTGTGTTTGCGAGATAAAAAAAATAACAGAGTTGACATACAATTTGCTCCACATCGGCTGGCAAAAATTTGTAACTGTCGTTGAAGAAATGTTGCATCATTGGCATATGACAATTTCATACATTTGAGAATTTAATTGACACAGTACAAAAATCATACGAGGTATACGAGGAAAATCTAACCTTTTTGTTAGATTTCGTAATATTCGGGTGCTGGATTTCTGGAAAACACTGTTAAATGAACCAATATGATTCATATATACAGTTGGTGTTTGTAGTATTAAAGGGATTGCGGATGTAGTCGGTTATTCGAAAATACAAGAAAAACAGTTTTGTGTCTAGATAATTTGAAAGGAGTGCCCTTGAATGGGTCTTTCAATTGGATATTGATCCTAAACCATAGATCGTCATCACATTCTAATGAAAAAAATAAAAAAAGGCGCTCGCAATGAATAGTGCGATTGCTGCGGCAAAACTTCAGTTGGTGTTCTGCTTCCATGTGGTTTGGGTAAGTAACAACTGGTTCGCTTCGGGCCGGATGCTCACTGCAATGTAGAGAAGGGAAACGTTTACTACCTAAACTCCGCCGTTCACAAAATTGTACAAAGCGGTATTAAAGGTTGATTTTTTAAGCATTTGGTTTTTAATTTACAAAATAAAACCAAAAATTGTTAAAAAATAAAATTTATTATTGGGGCTTAAAAACCAATCCATGCCACTTATTTTCTAAACATTATTTAATGTAAATGTTGACCATGACTACGTTTTAGGTGATCCATACGTGAAGTGCAATTTTGAGTTACTTTTTTGAGCATATCGGCTGGTATTTCACCGATATCACAAAACCCAAAAAAAAAATCCAACGGCGAGACATCAATTGTCTTTCAAATTCATTGCACAGTGAGTCCATCTTTTCTTGTGCTGTGTGTTGAAACCACATGTCAACCGGATTTAGCTTGTTTATTTTGGGCAATACAATGTTGGAAATCATTTCGAATCATCACCATTGACAGTAACGTTGTTTTCATTTTCATCTTTGAAGAAGTACGGAGCAATGATTCCGCCGGATCACAAACCGCATCAAGCAGTACATTTTTCGGGATGCAGAGTAGCTTTTGATGTTTTAATTGGTCTTTTGAATGGCAAGAGCTGAATGGCTTCTGGATTCCAAAGGATAAAGAAAAACAATTTTCAAACAACAAATTTATATTCTAACTAGCTGAAGTGGCAAACTTCGTCCTGCCCAAAATTTAGTTTCATTTGCTTGATTCCTTCTCGAGTTATGCAGAAGTTTGAGTTTTATTTGTATGGCAGCCCCTTTTTCCCTTAGAGAGGGGATAGGTGTGTCAAACTACCAAGTAACATTTAATGTTCCCTCACACCTCAATATGCCAATTTTGGCTCAATTTGCTTGATTAGTTATTAAGTATACAAACTAACCACCCCACTCCCTTATTTAAATAGGGGGAGGAGTGTCGAATGAAATTGTAGAACACATGCGAATTGAATTTATCGAATTTTCCTTCAGAGTTTTCCGAAATTTTTCAATTGTCATGTTTGGTTGGAATTTGTGCATTATATATATTAATATTTATGTTTTCATTTAAAAATATCAAAAAAATCATTGAAAAAAAATTTTGAAGATTAAATTTTAGTTTTCTCGTAAACTTGTTTTTTTTTAATTCTGAAAAAATAAATATGAATAGCCCATACAATTTCAAACGAGTCACTCATACATCAGAAGATGGGCACTTTTACAGAGAAATATTTTTTCGAACAACAACATTTTCATATTTTTCTTTGAAAAATTACGGTTAATTCGTAACATTTTTATGTATAAGTTATCGCGATTTACATGTTCCGCTTTTTTATTTTTTTTTCTATTAAGAAACATGTCAAACGCGAAAATTTTCACACAATAAGATAGCGAGTAAAACATTTTTCTTTTACAGTTCCCTATATTCCAGAAACTGTAAAAGATAGAAAGTTGACGTCTTCGACGAAAGTTCATATTTTAATAAGATCAAAAAATTTGTCGATTACACTATATCGCTATCTTGACTTTCAACAAAATTAAGATTAGTGGTACTTTTTTCAACGTAAACATGAAAAAGCTGTTGTTAGAAAAACTTTTTTCCTGTAAAAGTGCGCATCTTCCAATGTATGAACGACTTGTTGGAAATTATAAGGGCTATTCATATATATATTTTTTAAGAATTTTGAGAAAAATACGTTTTTAAGATAATTTTTTTTCCAGCAAATTTTTTTTTAAATTTTTTTTTAATTTCTTAATTAAAAATTTTCGACATTTCATCCTTCGACCAGAAGATGTTATAGTTTTTGAGTCATAATTGTTTGTAAAAAATCAAGAGTTTTTTTTAGCCCTTTTCAAAAAGTAGTCTAATTATTATTTGAATATTTCAAGTATGAAAAGTTTCTTAAAAGACCCATGCGTTTACACCCACAACGTTTCGCTGCTATCTGAGATGGTGCTGCCAACCGTCAGTCGAGTTGGCATGAAATTTCTCAATAGTTGTTCCGTAGCCGCTATGGGCCGTCGTTCGCCGTGCTTGACTGTTGTAAGATGTCAGTCAGTAAGTCGCCTAATAGCATTAAAGTTGCAAGCATCACAGCTTTTGTTTATTTTTTAAAATTTAGTTTGCTATTGAATGCTATTATTTCGAACATGTTCTAATTGAAACATGCATTTGCTCAAGCCAGATTCAAATCACTCTTTTCCGACTTCTCCTTTTTTCTGTATTATAGTGACTTTTATCCTTTTGGCTAGTTCGTCACTCGGACCGTTTCGTTCCGTAGGAAGAATTTATGGAATGGGAATTGGATATAAACGCATTCTATTCGCCCGAATTTTCCTTTTGATGGTTCAGCGATAACCCTCGCAATCCGAGCTGGCGATCTGTGGCCACCTTCGTGGATAGTTGTCCTTTTTTTTATCGGTCTAAGGCCCTTTTCACGGTCCACCGGGATACTCCTACAGCGATTGAAATGTCTTTTTAGGACATGCTCCATGAAAACCACTTATAGCATCCAATTTTAAGTTCGCTTTTCTCGTTCGCTTTCATGTTACATGGCTCGGTCTGACTTAATACCGATCAGTTATAGCTTACGTCCATGCAAAGTAAACCAACGCATTGTATGCACAGGTGAAACGGGAACCTTATTTGTACGATGGTGCAAACATTATCACGCCCCCTACCTTCTGGATTGTGATATTCGAGTCGAATCGAATCGAGAAAATCCTTCAAAACTCTGATATAATATTCTCTAGTAATCATTAGATCAGGTGGAACCAACTCTATGTATAGGGTACGTGCGGTAATTCTGCACAAAGTGTTGTATGTCATCGAATAATTATTTAAAAATCGTATGTGTACTGAAATACACTTTATTCATTTTATTCGAAACAATAAAGCATTTTTAAAGGATTTTATACGAAAAAGTTGCCTTCATAGTCGCTGAACGTTGTGTAACGCTTCCGAAAACTGCAGCAATCTCGTTTTACCATGTCGCGATTTAGTGACGTCATTACCTTCATGATTTTTGACTTTAGCGATCCTATTATTGTGTGAGGGGCTTTATTAGCCTCCCGTTCAACGACACCGCACACAAAATGGTCCAAGGGATTGATATCGGGACTACTAGGCGGCCAAACTTCCTTCTCCCAGAATTCTGGAACATTTTCCGCAAGTCATTTCTGCGTTTTTTTAGCATTGACTTAGGAGTATACACTCTGTCCAACTTCTATAAGACCACACTGATTTTATTTCTTATTTATTGTGCTTAAATATGATAATTTTAGCTGTCCAGTTTCTATAAGACCACTTCAAAATTCATAAGTATTTTCAATGAAAAATTCAAAACGATAGGCTGATTTACATGTCAATAATTGGTAACCTTGTCATTTCGACTAATAACCTTGAAAATTCGTGTTGGTATACAATTTACCAACTTCTGCTGAACGGATTTCTGGATATTTTTCCATTTTTCCGAAATGGCGACCTTGAGTTCTTCAATCGTGGAGTACCGTTTTCCCTCAGTGTATATTCTGCGTACAAGGATCCCCCCTAAGATTGTCAACAGGATTCGAGTCTGAAGAGCGAGCCGGCCAGTCCAAAAAAATTGGTTTTTGGTCCTTAATCCATTGCTTAGTTTACTTGCTGGTATGAATAGAAGCATTGTTTTGCTGGTATGTGAATTGTGACGCTATCCACGCAAAAACGGTAGGAGAGAGGATTCCAGAACATGTGTGTAATCCTTGAATGATGTGAAAGCTATTTTGAGCATTCCGATTGCGCAGAATAACAAACCATGCGCGAGCCTCCACCAAAATTCCTGGTTGAAAAATACTGTTCCTTCTTCCGTAAATCACACCAGTACCCGTTGAAACCATCAGAACCATCCAAATTGAACTTCTTTTCGTCAGTGAAGATAACCGATACATTGAAGAACTCTCCGTTATGGTATATAGCAAAATGTATTCTTTTGGAAACATTTTTTGTCACAACATACCATGTCCCACTGTCGGTTCATGTGAGCTTTGGCAAAACTCAGACGTCTAGGTGAGATGGTGTAAGATGAGGAGTTTAAACCTTTTAAGCCCTCTTTATGTGAGAATTTTTTACCAAAATTTTATGAAATATCACCAGAGCGGTTAAGTAGTTGAAATATTGCTCTATTTGCACATGCGATTGTGAGGTATTCGAACCTGTTCTAGCTATTTCCCGCTTATACCGGTCAGAGAGCTTCTATTTACGTGGAGCTCTCTTCTTCTTACCGTATCCTTGAGGATTCGCCAAATAATTGTGCAATACTTGATTGGATCGTCCAATACGACGAGAAATTTCACTGATACCAACATTTTCTTGGTGAAATGCATCGATTTGTCTCTCTTTTCTCTCCGTGAGGACTTTTCCCTTCGGCATTTTCCAGATTTAATTGATCAAAACAACTAAAACAACGGAAAATGTAACTGGTCTTATTGAAACTTGACAGTTGAAAATACGAAAACATTCGTTTACGCTCAGCGCTTGCACACACACATATGAAAATCATGCAGTGTATGGTAGTCACCAATACCTACACACTAGAATCTAAATTGAAGCATTGTTTGTTCACAATGACACAAAGCAGCCAGATCATCACCTGGTCTTATAGAAGTTGGACAGAGTGTATGATGTTTTATCCATTTCCCAGGCCATCTTTATGTAGTACACTGCTTTTTTCGATACGTTTACTAGTTGAAATATATCGTTTACACTCATTACAGCGCGACGACAATTGACTACATAACAATGAATATCCTCTTGTTTGGCCATACTTTTCTCGTTGACAGTTGTTATTTGTTTACGGATGTCTAGAAGCATTGGGTATCCATTGCTGCCAAATTTGTTGGGCCGATATACAGCTATTTGAATTTCAGTGCAAAATTACCGCACGCACCCTGTAGATGATTCCTTTATAGGAAATGTTGAGCATTACCTTCATTTCTGATGCATTTTTTTTAAATTTGTTTTGGCTTTTTTAAGTTCCATTTCGCATTTTGATGCTTGGTTGTTGGATCGTATTGAAAGCACCATGATTGATCACCCTTAACAATGGTTGTGTGTGGAAAATATTTAGCACAGGCCTTCGTTTTGCTCAAACGTTAGTGGAGAATGATTCGAACAATTTCTTTGTTTATGTGTAAAGTCTCTTTCACCATCGTGGAGTGAAGCTTTTCGATTATTTTTCACGAACTCACGAACTTTATCGATCATTTTAGGTGTTCGTCTTGAAAAAGACATGCCTTGATATAATCGGGAAACTCTTGTCTTAGATTAAACAATTTTCTCCGTACACTTCTTTCATTAATTGCAATGTTTCTGGTTTACTCTTATCAACTTTCGCGTAAAATTGTATCACTACTATTTGTTGTTTGTTAGGAATTCAATACCAAAAAAGTCTTTCGATATCCGGTAGTGAAAACAAAAGGATGCTTTTTGGAAGTTTGATTTCAAAGCATGGGAATTTGAGGTGTACCCATTGTTACTTCATGGCATGGTTTTTTTGCTTCATTTCACACAAATATCAACAGCTTGATCTTCTACACCTCAACTAAAAACAGACACATTCTTTCAAGTCGCATCTCTTCCATTTGCCTACTTGTGATTCTCATTCGTTATATTTTCCCATTCATAATTTATTTTACTAATGCCGACGGGATTTTCTACTCAATTCATTCAGAGTTTAGAGTTCAGAAGCATGCGGACTAACAACAAGGACAACAACAACAACAATAACAAGAGGAAGAGCATTACCGCTGTAGAATCGCGCGCGGGTAGAAAAAAAAATCGATGTGAAATAAAGTTTTGTTTACGTTCTTTCAACCCCGTCCCTCTTATCGTCGTCGTCGTCGCACCCTTCCGCCGGATCGTCGGGTGGGGTGGTGGACCGGTGACGACGGCAAAATCATGAACGGAATACGCCACCACTTTTTTTCCTTCTATATCACATGAATCGCACTCTCACTTGTACTCCGGACTCTGAACACACACACAAAACACCACCTCACACCTCAACCCAGCCGCATCTGACCGCGCCGCGCCCACCGAACCGATGACTCACTCAGCCAGCAGACTGAACTGCTCCAGTCTGGTCTGGTTTTTCGTTGGATGTCTATCGACGACCGAAAGTACATTGACCCAATCTCACACTCGTCTGTGGTGCTATCTCTGTCTCGCACCAAATATGCTATGGCAGCATTGAAGTTTGTACGTACGAACGACCTTGGTTTCTGCTGTGTGTCTGCCTGATGGTTTTCCGTTTTATTATTATTTTTTTTACCTTTTTTTCCGAAGCGCCACTCCGTTTGCTGCTGCTTTACTGACTTATTGACCGAGTATCCCAAATGCAAAACGTGGCGATAATGGTAGCTGGTAAAACTTGTTGATCAAGGGGAAGAGTGTTGTATATTGTGTGCAATGCGATGTTTTCATTCCACGGTGGTGCGTTCAACGATATCGTGAATGTTCAATACACTTCGTTTACTCTATCACGCCATCAGGCTTTTCGCATACACGAGGACGACGATTGTTTCAGTAAACGACGCCTACAACTGAGCGGAGTAAGTGTGACTTTATGTACCACCGGTGGTGTTGTGTTCCGAAGGCCAACATTCTTCCATTCATCTCTGCCGTCTCTAGAGCACGTGCTCCATTGCAGCAGCAGCAGCACTACACACTAATGGATTCATGCAATTTCATACGCTTGTGGCTCTCGACGATCCTATATTTTATACAATATCAACGCACACTTCTTCTCCCATGGCGCGCACTGCTGCAGCAGCACTGCAAAAAGGCATCACGTGGAGCCACGTGAAATGTTTTCCTTTTTCGGAAACTATGTGCCACCCGTTTTTCCCTTTCTCTCCACTGCACACTATCGTTGCATAATGTCGAACAGCAACAAGAGCAAGTCTCAGGCTTCGAAGCTGCAAACCACGTGCGCGCCTTTCCGTACGCTTATATGCACTGCTCTTCCGCCTACAGCTCGCATCCCCCGTTCCTATGGCGCTCCATTGCCTTTCGAGAGTCAGCCAACGCCGCCATGTGTAACGCGCAATCAGCGGAAAGGAACAGATGAGGATATATCGGCAGTAGCGTGGCGGCTGTATGTGTAGCTATGTCACCACTCTTCAACAGGCAGAATAGATTCTCCGGCTTCCGGCGGAAGAGTGCGTTTTCAGTGCCGAGCGATGAGAAATGCGAGCCAATCGGCGGCGGCTTTCCTGTGGTCTCGTTTAACCCGGTTGAGGACTTTGATGAACTATGGAAATCTCATAAGCGCACGACGGAAATATTCGCATTATGATGCGATGGCACAGAGAAATTGCTTTGAATAGCCCGAGATTAGCCCAACCGCTTGCGCATTTAACCGGATTCTCCGGTTTGACACGGCACAGTTATGTTTTTGTTGTGTTTCACTCATCTGCGTTTTATCACCGTACACGACGACGTCCGCCGGAATGTGTGGCCGGTTCCCGGAGAAAACGGAGTAATGTTTGTTTGTGTATATTCGCGTTCGTTCGTTCATCTCCGCCCCATTCTAATTTTACTGCCCGGCGAACGTTCGATGCATCATGTGCTACGCTCTGTCGAAACAACGTTCATTTAAATTATTGCTCGAGGGACTCTTTGATCTCTGCTCATTCTGTTGTACACTTAGCTAGCCGTACGGAATGGTCCCACCAATGCCAACCAACGAAAGGATCGACGGAAAACTGAATGGATTTACGTTGGGCAAGATTCAAGTATTGCGTTGTCTATACAGCCTGCTCTATTGCCATGACCTTGCTACTACTGGTGCGATTCGCGTTACTAATGGTTTGTTTTCTTTTCTGTTTGTCTCTTTTCAGGTGAGTCATCCATCAATGACAGATATATCCAGACGGTGTTCTGTAGGTAATCTCGTTGTTAACTTCGTTCCGATGATTGACCAACGCTGATCGTGTTATGGTTGTTTCGCAGGTATTTTAACGAAGAGCACATCCCTTTGGTGTATACACAAACTGTCTCGTTTACACCATGTACTGTTCTACGGGGGTTCTTGACGTAGGTTTACGTCTTTCGGGAACATATTGAGAGTAAAAATACCTAATATATCAGTCGCATCATAAAAACTGTTCAATTTTAAACACTATTTGAATTTTTTATTAATGGATTCACGAGAGTTTTGCACCAATCAATTTGGACATTCTCCAAAAATCTATTGCAATATGATTATAAAATTTTCAATAGATACAACCGCAAGGCGTTCCCCTAACACGTGGTGTGGCGTTTCTTGTTCGAAGATATCCAAAACCAACATTCAACATTCCAATACCATAACGTAATCCTACATCAACTATGCGTTTATGTCTCGAATACAATTGTTCAACTTTTTTTGTAATTATAATTGATCGAGCTTCATTCGAGTGACAGTTATGGTATTTCTTTGTATTTGCCAACAGATGATTTCTTAAACTAACAACACAAATTTTAAAACTGACAACACCGTAAACTAACAAAAAAATCGTCTAAATTCGCGCTTATTCGATTCTTGTGACACATTGAAATCAAACACAAAGTAACACTTATTGAAAACACGACACATACTCCGCACTGGTTCATGTAGGCCATAGTTCGTTCTAGCATGAGGTATGATGAGAAATGAGTGTGATCGTAGATGACGACGACGGGTATTAATGTGCAGCATACTGAGCAGTATAGGACAATCGATGTTGCCCTGCAAGAGATTTGCAACGAAGCATGCTTTCGTTACCTTGCGTCTCGCGTCCAACAGTTCCAGGTTGATGAGCTTACATCGGCTTGTGTAGCTTGGCAAATTCAATGGATCCCTCCAGCTGAGGTGACGAAGTGTAAACCTGATGAATTTCCTTTGAACAGATTCAATGCGTTGTATTCCAGTTATTCATCAGTTTTTTGAATACTAGCAAAGCAATCGAACTTCATTCGGCCCAAACTTATTTTTTGACCCTACAACATCTCGTGGTGAAATGACTCTACCAAAAACTACAACATCGAGTCTCACTGGTAGTGCACTTGCATACAGGGTTGCCACATATACAGAATATTCTGTATTTTACAGGTTTTTCGCCAAATTTCAGATACAGAATTACAGATTTTCAGCATAAATACAGAATTTACAGATTTTTTTTTTGAATTCAATTATAAATTTATTACAGTGCATACACAGGTACCTTGATTTATAAAAATGTTGAACGCAACGCAACGACATGGCTTTCGTTGGAGGCAGTTGTTAAGCGGAAACTTGAACTATTCTTTTCGTTCCAAGTTAAGTATGACCATAATCAATCCGCCATTTAAACGTTCCTATGACCAAACCGCTTATGCTGTTTCTAAGCTTTGTTCTATGGCTCATCAAAAACGTCAACCGCACTTTTCAATCAGAAAGTTCTCAATATTGCGAGCCTTACAATGAGACAAGCATACTATTGTTGATCATGTTGGGTAACTCATGTTTGGAGAGCTACGTGCAACAATTCGCTGATGCTGACCTTGATGTGAAATGTTTTGAAGACTTTCTGAAGAATCCCGAGGATGTTTGCGTTGGTATTGATTCGGACGAAGCTGGAAAAGTGTTGGATGTAGCTAGAAAGTAGACCTTCAAATCGAGTTGTCGTGACTTCTTTATTGAACTCGTGAAACACTGCGGCCTTTATAAACCCTCAAAATTTCATCAAGCTACCAATCTGTGCGACGCTTTTTGTGCAATTTTTTTTTTGTTAAATCTGAACTTACATCGCACGAACCAATCGTACCAATAATAAAGTCAAATAGACAGGGTCGCACAGGGTAGTATTCGCACGGGGGTGGGTTGCATAGGGACGGTTTTGTCTGTAACTATCAGTAATTATTATTATATTATTCTCTCGGTTTGCCTTTTGAGGCTGCCCTTCGATATCTTCGACGTTGCGTTTTGAGATGACAGAGTGTTATTCGCGATAAATCAGAAAATCAGATAAATCAGTCATTTTGTGTGTTCTTTGTTTGGTTGGTTCAGGTCATTCACGGAGAGCAACTACGAAGTGTACGGTCTACCCAACTCAAGCTCAAGTTCAAGCTAAAGCTCGATTGAAATTAATATATTTTATTCATATTGTAAGGGAAGAGATTTAGGGAACCACATGATAGATCAATTCAATACTTTGTGGTAAACTACAATCTTTCAAATATATACCAGACTTGTGAATAACAAATCATCCTTATTGCGTAAGTTTCGGTGATTCCAGCTTTAAATAGTCAATAACGACGCTAGCCACGTCCTTACAGTCACCAGGGGAAGGGAAGGAATGTTAGTATGATAACGGTCCGGTCCGTCCAGAGGTCCGGTCCGAAGGCCAGAGGAGTCGCCTCTATAGCGTGGTTCCCTAGCGATTATCAAGGAATGGATAATTGTTAGAGAGGGAAGGTAAGAATCAGAATTCACTGTGGTGAGTGATGCGATTAGGAGTTTATTCATTTCTTTCTTTGCATAATAAGCATGGATAACAGCTATTAGAACCATCCTCCTGAGGGGCTATGGTTCTATGCTATGGTGTCATTAAAATTAAAATGGTTTTGATTAGAGTGGTTCTCAATAGTTTCAAGTTCTTTTCCGGACATACTATTATAGAGATCCGTCATTCACAGGCGGATTTCGAATTCGTTTTTATATCTTCTATGCTGTCAAAACGGATCCCACGAAGCGGTAATTTGAGTTTGGGAAATAGAAACAGTTACACTGGGCCATATTTGGAGAGTACGGTGTTCGTTTAATTATATTCGTGCCATTTTTGGTAAAAAATGCGATGGAAATACACGTGTCTCATTCTTCCCCAAATCTGACTGTTTGCGACGAATTTTCTCTTTCAAACGCGAATTTGATACTCTAATGGCCGTTCGGCTTCCGAAAGGAATTCCGAATGGACATCAAATCAAAAAAACTCAACTTGTTCTTAACACTCAACACAAACTAAACGACAGATCGTGCTCAAAATTGACATCAAGACAACTGACAATAGTACCAATTTTAAAAAACGTCAAATTATCAGCGGGAACAACATTCCCAAATATATTTGACAGAATGTATGTTTATTCTTAAAAAGTTTTTATTGCGGAAACTAACACAACAAAATAAAAATAACTCTAATCGGATGATCCTTTTTCGAGTTCTGCGTGGTCTTACGCATTTCGCTCTTCATTTCACACTAGCTGACCCGGCAAACTTCGTCCCGCTTAAAATTTATTTTTCGTTATCGCATCCACGTTTTCTTACTAAGCGCTGTTCATTGGTCCAATCGCAGAATTATTCATTGATTGATCTTCTAATCTACCCTTTAAAATTACCATTTACTATAAAATATACCTCTACCAAAACTCGACATTATAAAATCAGATTGTTTTCAGACACAATTTTCGTTCAAGATTTTTCAACCACTTGCAAATAACATGTTTCTCCGTTACGTTACATGCCAAATTTGGTTTTATTTGCTTGATTAATTCTCGAGTAATGCAGAAATTTGTGTTTCATTTGTATGTCAGAACCGCCCCCCCTTCCCCTTAAGAGAGTGGGGAGGAGTAGCTAACCACCATAGATTCATTTATTGCACCCTAAAACCTCCACCTGCCAAATTTCGTTTCATTTGTTCGATTAATTCTCGAGTAATGCAGAAATTTGTGTTTCATTTGTATGGCAGCCCCCTCTTAGAGAGGGGGGTGGGGTGTCTCACTACCGTAAAAACATTTATTGCATCCTATAACCTCCACATGTCAAATTTGGTTTTATTCACTTGATTAGTTCTTGAGTAATGCAGAAATTTGTGTTTCATTTGTATGGCTTCTACTAAGCGAACGTTGGTTCAGAATTATTCCTTGATTGGTCTTAAAATTGGCCAAAACTTTTCATTAAAATATAAATATATTATCAAACACAATTCTCGTCCAAGATTCTTTGATAATTTACAACAAACACGTTTTTAACATTACATGGAATACAGATTTGATACGAAAAAGTGAATTTCCATTCACAATCAAAACTTTGTGCTTTGATTGTGAATGGAAATGTGCTTTGAGGCACCCCTAAATCATGGCCGATGGAGCTGAAATTTTGCACAGGTCGTTTTTTTTTTGGACCAATAAACAAAATGTATATGGTCGGTTCTTTAAATCCGATAATTATTCCATACCTTCATTGCCTCTCAGGCTGAGTCCCAGAAGGTCGATTTTCGGCCAAAATATTTTTTTCGAGATGACACCAGATCTCGAAGTTTCATGCATTTTTAAGTCATTTGACATCGAAAAAAAAATCGATTTTCCAAATTTCCTTTACTCCCTCCTTGAAAGATTTTCGAGGATCAAAAAATCAAAACTTTGAGCGCTTTGAGGCACCCCTAAATCATGTCCGATCGAGCTGAAACTTTGCACAGATCATTTTTTGGGCCAATAAACAAAATGTACATTGTCGGTTTTTTGAAATTCGATGATGAAATTTTTCCCATACATCCAATGCCACCCTAATGGACATATAGTGGGGGGAATATGGACAGGTTTGTAATATATAATCGAGTCCGACCTGTATGTGGTTTTTCATGCAGAATCGGATGTAGATTTCATTTTTTATGATATATTTCTTAAATGATTATGATTTCCTAAAGTATTGATATTTCATAAACTATTAAAATATGTCACCATTTTGATGAGTTTACCACGGTACCATTGTACGTAAAATTTTGTCAAATTGGAAGAGGTTTCAAATAATAATAAACAAAAAAAAAGGGGGGGGGGGAGTTTTGAGAGATAAAAGTTTTGAATATCAAATTTTATGTTTGAGTAAGATTGTTTTACAGTACATTTAAAGTGTTACTTTTTCTAAATAGTTCATTAATTTTCCAACAACTTTTTCAGAACTCATATTTTAATCGTGCATCTGGATTTCGAGATACGATTTTTTGAAAGAAATACCAATGATTTTGAAAATGCCCTTCCAAAAAATGAATGCATTTGGTGACTCAACTATGTCGAAAACACGTGTGTGTAAATATTATAAGGCATTCAAAAACGGCCGAGAAGAGATAAACGATTTGCCACTTCGAGGACGATCATCCACCTCTTCAACTGATGAAAACATCGACAAAATAAAATGAATGGTGCTCGGAAATCATCATTTAAGTTTCAGAGAGCCAGCCCGTGAATTAAATATTTCTCATGAGACTGTTCGTCATATTTTGGTTAGTGTTTTGGGTATTAGAAAAGTTGCAACACGACTAGGGCCAAAAAAAAGTTTTCTTCAAAAAAATAATTGTATTCAAGTGGTTGGATATGGCCTCGTTTCTTTTTACCAAAACCCAAATTACTGCTTCGCGGGACCTATTTTGACAGCATTAAAGACAAAAAAACCAAAAAATTTCTCGCCTCAGAATTACGCCTTCGGCACCAACTCCACAAAATCGATTCGGTTCGGATTTGTTGTGCGGACTTGTTCTGTTGCCGTTGTGCGAAAAGTTTTCATTCTTAAACTTCTATAATGTTCGCTCCCATCGGCAATCATTTCGTAGTCCTACCTAAACGATGCGGTCGGTTCTTAGACACCGCCCTTCTAGTGTTGAACGACGGTCCGGGACAATTCATTTTGGTGAACTAATGAAACGGATGAAAATTTCAATTGAAGACCTGCGAGCGTCTATTCGTATGCGAAATAAATTTTTTTTTTTATCTGTATTATAGTGACTTTCAACTCATTTGGCTGGTTCGTCACTTTTACTTCCATTTTTGGAAGAATGTCGGGAGTGAGAATTGAACTCGTGACCTTTAGCGTGAGAGGCATGGATGTTACAACTACGCCAGATCGGCTCCACTGCGAAATAAAATTATTTTACGATGATAATGAGTATAGTTCTTTTGAGCAGTTTCAATCGTCAGTGAAAGTTTTGCTTCCTGATTTGTAAAGTAAGTACAGCGAAGATAAACAAAACAGAAGAATCGATGTCATTATTTTGCCCAGAGAACATGCCGATTTCATTTTTTTTCTCTGTATTATAGTGACTTACAACACTTTTGGCTGGCTCGTCACTTTACTTCCATTTCGGAAGAATGTTGGGAGTGAGAATTGAACTCGTGACCTTTAGCGTGAGAGGTAAGGATGATACCACTACGTCAGATCGCCCCCTCATATACCGATTTCATTTCACTCCGGTAAACTCAAATACAATAAAATAAATTATTCAAAAAAGGCTGTGCTGAAGTGAAAGAACAAATAAAAATCAGTTTCATTTCTCTGCTTCAAAAATGATTTTTTTTCAAATTTTGCTAATTTTTTTTAATGTTGCTTTTGCCGTTCACAAAATAAAATTGGATTGTCACGAAGACAGACAGCATTTCGTAAGCATCCAAAAATTATTGAAAACGAGTTGTAAAGATTTGGATATACCTTTGGCTGATTTTTTGAAATCCTTGGTAATTAACTTTTCACTACTTTTGAAAGTCGAAAACAAGCTTTCGACATTCAAGAAGAGTTTTATTTCTCGAAAAATGATTGTAGATTAACGAATGTATGAAAATTCACTCAAGATCATATTCGTACAGTAAGTGTTTTTCAATTTCAGGATACAATATTTATTATGTTCATTGCAACTGTATTTAGCCGTTTCAGAAGGCTATCTGCGAGTGGTTTGTTGTATACCATTCGGCTCATTGTCTTGGAAAAAAACTTGAATTCTTGATTCAATTCTATTTTGTTGGCAATGTGCTTCAAATTTTCCTTCAGGATGTTTAAGTAAACATTTTGATCCATTACACCATCGATG
This sequence comes from Toxorhynchites rutilus septentrionalis, assembly GCF_029784135.1. Taxonomy (NCBI): domain Eukaryota; kingdom Metazoa; phylum Arthropoda; class Insecta; order Diptera; family Culicidae; genus Toxorhynchites; species Toxorhynchites rutilus. Next base: position 245,929,328 of record NC_073746.1, read on the forward strand.
AAAATCGACTTGCAGTGGTACAAGTCGATCGAATCTTGCATCATCCCGACGCCTCTACACTTTGTTCAGGTGCACAAAATTAACCGACAACAAAAATCAAAGGAAATGATATCTCATCGTGTTCGGCCAATGAGACACTTCCGACACAAACAAAAACAATCGAATTAAACTCGCTGCTGGTAAATAAATTCAGATAGCAGCAAGCAGCACGTGCTCATCATAAATCTTTCCTCGTTAGAAGAAGAAGAGTGCTGTCTGACGACTCTCTATGTAAACCCGTGTGCTTTATATATGTGTATACAAAACAACTGCAACACCAGCGGCATCGCGCGAACCCATCAACAACAACAATAACAACATTGACGACTAAAAACTAATATCATCATCATCAGCAGCAGCAGCAAAAGCGCCGGCGAAATAAAAAAAAAGATTGTATAAATAAACGAACGAGATTCCCTGCTCTGACGTCACGTGATCAAAGTGCAACGCGTGTCTGTGGAGGAGAACAACAAAAGAGAACGGAAATATTTATGTGAAAAAAAAAATACAAAAAACCCTCTGCTTGTGAATGCATAGCGCCGGGCTCTGAGAGATGGGGAGAGAGAGAGAGACAGACTTCGAAACTGCTTCGCCGATAACACAAAATAATAATATACACGTTTTTCCTCCTGGCTCTTTTCCATGACATAACAATGATTCCTTACGCGCCAATGTTATGTACGTGAAAACGAAACCAAGTCAAAAGCCGTGTGCTATGTCTGTGTGTCGTCGCTTCTCGGTTACCGGGTTACTACATAACGGCTACGGGATCACCCACTTGCATGCTTCTTACATTACATTATATACCATCCCAGTTGGTGTTTTAAATGGGAGAAAAGTGTAATCTTTTACAATTCGAACCCAATATAATGAAGCCATAATGTCCCTGGCGCGCGAGAAACGGGTACTTCAAATAATGCCAGCCAATGGACAACCTCACCGTGAAGCAGGTGGTGTTGAGGTGCAAGAGGAAGAGGTAAAGTACCGAAAGGGAAAGCTTGTTGTATTGAGAAGAATAATAATAAAAGTAATAATATAAATGAGTCAATCAAAAGAACGGCGAGAAAATTATTCTGTTCGGTAAGGCCGAATAGAGTGGTGGTCAAGGGGCACTTTTGTGGAGGGAGAGCGGTCTGCCGTTGATAATTCGATGAAATATGAACACATAACGTTAACCCATTTAGAGGATATTTTTATGACCTTTTGCTAATCTCAAAATTTTCCCTTAGCTTCAGAATTGAGACACCCGATTCCAGTCGAAACAAATTTCGTGGGGTCGTGTTTTCGCTCTTGTTTCTTGACCAGATTCACGTATCATCTATTCGCTCACAAACGAAACAAATATGCCAATTTTTGTTATGCCTTTTTATATAAACAGTTCCTAAAAATTGTTCGCTCAACGAATTGTGTAATTTAATATGTTCTTGGTCTCGTCGTTACAATCACCGAAGGAGAATTGTGTCTGATATTATAATGACGAGTTTTGGTAGAAGTACTAGGAATTTTATAGTAAAAGATAATTCTAAAGGGTAGATTAGAAGATCAATCAACAGTTTTGCGATAGGGCTCTTGCTACACATACATGCAGAGCATCTGTTGGGCAAACATCATTTGTTTACACTCGTAGCTTCTATGCAGCAGAAGCGGATTCATTATCAATCGACGCTCTTATAGATGATTTAAATATAGTTGCGATCTTTCTATTAGCGCGAAATATTTCATAGAACTTACATGAACTTTGTGAAACAGTTAGGTAAGCTATTTACCGAACAAGAACTACTGTGTGACGCATATTGCTTAACATACTAGCACCTATTTCGCGATGTTCATTGAGCGACTTTCCCATTAGATTTGAATCGAAAAAATAACAGGAAAGTATTATCAGCATGTTCGGCCAAGATTTAAGACACAGAGGCTCGAGGTCACGTTCGAATGCTTCCTTGTATTGATGGATGGATTTTCTTCGTTTTCAATTTTCTTTTAACCACATTTCACTTCTTCACAGAGCATTCAGGTATCCGGAGATCATGTCTGAGGGTTGGTTGATCTTTCTGGCTGAATATGTTCCTAATTTCAACATAATCATCTGCTTTTTTGGCGAAACTAACCACCGAATAAGGATATCTGCACACGAATATTCATTATAGTTTACTTCTTCACGAAAGCAGCATTTCAGAGCAAAAAGCACAAAACCTAAATGGCAGCACACTTCACCTAATCCGGCTATACAATCGCAATGTGCGATTTGCATTGTTTCTTTTTGAATAATCAATTTGCTTCCATTGATATAGATCATAGCCATAACAGAAATTTTTATTTTTCCGTGTATAAGAGTAAAGAGACATATATTCGCATGTTATTAATATAGTGTAGCGCGTAATTTCTATAACTATTTCGCTAAAGTAATTATTTAAACAATGCTCAATCTTGTCGATCCATATAAATCCTATGCAGTGATCTCTTTTGCCTGCCCAACAGATCACTTATACATATGCACGCTGCAAGCCCCCTATTGGACCCATGAACGTGCGCTTAGTAAGAGAACATAGATGTGATAATGAAAAATAAATTTTGGGCGAGACGAAGTTTGCCGGGCCAGCTAGTACATAATAAAAATATGATGATGATGATGATGTTGAATTAAAGAGGCTTTAAACTTTTCAGAAAAAATATGAATGAGATCTGGATATGAATCTGAAACCTGAACCCAGCGTTTCTCTAGTTCGAGACTATGTTCTGGAATCGTTTAAATTTGCATTATGAACTTGAAATATAGATCTGGATTTGAGAACCTAAATTGGATTCAGCAGGAAATCAGGATTTCGAATCAGAATCTGAATCCAAAAAAAACTGAGTTTAGAATTTTAAATATCTTTCCAATATGGAGCCTAGGTCAGTGACATGACGCCAAATCTGAAATCTTCATTTTTTTTTTAATCTGTGTTATAGTGATTTTCAACTCATTTGGCTGGTTCGTCACTTGTACTTCCATTTTTGGAAGAATGTCGGGAGTGAGAATTGAACTCGTGACCTTCAGCGTGAGAGGCATGGATGTTACCACTACGCCAGATCGCCTCCTCATTTGAAATCCAGAATGCAATGAAAAACTTCTTTGAAAAACTGTGAAAGAGAATGATTTTCGCGTGTCCAGTGAGTCAAACTTATCATCATTTATCGATTGATCAAATATCGGACTGGTTAAGATTTGTTCATATTTCTGTAATTCCTCAAAATAAATAAAAGCAAACTCGCAACAACAACTCAAATTATCTCAAATTATAGACACCTACTGAATTTATGATTTGTTCTAAAGTTTAATACCTTCAGAAATCATTGCATCCTCCTCGCAACTATGAAACTCGTCATACAACTGGATTTGGACATTGGATGAGGAATGAGACACAATTCTCCTTCAAGATTTTCAATTTTTTGAGATTTCAGTTATCCGAAGAGCTGAAGTAGTTTCAAAATTTTGTTGAACATTTTGCAGCGTAGCCTTTTGAGATTTGAGATAGTAAGTTTTTTCAGGTTCCTTGAGACATATATATTTAATGATATTCGAATTTTTTGGAAATTTCAGTTTTTTCAGTTTTAGTTTTTTGACATTTCAGATTGTTCGAGATTCCAGGTTTCGAAAATTCCAGATTTTTTGAAGATTCAGTATTTTTGAGATTTTTTTTTGGGATTCCAGATTCTGGAGTCTTTTTGGGGTGAAAAAAAATATTTTGTTTTTTTTAGGGTTTTTGATTTTTTGAGGTTTTTGTTTTTTCGCGATTTCAGATTTTTTGAGAATTCTAGTTTCTTGAAGATTTTAGTTTTTGTTTAAGATACCAAATTGAGGTTTAAAAATTTTGAAATTTCAAATACATTTTACAAATAAATCCTGTACCTGTAATTTTCTCCTTTTTCAAATGGAAGCAACAGAGCCGTCCTACGTAGCGTACTTTTTGAAGTAGAGCCAGTTTAAGGCAAACAAATCTTGGAACAGTAAAGAAGTTCAATAACTCTTTATTTGTTGAAATTGGACCATATTCGTAGAAGGATTTTTTCATTAAATATGATCATCTTTCATCTCCTGAGAGATTTTGGATAAAATTAGTTGGTGCTTCCTGACTTTAAGGGGATGAATTAAAAATTAAATTCGAAAAACATATGTATTAAAATCAAATAAAAAAAATGTTTGAATTTTTTGAGGCTTAATTTTTTTAGATTTTGGTTTTTTGAGATTTTACATTGTTAGACATTCGATTTTTTTCTTGGGGTTTTAGAATTTGAGCCTTCCGATTTTTTGAAGCTTCATATTTTTCGGGATTCTAAATATTTGAAGATTTCAGAATTTTGTAGATTTTAATTTTCTGAGTTTTAAGTTTCTTTAAGATAAAAGGATTTAGATTTTTCAATATCTGATTTTTTGAGATTCCAGATTTAGTGAGATTTTAAAATTCTTTGAATTTTTTTCAAATTTAAGATTTTTAGGATTCAGATTTTTTTTGAGATTTCAGCTAACATTGTCATTTAATTGAATGCACGGCTCGTCTTCTCGGAAGATCTAGATATTTTTCCGCTGTTTTCAAAGCGTAATATATCATGGAAGCTTCTTCGCACGATCGCCAGCGTTAGTTTAATATCGAGATTTGTACCGAATATACTTGATCAAGGAAGTTATATGGTGATCTACATTATCATTACAGGCGTTTTTATTATTATTTTTACGTGTTTTTGAGATATCGTGAAGAATAGCAGTTCTCCCGGTTGTCTTGCTAGGTTGGTAAGTTGGGGAAGTTGTCTCGGTTACCTTCTCAGGTTTCCTAAAGATAACTCTCCGTTGTCGTGATTGAAGTTTTACGAAGCGTACACGTGATGAATAACGGAACATATCGCCGAGTCGATTGGTTTTATACGAGCTCTCGGTTACCTTCTCAGGTTTCCCAAATATAGCTCTCCGTCGTTGTGTAGAGCCCAGCGTTGGTCCCTAGGGGGGATTTTGATGCGCGCTGACTGGAGGGCGCAGCAGGAAAAAGTCGGGGTAAACGTGTTAAAATCTAATTACTAAAAATTAATAAAAAAACAAAAATAATCAAAATTCTAAAAATCTAAGAATAAAAAATTTAAATCTGAAAACTTAAAAATTTTAATATTTAAAAATTCAAAAATTTAAAAATTCAAAAATTTAAAAATTCAAAAATTTAAAATCAAAAATTTTAAATTTTAAAAATTTAAATATTTAAAAATTTAAAAATTTTCAAATTTTCAAATTTTAAATTTCAGAATCACATCACTTACCGCAGTGAATCCTGATTTTTAACCATTCCCACTAACAACTATTCCTTCCATGATAAACGCTAGGGAACCACGCTATAGAGGCGACCCTTCTGGCCTTCGGGCGGCGAATATCATACTAACATTCCTTCCCTTCCCCTGGTGACTGTAAGGACGTGGCCGGCGTCGTTTTTGACCGTTTAAAGCTCGAATCACCGAAAATTGCACAACGAGAATGATTTGCTAGTCCCAAGCGTCATTCTGTGTGTTCTTTGTGCAATTTGGTTGGTTCAGGTCAATCACGGAGAGCAACTACGAATTGTACAGTCTACCCAAGCTCAAGCTCAAGCTCAGATTTTTTTTGAGATTTCAGTTTGTTTTTTGAGAATTCATATTTTTGGGATTCAAAATTTTTGGACATAAAAAAAACTTGGAATCTACAAATTTTTAAAAGTTTTTAAGTTTTTAGATATCTTTTATATTTGAGAATTTCAGAGAATTCAGATATTTCAATATCTGATTTTTTAAGATGCCAGATATAGTAAGATTCTGAATTTATTTGGGTATTTTTTTCGAATTTTAGATTTTTAGAATTTTAGATTTTTTTGAGATTTCAGTATGTTTTTTGAGAATTCATACTTTCTTAGAATTTCAGTTTTTCAGTTTAGAACTTCAGATGATACGAATTTTTCGAATTCAATTTTCGGCTACATATCGTGATTGAGAATTGATTCAAATTTATAATTTTTTCTCCACATACTAGACTTGGAAATCAGATTCAGATTGAAAATGATTTCAGAAGCAACATTCCTAATCACATGCCACAGAATACGAATTAATTTTACTGTTTATGATATAGGATTTGGTTTCCTGTTTCTAGATTTTAATTCAATATTTATTTTTTATGTTTTTTCCTCTGATGAAATGTAGTATAGATAATGAGAAATATTCGCTGCGAGAATACCAGGCTTGGCTTGAATTTATTTTGCAAAACAAAATTATAGAGGGTAGTGTCCAAGACAAGACCGCATTGTTCACCTTGGACTGCGAGAGTATCTACAATCCGCTTTTTTCAGATTTCGTTATTTTGGAAAAAAAGAGGTTTGAGAATTAACTCTTCAATAAAAAAATCCCGGTCATAAGATATCTAATTTGCATCACCTGGCGATATAATTATATCCACCCATCACAGGCAATGTTTCTGATAAGTAGCTATTTAAACTCGAGTTTGAGAATGCTCCGAAAGATGATTCTTATCCTATTCGACCAAATTAAATAAACAAAAGAACAAAAGGCGACCGATCGATTAGCATTTCTTTAGGGGCCGTTTTATTAATAGTGACTTTTATGTACATTTATGAACATCGATCTAAGAAAACCAGAGAATGTCGAGTTTTTCGTGTTAATGTTGGAATATTTACATTGATATAAGAAGATCAGAGAATGTCAGGTTTTTCGTTTTAATGTTGTAATATCTAAGAATTTTTTCTTCAATAGTTTACTATAAACAGCATTAATAATTAATGTTTCCGTAGTCTTTCTACCACTTCAAATTTTACAACCCGTTGAGCTCAGTTCATAACGCTTTTTTTCTGGACCACCACTTGGAGTATTAAATTTACGCATTTCCGAACAGTTACAAAAACTCAAAAATGCCCCCAATTTGTCCCCAATAATCAAAGTCCTATGTCAAGCTTCGATGAAAAGTATGAGCTCAAAAATCAGAAAAGCTATCAGAGTTTGGACACTTTCAAATATCAATTGTTTTTATCATAGAAAAAAACAAAGTATTTTCGACAATGTTCCATTATATTAACAAAATAACGTATTGTATGAGTATATCCAAACCAACTTAGCTTTATTTTATAACACAAAACGAATCTAATTCATCTATAAATTAACTTTACAATGCATCTATTTCGGGATTTATACCTCGTTCAGCTGCAGTCTTGGGTGATCCATCGAATTCCATCAGTGAGAAACACCTTTTCCAAGGGTAATTAAATATTTCCATCAGTCGAGAATCTACTTCGTCACGATGTTGTCATGATCCTTGAACGATTCACCAACGAAATCGACTGCTTTCCGGTCGCAATTGAATTACAATCTCAAAGGGTTCCACAGTTCTTGAAGGCTGGAGCAAGGATACGACCAGTATGCGATGGCTTAACTTAGATGGCAAGCTGCTTTCTGCAGCACTTCACAGCTTGCTAAGCTTACAGATAGGAATTATCTTATCCGAATCATGCGACGGTTTCGTCTCATCGTAATTGAAAATGTTGTAAGCAGGAACTCTATCGAGGGATTCATTCAAGTTTGTCATATCTTCAACTATTCCACGTGTTATCGTTGCTTCGTGTTTTGTGGGAAACATTTGGTCAATTCAGGGTGATCGCGAATGAAACGTATCACCCAGTATCGTGAGTCTCGTTTAGTATCCGCAAAAAGGTACATATCGCTCCTGCTTTGTTAATTAAATTCAAACCACTCGAGATCATCGATTCCTTCGGGGAAACCTCTCATAGATAAGGTTCAGAGATGATCTGCAAACGACGTCTCTTCCGCTTTTGCGAAAATACTTGGACGGCCAGGTTTTTGTGGGCTGCATTTTAGTTGCCTTACACCTTCTGTATTGAGCATCCCTCTCTTGTAAGCTTTGTCAAGACTTTCCCTATGATCAGATTCTGGAACGGTAGCAAATCATTGAAAAACTAAAGATTCAAAAGAAACCCGATATGACGACATGCTATTCAATCGAATTGTTTTTTGGTGGGATTTGACGAAGAATAATCGGAATATAAAATTATGCCTTACTCGCTTTCTAATATTCAGGGTGTCGACTACCTGTAAGAACTTTGAAAATCAGGAAATATCAGGGAATTCAAACAACGTCAGGGAATATCAGGGAATTTCGTCACCAATCTGGAAAAAATAGTTTAGCCAATTCGATACTAGCCAGGATGCACGCACTGTTCGGTCTTCATACCTCTAGGCGTGCAACTGATGACTTGTGCAATTTGTACCAATCAGTACCTCCAGCTTCAACCAATTTCCTTCCTTTTTTCTTCTTCAAAAACAATCGAGAAATTCAGGCTTAAAAACTATACTGTCATAATTTAGATCCTGTGGTATCTGGAAAAAAGTATATATCCTCACTGCTGAAAAAGACATGGTTGTATGGAGAAGAATGTTTCATGACAGCCAGAAAGCTGAGAAGGGTCAACTAGGGCGTGATAAAAAAAAATTCATGAAGATGTTTGGCATTGCCCCGTATTCTGAATAAGATTTCGATGAAACTTTTCATAATGCAAGCGATACATTGTCATTGGCTTCGACGAGTATTTGAACAAAACTACAAAAAGGGTGCAGATGTATCTGAATGTCTGCTTTTTGGATGAAGAAGAGATGGAGGTTGTTACATGACTTTAATGTTCTTGTAACGTTACAAGCACCATATCAACTTGCAGCTTTCAAAGAAAGCCTGGTAGATATATCTTTGAACAAACTTTCCCTGGTGTCGATGGACGGCACCAACGTGATTTGGTCATTTTACGCGAGCTGCAACTGGACTTTCAAAATGGAGAAGAAAAGCTTTTGGATTTAGGTGCAAAATTTCACAACAGACAAATCCTGCAATTTCGCGTGGGATGCAGAGGAATGTTAAGAGCACCTGATTTTGAAGCTATGAAGCATTGATGTATCCTGCGACGAAAGCAGTATCCTCTCTTGATCGAGTTCGAAATTCACTTTTTCTTTATCCAGAAAACAAGGAAAGTTGGAAGTAAGGAACTTTTGTGTCAAATGAATCAAAATAAATGAAACGGCTACGAGAAGCAGAAATGAAATTACTCAAGAGGAAACGAAAAAAAATATGGAAAACGCACAGAAGGAAGCCGAAAATTTGTGAAATTGATCCAGTTAAATCAATTTCAAAATTACTCGTTTTGTACTAGTTTTTAAGGATCTTTCAAGATGACTTTAAATTGTATGAAAAATCCAATTTCTTATTTTTTACGACAATTCGACACAATCATCGCTGAACTCATTAAAAAATCACAAACAATTCATCTATGGGAAGTTATCAAGAAACATACATAAATCTCATTGGTTGGGCCACTTAAATGTTTTAAGAACTTCATCTACAGGGCTAGTAGAAAATTTTATTATTAGCTTACATCTGGAATTTTTCAGAAAATTTTCTGGAAAATCAGGGATTTTTTTTCGAGTTTCGAGTCGAGTTTCGAGTTTTGAGTCGAGTTTCGAAGGAGACCCAACTGAATGCGGGATCTGGTGCGGTATCACGCTGCTTTGTGTTACTTTCAAAGTACTCTGCAAGGAAATCCTTAACCGGATTCAGGAGAAAATCGACGCTACTCTGCGGCTGCAGCATGCCGGATTCCGTGCCGGCCGATCATGCGTGGACCATATCGCAACGCTCCGTATTCTGGAGCAGATCTACGAAATCCAGGACTCTCTCCTGCTGGTGTTCGTTGATTTTGATAAGGCGTTCGACCGACTCAACCACGAAAACATCTAGGGCGCACTCAGGCGTAGAGGAGTCCCAGAGAAACTAGTCCATCTTATAGAGGCTCACTACGAAGCGTTTTCGTGCAAGGTATTGCACAATGGCGTCTTGCCCAACCCAATACGGGTTACTACCGGTGGGAGACAGGCACCCCTATTCTGTATTTCGATCGATTCGAAATATTTCGACCGACTTGATAAAATTCCATTCTGAATTTCGTTCGAGTTGTTTTTGCATTCCGTTCGATCTGTTTCTCTTCGAACATTAAATGGACAAAACTTTCGAAATAGAGAATGCGAAATTATAACTCGAACGAAATCCGTCGGAATACAGAAGAGGGCTGAGGGCTGCATATTATCACCGCTACTGTTTCTTATCGTCATAGATGAGATACTAGTTGGAGCTATTGCCAGGAGGACAGAGGATTACCTTGGAATCCTTTAGGAATGGAGGACATAAACGACCTAGATTTAGCCGACGACATTGTTTTGCTATCCCAACGTCGAAGTGATATGCAGAGCAAGCTAGGCGACCTCTCCGAGAGCTCCCAAGCAGCAGGTTCCGCACAGTAGCGGGACAAAGAATTGAACAGGTGGAAACGTTCCAATATCTTGGGAGCCAAACAACGCAGGATGGTGGTACCAAGACCGATATAGTCACACGGATCAGAAAGGCCAGGGCTGCCTTTGCAGGTCTACGAAATATCTGGCGCTCAAACCAGATCACTCTACATACAAAAACCCGAATCTTTATTTCGAACGTTAAATCCGTACTGCTGTACGCCTGCGAAACGTGGTGCGTCTCGACGGAGACAACGCAAAAACTGCAGGTTTTCGTTAATCGTTGCCTGCGATGTATAATTCAAGCATGGTGGCCTCACAACTGGATATCCAACGTTGAATTCCATCGTCGATGTCATCAGCGCCCGATAGCTACTGAAATTCGCGAACGTAAGTGGAAGTGGATCGGACACACCTTAAAGAGAGGAGCAAACGAGATCTGCAGAGAGGCCCTCGACTGGAATCTACTAGGACAGCGCAGAAGAGGCAGACCCAGAGGCTCGTGGCGGCGTAGTTTTACCAATGACATCTGACCAATGACAAACTGTTGATGCCAATCTTACCTGGCGGCAAGTGAAAGCCATGGCAGATGACCGTCGACAGTGGAGACTTCTGACATCGTCCCTTTGTTCTGCCCAACAGGCAGACACGGATCAATAAGTAAGTAAGTAAGTAAGAGTCGACCCTGAATATAGTCCAAACTTCACCTTTCGTGACTACTATTTGTACCGATCAAAACAAAGTGCTACTTCCGATATACACTTCTCTTCAGACCGGGAAGTAAGGAAAAGACTTGAGTCACTCTGAATCTATGTACTGGCAGAAATATGAGAAAAAGTTGTGGAAAGCGATTGGTTAAATATCATTTCCCTAACCCTTTCATTACGACAGTGTGCTCCGCCGATGGGTAGTACCCATGTACGGAGCACTGCGCCGAAAAGTATGCATATCGCGCTGGTGTGATCGAAGAGCAGTATGAATTTCATGTCGTCTAAAGACGACGCTCGTACACACAACTCGTCGCGCGGATGTCGTCTATAGACTCGTAATGAATAGGTTAAAAATCGTTTATTTTCACTTGAAACAAGATGATTTGGAAGGAAACTGCATCTTAATCGAACCGTGTGAAACATTTCGACCAGTAATGGAGTTGAAGATAACGCCGAATACTTTTGACGTAGGATTTCGTTTTCTTCAACCGTCGGAAAGACCAAACACTCTGGTTATCAGAAACAGAGATGGCTCCGCATTGAAAACCCATATCCCATATCTGATATCCATTGCGATTGACAGAGCTCGAAATTATAAAGTCAATTCGAATGATAACAAACCGTTTCTAAGAGGGCAAATCGAAAAGGCAGACAGCAGACCACCATCAGAATACTGAAAAAAAATTATGAAAACCAACTTTGCCACATGATTAATACCATCAGACGTGCTTAATGATACGTGAGCCGTATCGAGGATGAGTTGAACATCACGAAAAAAGCAAAAAAAGAAGAAACGAAACAACGCGCGGGAACGATTGACAAAGTACATATAACATTTTCTAGACCACGACCTGGGCTAACGCGCGGCGTTTATGGCAATGATGTTGATGTCGAGGATGATGATGATGATGGTGACTTGCTGCCGTAGAAGTTTTCACGTGTCTTTTTTTCGAATTGACGAATAATGAGCACATTGTCGATTCAACGAATTCGACCGTCGTCGCCACCGCTGCCGACACTCGCAATTTGCATAACGATTTTTAGTGGCAGAACGCGTGTGTTGTATTTTTTTCGCCGCTATATCGAAGTCGTTTGCGCGCGGTGAGTCACAATTGTGTCGGTCCGTGTGGACTTCCGAGAATTCTGCCAGTGGGGTAGATGTTGGGATGGACAATATTCTTTCTCGAATCCAGAGAGAGTCGCTCGGATGACGAGCGGATCCCTCGTTGATTTTGACAGCTATTTATTATCCTATACAGCGGAACTCACCACACACAATCGGAACAGATTCGAACGCATTTTTAACCAACGCCTATTTCTCCGCGAAAGGCCCCCCTCGTAATGTTTCTAATTCCGAATGGAACATAGAGGGCCTGATCACGAACATCACTTCACGGTGAAAACGGAATGAAATGCATACAAATCACATACAATTCTTTTCGTTTTCACCGTGAAATGACGTTCGTGATCGGGCCCAGAGTCTTGTTCTAGATCACGCAGCCAAGAAGGCGAAAGCAGCCTGCATATTATACAGCTTTTCCTGATATTATTTTCGCAAAGGGATAATATTTGCACCGGTGGAATGGAGACGCTCTAGCGAACTCTGGAACGCTGCCTGTTTGCTCAAAACTATGACACAGTACGAAAGAAAGGCAGCGGTGGCGGTGATGGCAACAATAACCCTGCTCCTTCCTGAATGTTCACTGTGTTTCCGCAGTGTTTTCTTGAGAAATTCAGTTGCAATGTTTTTCGCAATTGCTGCTCCCTCCGGAGAAGTGCTTGTTTCCACTGTTTACGTCTTCCGGCTGACGTGGAAAATAGTCTGAAACATACAACGAAGTAATAGCAGGAGTTCTTCGAAACGACACACCCTCCTCATCCTCGTTTTGGTGGACCGGAGAGTTTGGCTTCTGGCATAATTTGTAAAGATTGCCAAGCGCACATGGCATGTTTCAAGACATTCTTCGTTTGGAAGGAAAGTATCGGGTTGGTTGTTCCGTAAAGAGGAGGAAACACGAAAAACGGAGCAGCAACAGCAAGGCCGTGAAATTCCATTGGGGTGAAAGGAAAGCATGTTACTAAATTGTGCACCGAGCGGCGGAGGACGTGGCGAAAGGCGAAGTTTGATTGGATTCGATGTTTTATGCAAGACACATTTGTGGAAATCTTTTTGGAACAAATTATTAAGTGGCCATTATTGCTTCGTTTCGCTCTAACGCGATAAATATCATAATGGTCGTTGATAGCAGCTAACGAGCCTCGTCGCCGCGACTCTCACGGACAATCATTTCTTGGCATCGTGCCATTTACGCAGACAAAACACAGAATAGTTTAATAATGCAATTAAGATGTTTTCACATCGGCTCGAAATGAAGAACCATTTAGATTAATTTGAGCGCTTTCTTAATTAAAACTCATTCAAGCGCGCATATGCTGCATCGGTGTGGCGGCGCGCCTCTCAATATGTATGTGTGCACGTTTCGCTTCTGTGTGTCTCTCCGAGATGCCAAAGCTCAACGAACAGAGTCACCGCTATTCAGAGAACGGGGAGGAGAATGGGGAACCTCTTTTTTCGACGAGATTAAATATTCCGTCATCGCCACACCAACGAATATGCGCGCGATCGCTCAGCCCTCGCCTCCCTCCACTCCATCCACCCATCTCTGTCAAATGATCACACGGACACAACCAACCGCCTAAAACTTATCATCTCCTTCCAGTTGACTACCACCCTGACCTGTGAACGTCGTCGTTTCAATCTTTCATTAGTGAAAGACCAAGTCGTAGCGAATGAGTTCGCCGCTTCCATAGAGATATAGATAGAGTCGAGTCAGGGCACAGGGAGCACACAAAAAAAAGATGTGCGCTCGTTTTTGTTAAGCTCTGCTGCGGTGTTGTGTGTCTGTCTCGAGGCGGTGCTCTAGTGCTCGGTGCTGCTGTCACGGTGAGGGACTCGAGGGGTCCATCCACTGGCAGCGAAGTGGACTTGCTTTGGGGTCAGTAATGAGATATTATGACATGGTTATTTCTAAAGGCTCTGTCATTCTCTTGTATGCTCTTCACTCTGAATTATACGAATTCTAGTGTTTTGATCACATAGCAAATAATTTTGGGAGATTTTTCCATGCAGTTAAATTTTATTATTATAATACAAACCGTACATTCATTTGGTTTAGACTTGCAAATCATGTTATGTATTGGACAACAAACAACGCTATATGAATGTTGCAACTTGTTCTAGGCTACATACATTATATATAATATAAAATCATCCATGTTATCATTGACAACCATCCTGAGGAGGTTTTGAAGTTTCACTTTACGAAGAAAACACTCCAATTGAATAAAATTGGAAGAATCGAGCTTCGAATATTTCGATTTCTCCAAATTTTTCCTCTGTGTGACTCTCGTGATCAGAAGATGGTCAGCGTCACACACATGCTGGAAACAACTCCCATTCTGGCCGGAGGTTCTTTCGTTTTTGTGAGAAGTTTCGACAGTGCAAGATAAAATTATGATAAATCGAGCGGAATTATTCCTTCTGTAAATGGCAAATTTTGAGCAATCGTAGAGTTAGCTCACAGCTATTGTAAATTTCATTGTTCAAAGGCTGATTTTTCTGACCATTCTATCCTGGATTCCTCGAGAAGACGCACCACGCTAGATATGGGGTACAGACTAGGGGGGCGTTGCTGATTAATGATGAGCTGCATCCCAATAGGATATCCCGTGTCGGGCACAGGTACAGATCATTGAAGACAGCAACATCACAATTACGAAAACACTTGTAATACTAACTTCGAGCCAACCGCGAGTAATCGGTTACATATTACTAACATAGTTATAAGGCAAACATTGTCGAAATATTGAACTCCCGGCCCCGTCAGGTTGACGCCATATGAGCCTTAATAAAAATATATATTTTGGATAAAAAAAAGGCTGATTTTATTTCATGATGGCTGTGTGGAAAACAGCGAGAACTTATTCAATAATTCAATATTTACAAGTAATCTATTTAGCCATGCGATCCTCGGATTGCATCAGATCAATACTTTCTTTCCTAGAAAAAAAATTTGAATTGTACAATTTTGAAGTAAATTATAGCCCATAGTAATGATGAAGAAACCCATCTCATTGAAAAAAACATCTTTTCGGAATACTCCATTCTGAACAACCAATATAATATTTTTAGGAAAGTTATTTTTCACAAAACCAATCTTAATTTCTACGATACGATTAATTGAACCAAAACGGTTTGCAGAAAAAAATTCTCAAGCAATTGCCTCCATCTTGTTAGAGGCGTCGTGCACAAATTACGTAACGCTAAAAATGCGGTTTTTGGACCCTCTCTCCACCCTATGTAACAATAAGTAACACAAGACAAACCCCCCTCCCTTTCATGTTACGTAACGCAAAATCAAAGTCGTTTGAAAATTTTTTATAACATTTTGGATTTGATAAAATAATTGAAATATCAAAGTAGAAAATCTGTCCAGGTTGAAATCAAAGAAGTTTATAGAATTTCTAACAAACAGAGAAAGAAAATCAAAATCATCTGTTGGGATTGGTACTTTCAAAACATCTAGTGTTCGGCTGCGAGGAACAGGAGCTCGTAAAAATTGATGTTGATTTATACAAAAATAACTGTTCGTTTTCAGAGATTCTAGACTGAATCGAGAATCGAGATTTGTCACCGTCTCAACGACAGGGTTTACGGGTAAAGGGTACGAATATGAGTCCTAGGAATTTAAAAAAATATGCTCTCAAATTTAAACAATAGGGGGAAGTAGTCCTAATCCGACTTCCTTTTGGATCTTGGAAATGGCGCCACCTACCGAACTTCTGGCAGTGTCGAGCATTTTATTGCTTCCTTTATTCCGGCGTTTTGGTGGCATTCCGTGTTTTCAGTGCTTAAAAGAGGGAAATATAGATTTTTGACCAGTACGGAAAATGAGTTGAATGTTCTTTTAGACGATGAAAAATTGCAACACTAGACTATTTCGATTGCTAATGGTCTGCTCTTCAAGACAAGCTATATAGATTGAATCAGTCTTCTGTGTTTGCTTCGCATTTGCAATTTATGAGGTCTGATGAGGGCCATCTTCCCCTATACATTTGACTAAATTCGACATTCACGCACGTATGATTTTGGATGCTGTCTGTCGTTCTACTGATGGGTCCTGTTTCAGATCAACTCATCTGCGCTGTATTCACATTGAGGTTTGTATGTGTGTGTGTGTGTGTGTGTGTGTGCAGGACAGAATAACATATAATCGGGAATGATCAGGTTGAGTCATATTTGGTTTCCATCGGGACTAAACAATTATGATTGGTGCGTTAATAAGTCTCCGATATCGAATAATTTCGAATTCAGGGAGCTCGCTAACATTATTCAAAATCGAGCCCATGCATTTGAAAAATAGTGCCTTCCTGAACAATCTGCAACGTACGTTGGATCACTGTATCCAACTGATTCAGAATGACCAAAGTCCCCTAGCTTATGTTTAGAAGCCAAAAAAATCATGATCTTGAAGATTTACGCGATATTCGAGATGCATTAATCGGTGCCTACCTTTGGACCGCGGTTTAGCCCATTACAACACGTGCTTAATCATCTCGATTCAGGAAACCACATTCGGCCCCAGAATCGAAGCTAACTGCTCAGGTATATAGGAGCGCGTGAATTTATTTGGGAATAAAGATTGAATTTTGTTACGTAACGAGCACGGCTACCACACTCTCCCGTATGTCACATTAAGTAACGAAACCTCGTTACGTTAAACCTCCCTTCAAGATGTTCAAATAAACATTCTGATCTACAACATCATCGATGAAAACCAAATTGAATCATCAAATTTCTAAAAATAACAATTTTAAAAACATGATGAAATAGTGGATGAATATTTTTTTCCGAATACATAAAAAATCTCGTAGATGACGGCTAAATGCAGCTAAAGACAGTTGCAATGAACAAGGGTTATCATACTAAAGATGAAATCGAGATGAAATTTCAACCACCGTACGAATATGAGTTTGAGTCAATTTTCATTCATTTGAACATACATTCGCCATTATTAGAGAAATAAATACCATTATTTTGAAAACAGGTAGAAAACCTGTTTACTCTCATAAGACACAATGACTTTATCTAAATAGAATATACCGAAAGCTTATTTTTGATTTAAAAAAAAGGGAAAAGAGATCTGCATGGTGGGGGTACGAATTTGTGTATGTATCACTGTATAGTTCAAATTGTGAAACCAGAGTTAAGATTTGTTGTTGAATACAGTTCCAGCTTATTTGACCTATCAAATCCAATATCAAAAAAAAATAAAAGACTCGGACCAAACAATTAAGAAAAATTATTGTGAACCTCGTACGTAATTAGAATCGCATCGAAATAGATTGATAAAGGCCACATATCGATGGACCCCTCACTGGTTGGTTCTCGGGGCCGATCAGTGTGTCCCGGTGCCCGGGCCCGACGCTGCTATGCACCGCGCACTGCTCAGTGTCCGACCTGAGCGAATGAGATGTGTTCAAGTTACGTCGCTGCTAAGCTGCCTCGTTCGAGAAGTGGCTCATAAACACATTTCTTTGTGCATGCTTTGATGCTTTTTACCATCATCATCGCCCTGTTCGGCGTCGTCGTCGTCGTCTTCGTCGTTGCGAGTTTGCGTTGCTGCTGCTGCTGTTGTTTTTTGTTGTTGTTGTTGTTGTTGCTGTTGGTTGTTTGCCATGGACAGCAGCAGCGGCATATATACAGGATGAAAAAGAAGCGGAGAATGTTGAGGGAATGAGGCAATGGATGAATAGCAGCAGCAGCAGCGGTACCACGAGTACGACCGACAACAAATGCGATTCGAAGCGATGTTGGCTGTGTGCTCCGTGCAGCACCGCGGATACAGTCTTTCGAGAAGCGACCGACCAGCTCGAATATGGAGAATTGTGACCGGACGAGAAAATGTGCTGCCTCACGTACACCACTCGGTGCCGGAGCGCTCGAGCACTCGGGACACAGTGTTGTGTGTACACTCTCGTTGGCTCATATAATACTGACAAGGGGGCAGACCGTACTGTAGAGCGGAATCGAGTCACCAGAGAATCTTTTTCGTTCGTCGCAGTTTGTTGAGTTCGCTTCCGCCCATCCCCCTCCGACCCTGCTTCTGCCTTAGTTAGGTGTTGCTACGCTCGAATTGCTTCGCGCTGTTTTGTTGATGACGATGGCGACTGGCGGCGATGGCAATGTTGCGAGGCTAGGCAAAGTTTTCAGAATATGCGATAACTGTGGTGAGCGCTACCCTCTTGTTTTCTCTTTCTCTCACTGTGTTGCTCTGTCCTGCTCGCGCTGCTAGCAAATGTTCTTCGAGCGGCAGTGCGGTGTGCTGCATGTGATGGGTGAGTCCATTTATATCACTCGCAATCCCCGCTTCGGAGTCATTTCCCGCATACTGCTTTGCTGGCTGACTAGCAGCAATCTCCGGCGCGGAGGCGACGAGAAGCGAGCGAGAATTTCAACGTCAGTTCAATTTTTCACAGTATTATAAAATAAATATACGGCATACGTACATGCCGCGTGTCGAGTTCTCTTCGTCCGGTACAAAAGAGAATATTTAGTGTGCGGATGGCAACCCGACCGCCCCCGAGTGCATACAGAAGTATTTCCATGGGCGAAGCGTGTGGTCGAGGGAAAGGAGGGAGTGTTTGAACTTTTTTTTCTCTGCAGTTGTCTCTTTTCTTCTCGCTTTCGAGGCTAAAATTGTATGTAAACACAATGTCAGGGATTTGGTAGGGGATTTTTAATTTGACAGGGTTAGATAAAAAATGATCGGATGACAGTTTCTTTTATTCCGAAAAAGCGCGGGATACATTTTTCGTGCATAATTTCCGTAATTAAATGAACTCGGCAGGGTGTGTTTCCTGGCTCCTTGAACGAACACGAATCTCATCTCCAGCTGTGTGCTACCGAAGGGACATTTTCGTGCCGAATGATCAGCGCCGGAAATTCTCCGTTTTCGTCTTGTTTTCTGGGTTGAAAAATTGCCTAATGTTTTCGATCTGACCACGCGTTACGGTAGTCGGGGGGAAATATCGATTCATTGATGCCCTCAATAATACGCGTTTTCTGGCCCATTTTTTAATCAGTCTCCCCATCCCGATTAATTAGAGAAGATGCTGGAGGATTAATTGCCCACGAACTTTTACTCTTAGAAGAACGTTGGAAGAGGCACGCCATGGTTGTTTTTGTTGCTATTCTCCGTGCTCTGTGTGTGGGGCTATGCGACCTGCGTTTAATGCCTAATGCCGCGCGGCACTCATTTTCCCGTTGGGGGCGCCCATTGCCTGTCGCCGAAAATCGATCGCCTTGCGCGCGTTATGAGCTATTAAATAGATTTATGTATGAAATTTCAGCAAATGATGATTTCGTTTCTCGTAGCAGCTCCCTGCTTCGCGTGTTTCTGCGGTTTGAGATTGTAAACCTGACACAGGACATTGGCACGTTTTGCAACGCGAGATATGTAATGAGCGCGCTTCGAAACGTTGGATGAGGTGCGAATATACAGTGACTCAAATCCGTAATCGTACTCCACCATGCAGATCTCTTTTCCCTTCTTTTGAAAGTCGAAAATGATCTTCGGGACATTCTATTTAGATAAAATCATAGTGTCATTGAGGAGTTAAAAGGTTTGCTATCTGTTTTCAGAATAATGGTTTTTATTTCTCTAAAAATGACGAATGTATGTGCTAATGTATGAAAATTTACTCAAATTCATAATCGTACGCTGGTTGAAATATCTACTCAATTTCGAAGGCGTTGGCCAATTTCCTAACTCCATCATTATTATGGTATCCCTTGTTCATTGCAACTATCTTTAGCTGTCTTTAGATTTATCTACGAGTTTGTATTCGTATTCGGAAGGTGTATTTATCGATTTTTTCATTAAGTCGTTTTTAAAATCGTTATTTTTAGCAACTTAATGGTTTCTAAATTTACTGCATAGATAACTTCCTTAGTTTTTTTTACAGAGATTGATGTCGAAAGATTGTGGAGGAATATCAATAACTTTTGAGTAATTGTAATGTAACCATGTGCGAACTTTATATCTTTTGAGCTCTGGGTCATTATCCTGGCAAAACTTGAATCCTCGATTCCATCCCATTTTGTTGACACTTCGCTTCATATTTTCCTTCAGTATGATCAAGTAAAGATTCTGATCCAATACATCATCGATCAAAATCAAAGTGCCCCTACATGCACCCTCATACCATCCTTCCACCACCACCATGTTCAAACGTTGCTTTCAGATTTTTTACGTTTAATTCATCGTTGGCTTCCTCCATACCAAACGATAACCATCGGAGCCAAAAATATCAAATTAGGACCCATCTATGGAAATACCATCTTACCAGTAAGACATTGATGTGTTTCATGCTGTTTGGAATAATCATATTGGAGTTACTGTTTTTTTTTTGCTGAGAAACGGTTTGTCTCTCTGTGCTTGGGCATTCAAGCTGCCCTCCCTAGACACATTACGAACTTTTTGTTTGCTCAATTTGGTTTTTATCGATGGTGTAATGGATCAGAATGTTTACTTGAACATCCTAAAGGTGTAGCATGTAGCAAAGTGTGAACAAAATGAGATGGAATCGAGGATTCAAGTTTTGCCAAGACAATGACCCAGAGCTCAAGACATATGAAGTTCGTACCTGGTTACATTACAATTACTCAAAAGTTATTGATATTCCTCCTCAATCTTCCGACATCAAGCCCAGTAAAAAACTAGGGAAATTATCTGTGTAGGAAATATAGAAACCTTTAAATTTCTAAAAATAACGATTTTAAAAACTACTAAATAAAAAAAATGATAAATACACCTTCCAAATACACCAAAAAACTCGTAGATAAATCTAAAGATAGCTAAAGATAGTTGCAATGAACAAGGGATACCATAATAATGATGGAATTAGGAAATTGGCCAACGCCTTCGAAATCGAGTACAGATTTCCACAAGCATACGATTATGAGTTTGAGTCAATTTTCATGCATTCACACATACTTTCGCCATTTTTAGAGAAATAAAACCCATTATTCTGAAACACATAGCAAACCTTTTAACTCTCATATGACACTATAATTTTATCTAAATAGAATGTTCCGAAAGCTTGTTTTCGACTTTCAAAAGAAGGGAAAAGAAATCTGCATGGTGGAGTACGATTACGGATTTGAGTCACTGTATATGCTTCAAAATTCTCTTGTGATGTTTTCGTATTATTTCAGATGGAGATTGATTTTTATATCAGGCCTTACTTGATAATTATTTTTTTTTAATTCGTTTATTTTTACAGGCTCAGTTACTTAAGTTTAAAGGAGCCGAATTCTTAAATATAATTTTAAAACTATATATATATAAACAATTTTCTTACATCTATGGTTAGTAAGGTGGAAAACCGATTACTCGCGGTGCACTCGAGTTTAGGAGGGTGACATATTTTTAGGAGAAGGATGGGATATAAGGAAATTGTAACAATGTTGATGAACACTCAATTTATAAATCTATTCGTATATCTATAGTGTATTTACATTTCAACTTATTCTACTATTTATAGCAAGGGGACGAATTAACCGCAAAGGAAGGAAAGGAGGGTATAAGGATGTAGGGGCAATCACACACGAAGATCTATAGCTTTAAGGAAAACATATATATGGGACATGTAATCAAGGTCTAACCGAGCCAACACATCTCTCACCGGCACATTGGGATGTCTTCCTCGGGCCCGAAGGGAGTTTTCTAAATTCGATCTGGCGACCAGATACACCTCGCACGACCAAACAATGTGCTCGATGTCGTGATAACCTTGGCCACAAACGCAGAGATTGCTGCTGGCAAGATTGAAACGGAAGAGTAGTGCATCTAACGAACAGTGATTGGACATGAGTCGGGAGAAGGTGCGAATAAAGTCCCGACTCAAGTCTAGACTTTTGAACCACGGTTTGAGGCTAACCTTAGGGATAATCGAGTGAAACCACCGGCCCAATTCATCTTCATTCCACTTGCGTTGCCAGGTGGCGATGGTATTTTTGCGGACTAAAGAATAAAATTCATTGAAGGCGATTTGACGCTGATAAATATCGCCTTCAATTGCACCTACCTTTGCTAATGAGTCAGCCCTCTCATTACCCGGAATGGAGCAATGTGAAGGGACCCAGATAAAGGTAATGACATAACAGCGTCTGGATAAAGCACTCAAAATTTCTCGTATTCTCTCAAGGAAGTACGGTGAGTGCTTTTCCGGCCTCACTGAACGGATAGCTTCGACAGAGCTAAGACTATCCGTTACAATGTAATAGTGTTCAACAGGTCGTGAGGCGACGCTGTCCAGCGCCCAATGAATTGCTGCCAATTCAGCAATATACACTGAGCAAGGATTCTGAAGACTGTGTGAGGTGCTAAAAAATTCGTTGAACACTCCAAATCCTGTGGACTCGTTTATAGTGGACCCATCAGTAAAGTACATATTATCGCAATTGATACCCCCATACTTTTCATCGAAGATCGTTGGAGCGATCCTCGATCGTTGGTAATCTGAATATCCATGGATATCTTGCTTCATGGACAGATCAAAATGCACAGAGGAATTGATGTAGTCAGGGAAACAAACACGGTTGGGAATATACGAAGAAGGATCAACCTGCATGGAGATGAATTCATGATATGAACTCATGAACCCGGAGTGAAAATTTAGCTCGATCAGCTGCTCAAAATTTCCGATCACCAATGGGTTCATGTCCTTACACCGGATGAAGAACCGAAGAGATAATAAATTGAAGCGATCTTTTAGTGGGAGTAGGCCTGCCAAAACCTCGAGACTCATGGTATGCGTTGAGGGCATACATCCCAACGCGATACGGAGACAAAGATACTGAATTCGCTCGAGTTTAATGAGGTGTGTTTTGGCAGCTGATTGAAAACAGAAACTGCCATACTCCATCACTGAGAGAATAGTTGTTCGATACAACATTATAAGATCTTCTGGGTGGGCTCCCCACCAGGTGCCGGTAATTGTACGGAGAAAGTTTATTCTTTGTTGGCATTTTTTACTCAGATACCTAATATGGGCCCCCCAAGTACATTTGGAGTCGAACCAGACCCCAAGATACTTGAATGACATAGCATGAGTGATCGGTTTACCCAAAAGTTGAAGCTTTGGTTTTGCTGGTCTATGCTTCCTAGAAAAAACCACCATCTCTGTTTTCTCCGTGGAGAATTCGATCCCTAGCCCAATGGCCCAGGTTGAAAAATTGTTCAAAGTATCTTGTAAGGATCCTTGCAGGTCGGATTCGTTTGGTCCTACGACAGACACCACTCCATCATCTGCAAGTTGTCTTAGGCTGCAATTTTGTGTAAGGCAATTGTCGATGTCGCTTACATAGAAGTTGTACAAAAGGGGGCTTAAACATGAGCCCTGGGGGAGGCCCATGTAAGAGACCCGACTTACTGCCGAATCTCCGTGAGAAAAGTTCAAATGTTTCTCACAAAGCAAGTTATATAACATATTATTCAATAGAGGCGGCAGACCCCGAGAGTGTAATTTGTCCGACAAAACCTCTATTGAAACAGAATCGAAGGCCCCCTTTATGTCCAAGAATACTGAAGCCATTTGTTTTTTTTCGGCGTAAGCCATTTGAATTTCTGAAGAAAGCAACGCAAGACAATCATTCGTCCCCTTGCCCCTGCAGAACCCATATTGTGTATCTGAGAGTAGGCCATTCGTTTCAACCCATCGATCAAGGCGAAACAAGATCATTTTCTCCAACAATTTCCGTATACAAGACAGCATTGCTATTGGGCGGTACGAATTGAAGTCGGACGCGGGTTTTCCGGGTTTTTGAATAGCTATAACTCGTACTTGTCTCCAATCATCTGGAACAATATTATTCTCCAGAAACCGATTGAATAAATTCAACAAGCGATGTTTCGCCACATCAGGGAGGTTTTTCAGCAAGTTGAACTTAATTCTATCCGATCCCGGAGCAGAATTGTTACATGAAAGCAGAGCAAGAGAGAATTCTACCATCGAAAACTCAGAATCAAGATCGCACCTATCTTGTGGTATATCTCGAACAATTTTCTGCACGGGAGCGGAATCGGGACAAACCTTCCGTGCAAAATTAAAAATCCATCGATGTGAATATTCTTCGCTTTCATTCGTTGAAGAGCGATTTCTCATGTTTCGAGCCACTTTCCATAATTTTTTCATTGACGTTTCTCGTGACAAACCTCCCACGAAATTTCGCCAATAAGCACGTTTTTTCCCTTTGATCAAGTTTTTAAATTGATTTTCAAGTTCCAAATACGTCTGAAAATTTTCAGGGGTTCCACGTTTCCGAAAAGCTTTAAATGCATTCGATTTTTCTACATAAAGCTTGGAACATTGGCTATCCCACCATAGATTGGGAGGCCTTCGGGAAATGATGGAACCTGGGATGGGTTTCGTTTGAGCGCGAACCGCGCTGTCATAGATCAAACGAGAAAGGAAGTTATACTCCTCCAATGGAGGTAAACCATCTCTGGAATTGATGGCTAGAGCAATCGCGTCCGCATATTTTTTCCAGTCAATGTGTCTTGTGAGGTCATATGCCATGTTTATAGATTCAGAAGAATTCAACCCAATGGTGATGGAAATTTTGATTGGCAAGTGATCACTACCGTTGGGGTTCTGGATTACATTCCACTTGCAATCTAACGATAGTGAATTCGAGCAAAGCGAGAGGTCAAGAGCACTTGGGTTAGCAGGAGGTTTAGGTACACGTGTTGTTTCCCCAGTGTTCAAAACGGTCATATTGAAGCTGTTACAAAGGTCATATATCAACAATGAACGATTGTCGTCGTACTGTTCCCCCCAGGCAGTTCCGTGAGAGTTGAAGTCTCCCAAGATCAATCGTGGCTCAGGAAGGAGTGAGCACATGTCAACAAGTTGCTTGCGGCTAACCGCAGCTCTCGGAGGCCAATACAAGCTGACAATACAGAGGTCTTTGCCTCTGATGTTTGCATGACAAGCAACAGCTTCGATCCCTCCAATAGGTGGAAGGTCAATTCGAAAAAATGAGTGGCACTTATTGATCCCCAAAAGCACCCCTCCGTATCTATCATCACGGTCCAAGCGTATAATATTAAAATCGTGGAAAGAGATATCATCTCGCGAAGAAAGCCAAGTTTCGGACAGAGCAAAAACATCACAATTGTAGTTATGAATTAAAATTTTGAATGTATCCAATTTAGGGGTAAGACTACGACAATTCCACTGTAAAACAGTGATATCTCCGACCTCTCTATTTGAATTAGACATCAAGAGAGATAATCATTGCAAGGAGGGGCCATGCATGCATCAATTGTTGCAAAATTGTCTTTAATACTGGAAGCATTGAGATGACAAGGGTTCTGATGGAGTCAGAAACATTAAAACACTTGAAGATTTGGTCCAAAAGGTCAGACAACTTTATAAATCCCGATTGGGAAGTTGAACTGGACGGAATAACAGGGACAGTTGGGGTTTTTGATGTCCCCTCGAGTGCTGGGCCATTCGAAGGTGAATTATTCCCACGGAAACCAGGAGGAACCTGATTTTGCTTGTCCGCTGCACTCGATTTTTTAGGCATGCTAACAGGGGGTATCACCGGAGGGGCTAGTCCTTGAACTTTGGGAGTGGTCACATTTTTGCGCCGGGGATTCCCTTGGAAAATGAACGGTGTGCCCCCGTTAGCTGTGTCCGCTTCTATTTCGTCAACGGGCAACGTGGCGAAGACATTTTGTGTGTTGATTGGTTGTTGTTGTTGGGCCAGTGGAGAAGCGCCCTTTAAAATATCCGCAAAAGTGCGTTTCGAGCGTTCCTTCAAAGAGCGCTTCTGTTTCTCCCAGCGACTCTTGTAATTTTCACAAACTGAGAGCTCGTGTGGGGATCCCCCGCAATATGGACATTTATGCTCAGTCGCACTGCAGGGTTTCCCCTCATGTTGCTCTCCGCAAGTGGCACAGCGCTCCTTGTTGGCACAATAATCCGAAGTGTGACCAACTGACTTGCATTTGTTGCAAGTCATGGGCTTTGGCACGAAGAGTCGCACAGGTAGTCTCAATTTGTCCACCATAACGTAGTCAGGGAGGGCGGCACCAGCAAAGGTGACTCGAAACGAGTCGGACGGCGTAAATTTAGTTTGGTCCCCATCATGGGAAAGTTTCCCGAGTTGGCGACAGTCCAAGATTTTCACTTCCATTGAGGGGAGCTTCTTGAACTTACCTTTTCCTTCTGCTTTTATTTGTTCGCTCGTCAGACCCGTTTCAGTTATCACCCCCTCAATTTCTACGTTATGGGAGGGTATAAATGTTCGATATTCGAGAGTGAAATGTTGATCAGCAACAATCTCGTTTGCGTGTTTCCGTTCATTCACGACAACTCGCAATTTGTTCGGTCTAACCCTGCGAATTTCAGATACAGAAGTGTATCTGGCCAGATCTTTCATGATCTGAATCACGTTAAGGTTTTTTCCTTTCGGTTTTGGCCGGAGGAAAACAACCCAAGGGCCAGTTCCAGGTGCATCTTCTGGATAAACTCTGACACGTGGAGCGGAGACAACAGAGGGGGAAGACGAGGACGAGGACGAGGATGAGGATGAGGACGAGGACGAGGATTGGGTTGGTTCGGAAGCATCAGAAGGGGGAAGCGAAATCGATGATGGGAGAGGGGGAGTGGAAGTAACAGTGGGTTGAGAAGGGAGGCTTGCAATTTTCTTAGAGGGGGGCTTGGTAGGATGAGCGGATTCGTCCCCAGAAGAATTATCTTCCTTATGAGGGACTCGTTTATGTTTTTTCCCAGATCTTATATGAGATTCATTATCGGAGATCTCCATCTCTGGAGATCCTCCACTATTCTCCATTTTACAAAAATTTCTGTCTTATTTCTAAATTATTATTGATTTTAACAATAATCTTAAAAAAAAATAGCAGAAAAAAAAATTATGATAATAATATCAAACAATGAGCAAATGAATTGAATAATAATATTAATAATAAATATGTGTACCTTAATATATAAGTTGTTCCAATAATGCGCTCTACTGCCCTAACCAGGGAGAGACAGAGGCTACGCGCTACGGAGACAACACAATAGCGCAAGAATAGCTTACGCAGCCACGTGATGATGAATCCCGTTTGCGACAGTCACGCGATGGCGATCCCGTTATGCCGAATCAGTTCAACAGCCGCAATCCGGCTCGCTGCAAGAGCGCTGCTTCCTTTGTTCCTTTTGTCCACTTCACAAAAGGTCAGGTCGAAAGCGGACAGCAATGACCTTCACTCGTACCAATAGCACAATAGCAAAAGTGGCAACGCACAATACCGACACTGAACTTTACTCGTCAAGAGTTGGATAGCGAATGTACTTGATAATTGTTGAAGATCTATTTCGACAACATGTTGCAAGGCAGAGAAGCAACAATGTGCAACATTGATGCCTCTAACAGGCAGATAATAAATATCTTCTTCCACAGGTCAAGCCAGAAGACTGTGCAAATATGTATCGTCCTTCACTGTGTGTATGTGGGAATGTACTGCATTGCGTTGTATATTGGGTGCACTTATACCGATTGAAGAAACAGGAGGCATCATGAGAAATTGGGAACTGAAGCTTCATAAAACGAGATATTCGTGCAGTGAAAGCTTGTTTAATCATATCAGCTGGAAGATATGAATAGATGGGAAGACCCTAAAGATTGATGGCTCATTAGATCTTTGATGCACGATTTGTTATCAGAAAACTTGTGTTTACAGGATCAGCCGATTCTGACGACTAGAAGTGAATGATAATAAAAATTACTATTGTTGTTCGAAAAAAAAATTAAGAGTACTATTTTGATCGTTCGAACTATTCTAATCGAACTATTGAACTATTTTTATCATTCGAACGTCTCCATATGGTTGCTTCGTTGGTAGTTTATCACTTTTAACAGTGGCGTCTCGTGAGTAAATGACTAGCTCGAATATTGTTTTTTTTTATGCAAGAATTTCAATTGATTGGCTGAATTATCTCGTGTTTCATCGTATTTCAAGCACTTCTTAGGGTGGGTTTAGACTAGTGATATATTCACGTGAAGAAATATGATGAGATTTATAGAAATCGCATCAACCGTTTACACTAGCGTGAACTTCTATAATGAATATATTCATATTTTCGGTGAATTTATTCACCTGAAGTAGAACTGCATCCAACTTTAATGATTTCTCACCAGTGAGAAATTCACAAGCGTTTACATATGCTGAATTTATTCAAGTTATATATACCTCGAATAAGTATATCATATTTATTCTCACCCGTTTACACCTATTTTCACGTGAATAAATCCATCTATAGCTATAGATCTCCCTAATGTAAACCCGCCATTAGTCTAATTCTAATTTTGAGCTATTTTTCATAGTCGTGCGTAGTTGATATACGTTGTATATAAATTCAATATAACATTGTTTCGATGCGCAATGAAGTATGATAGGACATTGGACATGTTTTCGGGGACAAGTAATTTTTTTAATTCAATTTCTTCTAGCGATACGGTAATGATATTCTTCGTTCTGTGCGATGGGCAAATTGATCAATTATGTTTACCAAAAAAATACTCTAAACTTGGAGCTCAAGGAGCATTTTATTTTCAATAGTATAAGCTTTTCGAGTCGCTCCTCTCCCATCGTTGATATTAAGTAGGTCTTCAGTCTACGAATAACAGAAATACTTAGTTCGACCGATGCTGTGGTTGATGGAACCGTTTGTATTAGCTTTGCGAGTAAAATAATTTTCTAAAAATATCGTCAAGATTGCTACCGGTCAGTGTTTATATAATCTCTGATATTTTCTTCTCGGCAAATTATGATTTCGTATAGAACACTTCCTAATTTTACTTTGTGAAAATTAGAGAATTGACAAAAAAGATCATGTATCAGCTGTTTGGAAAACTCCGTGATGAAGAGTTCAAATTTCAAATAAAATGCTTTACTTATTAGAACAAGCAAACCGCATTGAATTTTCGTTCGTCTTCCAACGCTTTCATGCTCGTACATGTGTTCCTGATACTCTTATCACATTCAACGTAGTCCAGTTCTCGTTGTT
This sequence comes from Toxorhynchites rutilus septentrionalis, assembly GCF_029784135.1. Classification (NCBI taxonomy): domain Eukaryota; kingdom Metazoa; phylum Arthropoda; class Insecta; order Diptera; family Culicidae; genus Toxorhynchites; species Toxorhynchites rutilus. The sequence continues at coordinate 245,958,571 of NC_073746.1, forward strand.
TTAGTGTATGGTACAAAATGTCACTAAACGACATGGTTAGCTAAAGCTGTGCCAGACTTCATCTCACAATGACACAAATCTTTCGACGGCAATACTTGTATAAAATTAAAAAAAAAGTTCAATTCATGACGAATGTCGAAGGGTCATGCGTTTTTGAACATATATTTTATCATTAGGCGTCGTGCACAAATTACGTAACGGTCTTTCCAAAAGCTCATCAACAATATCCATATTTTATTCTAAATTGTGACGATGTATCACGAAAAAACCCTCAATCGGTACACTGAAAAAGGCTGAAAGATATTGGATTACAACACTTATACCAAGCCATTCGTCATATGTTATGAATGAAACAATGTAAATGGCAATTTTCTAACCTTTTCAGACTAGAATGAATGTTTGAAACCGCGAAATTTGGAGAAAAATTCCGATTTTTCTAAAAAATTCAAACAAATTTTTTTTAAATTTTTTTATTTATTTATTTCACTTCGTCTTAGATTTAAAAAAAAACATCTCACAGACTGACAAATCTTAAATACTACCTAATATTCCTAATTCTACGTTTAAAAACACATTTAGATACATTAAAATCGAAGTGACATTGAACTTCATTAAACGCACGGAAGCAGCTGGACAAAGGACAGTTTTGCCCGTACGACGTTGTATGCGGCCGTATCGCCAATAGCTGTCTTTCGCGGAGCTGTCTGGTGGGAGCGTAAAACCGTATCTCGCTGATTAACTCCGCACAGTCGATGTTTCCGGACAGTAAATCGAAGACAAACAGACGTTGAATTTTCTTCCGCCTCGCCGAAAGCGTCTCTATGTCAATAAGCATGCAGCGACTTTCGTAATCAGGAAGATGAGCGGGATCATTCCATGGCAGTTGTCTTAAGGCGTAGCGAATAAAACAGCGTTGCACTTTTTCGATCCTGATGATGTGCGTTGTATGGTAAGGAGCCCACACGCATGCTGCGTATTCAAGGACACTTCGAACCATTGAGCTGTACAGAGCCTTCAGCGTGTACGGGTCACGGAAGGACTGCGTGTTCCGCCGGATAAACCCTAGAACAGCATATCCTTTTGCGATGACGTTGTTGATGTGTTCGGTAAACTTTAGTTTTAATTTAGTTTAACTTTAGTTTTAGTTTAGTTTAAACCAAAAAAAAAAAACAAACGTTATATTTTTACTCGCTGGTTGTAAATCTAACGTAAATTCGACGATTACGAAACTGAAGCAAAAATCTCCTACACGTGCAAGCAAAGATATGCACGAAACAGACACTAATCCATTGACAATTTACTAGAGCGTGTGCGCACCACTCTATCTAAACTTTAATATACAGTCTGTGCATAGGAAAAGTGCACAGACTGATATCAATGACGTAATAAATCATTTGCGCCAAGCGAGCTTTCAGAGAGCCGTTATATAAAAGCACCTTACGCAAAGCGCGCCGATTGCGGATCTGGAGCGTGTTTAGTCGTCTAAGTTCGGGTTGCGAGAGAATCGAGAGAGACTATTGATGAGGAGTTCTGATTGAACCCTCAACCGTTCTCTTATATTGTGCACATTTTCCATTGCACGAAATTGTTGCCAACAAATTGGCAGTTTAGTTAACCAAAGCTTCAACACAATGGTATCAATATGTGTGTAGATATCCGTAATTCTGGTGCACAAATGAATTTGCGCGAGCTGGCAGAGCGTAGAATAAGTGATAGAAACCAATATTTTGCATCCTCGTTGCCGTTCGTTCTTCTTTACGATCAAGAATGCTTGTGTGCACGGGGTAGCCAAATTCCTCGTGATTTTCATACTTTCCCTACGTTTATTTGATTGAACTATAGTCTGTGCTAATAAGCATAGTAGGGGTGCTACATTTTTTTCTCTTTGAAATATTAGGTTGTGCAGAGCACGAGGTGCACATATGGACGAGACGCCACTGCGTTTTAATTCTTTTAATTCTCTTTAGTTGCACGATTGAAGCCAGTTTCCTTCTAAAATTCAGTAAGTCATTAACATAAATAACTAGACTCAAGGAGACACAGCGTACATATCGTATGAAAAACAGTAGTAGTGGCGTGACCTAGTGACTCCCATTTTGAGCAACTGTCCTTCCGGACACTCGTATCAGCATTCGCTTGATTAGTTCTCGAAATATACCGTGCCCCCTAAAACCTCCACAAGCCAAATTTGGCTCGATTTGCTTGATAAGTTCTAGGGTTATGCAGAAACTTGCGCTTCATTGAAGAGGGGGGACGAGTGGTGAATCACCATAGAAACGTTATCGATCCCTAAAACCTATATATGCCAAGTTTGATTCAATTTGCTTGATTAGTTCTCGAGTTATGTTATTGTGGATAATTTCTTCTTGAGAAAATTATAGCATTTGCAATAAATGTAGCGTGTGTATTTAACTCTAGTGCGATTCAAATAAATTTCGCAACATTATCCAGCCAATGTTTGCACTCTTAGAATAAAATGGTATGGATGCCAATTGTTATTCATTTTTTGCCGGACGAATTATTCGTACATATTACGCGATAAAAATGGTAAACAAATGTCAAACCGGCCGTAAGCCGTCGATTCAACGTTGATTTAACATATACCCTAAACATATTTGAAAATGATTGAAAATAATTTACCTTTATGTATTGTTGCTATCCGCAAAATTACCAAAACCGTGTATCAATCGTTGGTAGAGATGTGTATTGCATCTGACATTCATTTTATATACGTTGGTAAACTAATGTTTGCATGTTTGCATTGCTATGTCAGGGCTTAATATGCTCGTGCTGATGCAAGCTAAGATTCGGATCAGTTTTCTGTTGTGCTTCATTTGGTTTCTTATATCTTCGGAAAGAAGTTGAATTTGGAAGTTCAGCAACTTTTGAAATGTTCTCAAATGTAAAATAATTTGCTGGGCAAAATATTTTTTTTTAATCTCAAGAGTGCGTAATTTGGGAAGCTGAACTATGAGCTGATTCAAAGCAAACACGAAAATCCGATCTATAGTTTGTAAAAAAAAATCAACGTGATTGGGATGACTATTTTTTTTTCTCGATGTCTTAACCTATTACAAACATATTCACCAACCTTCTCAACAAATGCTTAATACTTATTGCATCATTTTTATTAGTACTACGGTGAGTTCACGATACCACATTGTATTGTTAGTGGCAAGTTCTACGATATCCATGAATTATTGAAAACAGTACAAATTATTACCAGTACAATGGAGTACATTGACGCAAATACTAACCTCTTGTCCTCGGGAGTGATTTATATCAACCAATAGATCATGATTTCATGCTCCAACGAGCTTATTATTTCGAACTTTATTGAGAGTGCTTTTCCCCTTTGGATGATTCTATGTTTTAGATTTTTTTATAAACTATTCAAAAGTTTTTATTATGTTTAATTTACCCCAATTTTTCAATGCACTTTCACGACAATGAATTTCGTATTTTCTGATAAACATAATCATCTATTCCATGCTGTGAGTGACGTGAGATTGCTTAAATCACGTTACTTCCGAATGTGAACTATGACGAGACTATGATAATGTCAGTAGTTTTATCGTCGTGTCGTCATATGTAATCGAATGGAGTATCAAATAGGGGTTAAACGCTAGCAACAAATAAGAGTGCTTCCAGAATAAAGCTAGAAACTTTGTTATGTCACGTAACTCGCGACGCAGAATAAAAGGGGAATATTCTAATAAACACATCCCATAACTCGTCCGTTCGACGAGATGTGTTGCGGTTTTTAACTTCTTGTTAACTGCACTTATATTGCACCCAATAACACACCCCCCCCCCCATCATATATGCCCGACAAATGGAAAATCGAAAAACAACTGTTTTGCGCCAGCGACATTGCCATGAGATATCTATTTCTACATTCCATCCAGTAGAACCGGCGACCACCACATCTACCACCCAACCATTCCCTTTTTTACACGTTGCCCAATTTCTGCTCTATATTATCCCCTCGGGAACCCCAGGAAGATATTTCTTGTACTACTACTAACTGCTCCGGGTTCCCCCTGATTTGGCCCCGCGCTCTCAGGAAAACGTGATTGTACACCACAATTCATGCTCGACCGCACTGTGAAACGACGAATAAGTTGAGCTCCTCTCGGTTTTTGTGAAGAGTGCAAACCTGGTCGCAGGAAGGAACAGAGTATGCAGGAGAAAGCGTCGAGAGCAGTTGGGAATTTCCGCCGACCCACCGTCATAGCTTCGCTCCGATGGGTATTATAACATTTTCGACATTAATTGACGTCATTCAATTATTGCATTTTTCCGTTTTGGTGTGTTGTTCGGTGTTCTCTGCTTCGATTGTGTGCGCGTATTTCACCTTAAATTTAACCGCTTTTCCATGAAAACTGCTGCTCCTTTCGATTCTATGGCTAGGGTTGAAGTTGATACTGGTAATTGCTGATTAAGTCGATGTTCATCGTATTCCAAATGGTTTGAGATTTGGAAGCAACATATAAACCTGGATTTTCAGACGGATCTAAAGCTGTGTTTTTCATAAGGATATAAATCGCATGAATTCATGGTTTACACAATTTAGTTATTTGACTAAAAAACCTCAAAGTAGAGAAACCCATTATCTTGAACTGGACAAAAGCACTTCAACATTTAACCCTTTGCGGTCGTTTGTCTGCTCTCAGCCACCGCCACCATAGCAAGGAATCATACTGAATAATTTATTCTAAACGTCTTTTAGTGTCTAGTAAACTTTTCCACGAATGTATACGCAATTTCTATGCATAATAAGTAACGGTACTCGGTATAAGCAAAATATTATTACTGTGTAAAGAAAAGAGGATTTCAGGAAAAAATTAAACTTCAATAGCCATGAAAAATGATCAAAGTTGCTGTTCGATTTTTCGAACGCATGGCATAAAATGGGTTAAATCGTTTAACTTTGCGCTTGTTAGGTCGTATAATAAATCAAATCAAACACAATCGCATATAACGTGTATATTAGAAATCGAATAAATAATACGAGAATATTTCACTGTCTATTGAGTAATGCTAGAGTGCTAGGTAGTACACCTGGAATCTTTCAGGAGATTATAGAGAATCATTTTTGATGAAAAAATCCTTCTACGCATATGGTGAAGCGAACTCTCGTTATATTCAGAGCGAAGTTGATCGAACAACATATATTCAAATACAAATTTCGTTGTTGAATTCATAACGTATTCACTGAAACTAATGAACACGGTGAGCTAAAAGGTTATGTCCTGAAAAATCACCCAAGGGGGTAGTAAAAATTGCATGAAACGTCGAGATTTACTGTTATCTCGAACTTTTTTTTAAAATCGACTTTTCAGACAAAAACGACAAAAGTGCCGAAAAGACAATTGTTGACAACAAAATTTTTTCGAGATAACAGTAAATCTCGACGTTTCATGCAACCAAAAAACTTTTTTTGAAAACCCAGACTTCCTTTATTCCCCCCTCGGGTGATTTTTCAATTTTCAGAAAATTAAAATTTTGAGATCTGCGACAATAGTAAATGAAGTCCGTATGAGCTAATATTTTGCAGACCAGATGTCTTCTTCTAGTTAAATCCTGTTAATTTTTGTGGGTTTGGTGGTGAATATAGTTTAAAAAAGCTAGGATCTCTTTGATATCGGTAGCTCAAAATCCGTGAAAAGATTTTTTGAAAGACTAACCTAGAAAGTTTATCTATTGGGTTGGGGAATAAGTTCGTAGCGGAGCTTTTATTCAAACAAAAAACAATAATTATATCAATAAGTTAATTAATTATATATTCGCCGCGGTTCATTATAAAAAGGCTATGAACTTTCTTCCCAATCCAATAAATACCTATAATTTCTCGGTAGAAAATTGAAAATCAAACGAAAGTCAAACGGTTCGAATGTTACAATTTTTCTATTAAAATTACAGAAATTGTACAAACGTATTCATTCCTCAGTATTCTTAACTCCAATGCTTTTCTCAGAAGACATTAGCAAATTTTATTACACCCGTGAACAGGATTCGAAGGTTTTGCTTCGTTGTTTCCTGAAAAATATCAAAAAGAACTATTGTCATTAATTTATATTTCATTAGTGGTAACGTCAACATTGAACAAATGCGGCATCAAGAGACATGCTATCGGTATTGGGTTTTTTAAAGTCGCTCTCATTGGCAAATCGTCACTCAATAATGAATCTACTGCATTTCAAGTTGCGTCTTTTTCACGCTGGCTCAATACATTGATACTCTCTTTTCACGACCAATAAGAAAATATTATTTCTCCTTTGTGCAGGATTCTTTCGCTTCACGATTTCATTCTTCACAATGAAGCTAAGTGTCATCATTTTCAGACGATGAGACGATGTTCAATCATATATTGACGATGATAATGAATACTGCCAGTTCGAGCTGTTTCAATCGTCAATGAAATGGCTTCTGGCTTCTGGCTTCTGGTTTTCGAATGGGAGGAAACAGCAACAGAAATCAGAAAGCAAACGGAAGAATCGATATTTCATAAGGCGTAGAGAGTATTTTTGAAGTTTCTGGTATGATGAACTAATCGAAAACGACTTTGACTGAAGTGAAAGAAGCAAGTAAAAAAAAGATATTTTCATTTCCCTGTTTCGAAAATAAGCCCTGATCACGACATTCATATGGAATGCGAAAATAAAAATTGTTCAGGAGAACAAATAAAGACCGCACTCTAAAAAAAGCAACAGACAAAAATGATTACCAAAAATTCATTTTAAGTCGGATGTTTTTGAAACTATCGGGGAGCACATATTAGCTACGTTTATGAAAAGTTGGTTTATTCAAACTCCTCTCCTAGGTTAAATTCCTGCATCTTCCATCCTCCTGTATATATTTAGCCGTTGATGGTGCCGAACGTTATGTACGGCTTGCTGAATATGCCGTTTGCCACACCAAGTACTTCTTGGCAAATTTGTCGATCTTCTTCTTCCGGAACTTCTCCAGAATATCCAGGCGGGATTTGCCGACGAAAACCTCCAGGTCGGGGATCTGCTTGGCGTCTGCTTTAATGTACGTCTCGTCGCCATTACGATGCATTTCGGGTGCATCAACCACTCGCGGTATAGCTTCCTGGTGCGGGATTTGGCAACCGTATTCTGTTTATCGTTTTGGTTAGGCGCCTTCTTTACTTCCTTCAAGACATGAGGTGCGGCCGCATCATTATCTACTGGACAAGCCAGACGGAATAATTGTCCTACTTGGCCACGTCCCGAGCTTAAAACTGGGTCGTCTGGGTCTCCTGGAACTATTTTACCACACGGGACACGGTCGAATAGTCGATTCCCAACTGTTTTGCGATCCAGCTGTGGGACTGGCCTGGATTTTCCATGACGGCGCCCATATTTTTTTTTGTAATTTCAAGCACTTCATGTTTGGAAACCATCTCGATAACCACTTGACAGATTGTGACGAAATTTCCCACATGTAAACATCACACTCTAAACTAGTTTTAACCAAAATTCCATAAATTTTTACCTATGCAGCATAAAGGTTAAAACAAAAGACCGTGTTGCATTGTTTCGAGTACAATATATTTCACGTTCTTTGCTGCATATGAACTGCAGTTTGGTTGATAGAATATTTCTACCGACGGCATTATTCAGTAATGAAGATAATCGAAAGAAACTCGTTTTTTAACTTTATTGCACAATTTTCACCATCGTAAAAAATGGTTCGTTATGTCAACTTGACGCGTGTTGTTGGAAGTTATTGTTTGTGTTTCCATCCGGTGTTGTTTGTGTGCAACTTTCATGTTTCTCTTGGTTTCATCAAAATATTTTTTTCAGTGTTTCTGGAAACAACATTGCACTTCATGTGCCTTTTTGCATCTTATCCAATGTTTTTTTGTTTGTGTACACGGTTCCACCACAAGTGTATCTTGCTGATAGCAACGCGTTTTCAGAGGAAATACTGTTTTCGACGTTGGTGTTGTTTAATTTAGCTTCATTCCAGCAAAATTTACGCTGACAGGTGTTTCAAGAAGATTGGCTAATAAAAAATAATTAACGCGAAACTACTAACGCGCACACCATCTACGTGCGCCAATTAGTCGTCCCGCATTTAATAATGTATGTTTATGAGTCGCGGATGGCAAAAAAAAATCGCACAATGGTGTTGGATAAGGATCACCACCGCTGGTGCAAAATAAAAGAAGAGCAACAACAAAAAAATAGATTAATGCCAATATTTGCAAATGCAGCATAATTATATCGAAAATTGCGTGAATGCGCGCTCGCGAAATTAATAAAAATTGGAAAATAAATTATGTTTGCTGGGATTTATCCCGCCGCTCGAATGACGATGGGCGGCAGCATTCAAAGGCGCGCATAACATAGAGGGTTCGGGTGAGAGAGCGGGAGGGATGATATTATCAAACATTGACACGGACGGGTTTTGCATGGTCCGAGCGATTGTGTGTGCGCGCATCACTGGTTCTGGCTTTTACTGTATGTGAGAAAAAAAGAACCTTATTCAGCTTATTGGGAACGCACATATTTGTTTGTTCTGTCCGGGCGCGCGCTGTGTGGGATGAAATTGGGTTTTGCGAATTACGGTAAAAAATGCTTTCATTCGATCGCGCGATATCACCAATAAATTTATTCCTCGAGTTCCGCTGCAAAGCGGTTGGATTTTGAAGTTAACAATCAGATTACGAACAATAAGGCTTTAAGGTTTGATTCTCAAACAATTCTAATGATGTTTTTTTTCGTTTTTTTTCCAGGATTCGACGGGTCAGAACAGTAATGACAGCTCAAGTGGTGGTGGAACTGGTGGTGCTTCCGCTGCTCCCGGTACGCCCAATTCTCAGGGCATGAGACCCAGTCCATCACCGACTGGTTCTTCAGGGTCCCGCTCTATGTCGCCGGCGGTTGGTAAGTATCTATGAGTTCGACCTCTCGGCAACAACAATGTCACCAAGGGGAAAACCAACCGAGCCAATTTAATCAGAAGCGCAGCATCCGTCCTTGCCACTGACTGACTGACCTGACCGTGAACTCACGGCACGATTAGAATCTTCTATCTCAAATGTTTCATGAGGGCCGCCGGCTTGTTTAATCGAGGAACGGAAAGCTCACGTTCCCGGGGTGCGTATGCATTATTCGCAGAACGTACCGACGGACAGATAACGTCTGTCATCGAGGCCGGCAAAGCGTGCAAACTCCCATCCATTCATCCATTCATCCATCGTCTAGCTGCTCGTTCGTCGGATATCGCATGTGGCTGTCTAGCCGCTGTCTGAAATGTTTTGTGAACGTTAGTGTGGAATCGGCGTGCGGAGAGAGGCCGTTCCAACCGTCCGTTCCGTTGTACGGATACGAATAACTAATAGTCATATGTATGTTTAATCTATTTAAATATTTTCACTTTCATTAGCGTGCCTTTCCGTTGTGTGAGCGGGGTATCAACGAAAGTCCAAACAGTCAGTACCCCGAGCATGTGTGAGGGTGCGGTGGAAGAGGAAATCTGGAATAGGTCAAGCTAGTCCAATCGAGAGACAGAGGCAGACGACCATATTATGATGGCTTGCCGGTGGTTACTCAATCGCTTTAGAATATTCACCGGAACCGCTTACTACCGCCGCCTTCTCTTTCTCTGGATGGATCCCGGCACCGTCATTGTACGGTGTGATTATTATTTTATCGTTCAGGTCCTATTCGAAATCTGCCGTGAACGGTACGGATCGTGTAGAAACCGGTGAAATGTGATGTGGGGTGGGGTAGAGGTGGTAGAGGTATTATATACTGCAAAGCAGGAAGCACAGAATCCTCATCGGTTTCTCACTACGCATCCAGATGATACCGACTGACCGGGTCTTTTCCGCTGGGAAGTTCACGTATCGTGATGTGTGCGTAAGCTCTCGTATACAACGCAAGAGTTTCAGAATGGTAGGCCTTTTGAAAGGGGGGGTGGATGGATGGATGGTGGTGCAGTGGCAGTTGCATCCTTCTCGATAAGCTCCGAATTTGGCCCCCAATAAAGAGAGCTGAACAAAACGAATGGGAAAAATTGCTCCAAAAGCGCAACAGAGAGTGCACGTGATGTTGAGGGTCTGCCTGCCACCACCACGAGATAGTAAAGAACGGCGGCGCGAATTTTAGTAGATCGCAGGGTTACAGGAACTGCTGCTGGGGGGTTTGGGTGAGGAGATGTTGAAAAGCACCAGCAGAAGAAGCTCTCGTTTCCATTCATGAAATAATGCCGCACAGCCAACGCCAACAACGTCGTCGTCGTGTTGGCTACAAGCGCTGTGAGAAAACACACACACAGAGCACTTGGGGAAGGGGTTTGGGATTTTTTATGTTTATTTTATGAATAGCCCTTGCCTCCTTCGCCGGTAAACTTTTGTACATGCTTGCCTGCTGCCCTCCGCACATCTCACCCCTCTCCTAGTTTCATCAGCTGGGCTATATTGGGTATGTGTGTGTGTGTATTACGGTTCCCATGACATTGACCTATATCTATCGCTTTTGTTGTGTCTGCTGCCGGTTGTCTGTCGACCTTGGCATCTAAAAATAAAGACAGATTATTACACGTTTCTTTCCCACCGTCTTTCTCCACAGGTCAACAAAGTATACCGATGCCTCCGCGTCCCTCTAGTAGTCACTCGCAAGTTCCAAATCAGCAAGCACAGAATCAACTAGGTAGTAGCAATAGTAATTTAGGACACGGTAATCAATTACAATCGCAGCAGCCGCCGGATCACTCGAGAGTAGCGTCGCCGAATCGTCCGCCTTCTGCCTCTCAGATACCGTCGTCGGTTGGTGGTCCCCAGCAGGGTCCACCGCCTCCCCCCTCTCAAGCAAGTATGGCAGCTCAAGGGTACCAGACACAGCCACCGCATCCGCCGCATATGCATGGCGGTTACAAAATGGGACCTAGCCCCGGTGGACCAGGTGCAGGAATGCCTGGCTCGCAGCAGATGTCTCCGTATCCACCACACAATCCTCAATCGCAGCAGTATTCACCACATTCGCAAGGAAGTTACTCACCCAGGCCGCAGTACCCGGGTAGTTACGGACCAACGCCACCAGGTGGCCAACCAGGACAACCACCACCTCCTGGTCCGCCGCCAAACAGCGTAGCTGGTGGTCCTGGCGGCTATCCAGGCCATCGCATGCCAAATCACGTCGGTGGACCTCCACCGCACTCCCAATATCCTCCACACCAACCGTATCAACAGGGTTGGGGACCTCCAGGGCCTGGACCACAGGGACCTGGAAGTCATGTGAACAATCACCAGCAGCAACAACCCGTCAAGGGTATGCCCCCTACCGGTGTTCCTCCCTCGCCACAACAACCGAATCAGGCACAGTCTCAACAGGGACCGCCCACCGGTGGACCTCCGCAAAGCGGATCACCTCGGCCTCTGAACTATCTTAAACAGCATCTTCAACACAAAGGTGGCTATGGTGGTGCTCCTAGTCCTACGCCACCCCAAGGCTACGGAAATGGTCCTGGCATGCATCCACCGATGGGTCCACCCCACCACATGGGTCCACCGATGGGTCCCACCAGCATGGGACCACCCTCCGGGACTCCTCCCAACCAGCAGGGTCCACCAGGGCCTCCCTCGTCCCAGCAACAGGTGCCACAAATCGGACCCAACAGTCATCCGGATGGTTCGCTACCACCACAGCCGCCCCATCCGGAATCGGGCCCGATCGGTGGCCACGATAATGGCGTCAGCTCGTCCGGACCGGGCGGTGTGCCACATCCAGTTACCTCACTCGTTACAACGGGACCTGATGGCGCTCCCCTCGATGAAGCCAGTCAGCAGAGTACCTTATCCAATACCTCAGTAGGTTAGTATTCCGTCGAACCAAGTAACGCTTGCATTTTAAAAAAATGTACAATTTTCGGACCACCACAAAAAAATAAATTATCAGGACAAATTTCCCATAAAACATTATTTTATTGACCATTGACTTTTTTCCAGAGGGGCCACAAACACGTATTGATCATGGTCTCGCAGGCCGCAAAAAAAATAAGGGTGGTGTCCAAGACACGATCGCGTTGTTAACGTAAGACTACGAACTATTTTGATGTTATGGGTCATTTTAAAGTTCGGATTCGGAGTCGATAAAATTATTCCGACTCCGACTCCATAGTCCTGCGAGAAGCAAAGATCATAGAAATTCCAGAATGAAATTCGTTGGTACAAACATCTGGTAGCACTGATAAAGGCCGATTTTTTATCTTGTGGATGTGAACTATTGCGTCCACTATTTTGAACTATTGTGGTATAAGGACCGATGAATGAATGCTTTCACTGAGTGAGGGGCGTGAACGTTTCGCGAAGCAATAAAAAGCCAATTCGAACAAATTTCCAAATTTACTCTCAGAATTAACATGTACTGTTGATTGCTAGCTGTCTTGAGCGACACTGAAGCATTGAACTTATTGAATATTCAAGTAAGTTTTCAGTATCTCTTAGCAAAATTACACTTCCAACGCTCCCGAAAACAATGCTTCAAAGAACACTCAGAACGGCCACACAAAATCCGAACCGCAGCGGGTGTGTGTTAGGGTAGCGGTGTCGATAGCAATCACTGTGGAACAAATTTTTATCTTCAATTTTTCTCCGAAGAACGGAACGCTCAAATCTTCTTCACAATCGGCATGAATTGCGCTGCACTTCGAAGTCACTTTTAACCCGGAAACAATGGTTGAATTCACGCAAATTTAATGATCGATCGGAAAAAGTCACCAATTAGTTATTTACGATTTATCAGTTATCCTGCTATCGACCAGATGGCACCGGCAGCGAGGCTTTACAAATGGCCTTTGCTCAAGATCAAGTGTTTAGTTTAGTTTCCCAAATGGGCTGTTTTAATGGCCTGTGGTGAATGAACTGAGAAAGTCTGAGAGTCTGAGAGAACCTTTATAATTCAAAACATCATCATCATTCGGATTCAAACACACTACTAAATTCAAAGAATCTTTCTTCCAGCAAAAAGAAAAAATGTAGGAAAAGCTTTTGATTACTTTGGATATTATTTGAAAAATATATTTTTTAAATAACCCAGAGCCGTAAGTTTGGGTAGTTATAAAAAGGACCGATGGCTTATTGTGGTTTTGTGAAAGCAGTTAAAGATAGTTGATTCATTCTTGTTCTCGCAGAGAAAAATACACGAAATAGGTGTCCTTATTGCCAATACACGTAGTACACTCGGTATGCATCACAACTATTATTCTCGTGCTAGACACAGTGCGGCCAGATGTGATTAGGGTAAATGATCTTGGTTTGTCCAGTCGAAAATATGATCATGGTTTGCCCACTTTTTTGAATGCTCTAATTCAGCGCTCCTGTGTCAAATAAGGCCTTCGAATGTTTCGAAACATATAAATGAAATTGCCTTTTACATGATTTATAGTAGTTTGATAGTATATTTTTACGAAATCACATGTTTCAAAGGATTATAAAATACACCTTCTATTTGTGTCAATGCGCCCCTCATTCGAGCTAACTTTTAATCGATCACCAGATGATTATTTGGCACGTATTCAGACCTTTTCTGGATTACAACACTTATAAGTATTGTAAACATCATGCTTGCTCACCATTTGTATCGGGTTTACATAGCTAAACCATTAAATTAACGCATTTTGATGAACTCAATTCTGATCATGAGTTTCCAATTCAATAATGTTGTTTTGTCCACATGATTTCTATGGCAACCGCTTGGCGCGCTGCAGTTTGTTTATGTTTGTTTATGGTGTGCTTCACGCATAGCAGAAGTATGGGTTTTCTGTGTTGATTGTGTTGAGGTGAACACTTCTAAAATGCCCAAGAAAAGGCAATATTCTGAAGAAAGCCTAAATTATGAATGAATCAATATGATGACAGTAAACTCAAGCAATGATAAATGCAACATCTAATTGTGAATTCGAATGTTTTCATTCAAAAATGGAGATTTCTAAAACCGGACAAACCATGATTATTTTTTTGGGCAAACCATGATCAGAGGTGGTCAAACCATGATCATAATTCTTCTTTAAGGAAAATCGTTAAAAAACATAAAAATTTGAATAATTTCAACACCTTATGGTAGTATTAGCAACTAGAGACTTGGGGCTTTTCAACAAACCCAAACTCGTATCGATTATGTGTGATTTTCATGAAGAAAAATCGATTTGCATTTACTAGTTGCGTAAAAACACCCCAAATTTGACATTTACCCTACATATTTATTTCCCCATCACCTTTAACTATTTGATAACGCATAATATCGACAACTCGTACGTGTGATTCAATCATTCACAACCAATCTCCACATAACTATCTGGAAACTAACGCAGTTTTCAAAAAAACTTCTTTTTTTGATTTACAAAAAACTCAAACTTTGACGGCTTTGCGACACAAGTAAATGAAGTCCGATTGAGCTGATATTAGGTCGTATGAATAAAAAAAAGTATTTACTTATTCTGCCCGTTTCCAAGTAAAGTAAACTTTGCTAGTATTTACTTGAATCCGTATGAATAAAAGTTTACTTTACTAATTTGATTTTCGAATTCGAACATAGTTTTCACTTTGTCAAACATCTATCAACTGATTGTTTAGGTTTCGTTTCAAAACGCTTTTTTTTTTGACAAAGCGTGAATTCGCGATGAAAAAGGAATAGTGTCGACGTCTGGTGGAGACTTTCAATTAGGGACCATAGTTTGGGTCCCTATCTCGTTAGTGTAATACCTATCATATTAGAAGACACGAAGCCAGTTTTCAAATGTTAAAATTTGAATGAAAATGTTCACATCATGTTATTTAATCACTTAAAACACTTTTTCCGACTTTTATTTAACCCTTTGTCTATACATTTCCAACATCATTACTGAAACTTTTCATTATGATATAAAGTTGTCTTCGAAAACAATGTCGTACAAGATTTTTTCACCACCTGCAAACAAAAGTGTTTTTCATTCAAACAGAATGCCAAATTGGTACGGGAAGGTTATTTTTCATTCATAATTTAAATTTTAAAAACGTGTTCATTCCGCCTGAAAATCAATCAATTTTTTTACGCTCCCCTAAACTAGTAAAGGAAGCTCAATGCCATCAATGCGGATCGTTAACTTGTTTAACTTCAAGCGCAAGATAGCAGCATTAAACATAAATCGGATATGACATCAAAACGAATGAATGTGTTTTCAGATCCAAAGTATGCTCATGAGCATACTTGATAATAACGAAGTAAATACTTGATGAATGCTGTTTTATTCATACGAAATCAGATAAACATCCATTTTCGAAAAGTAAATACTTTGTTGTTTCTTTTATTCATACCAAACGTAGTAAAAACTTAATCTCACTGCTCGACTGCTCGACTGCTTTTGTTTTCATTTATACGGCCTATTTTGCGAAGGGTAGTTTTTCGTGGGAATTAACATTTTTAGGAAAGTTCCGTATGAAAATTCGAGATGGCAATTTTCATTAGCACTCTAATATAAACCTACCTAGATATATCAACAACGAAAAACTTTTTTTTTTGCTGTTATATCGAAACATTTTAGGCCGTAAATCGAAAACGTGCCCTAATTGAAGAGGGGTGTTGTAGCGAAATGCCGTATAAAAAGCGGCTCTGACCCCCCCTTTTTCGCTAATGGTTAGCCCTAGGAGCACCTTCCTTGGGAACTTGGTATGGGAGACTTCACGTCGGAACTAACCCTTGGTGGGGATGTAAAGTAGCTGATTACCTACCGGTCGTTCCCATCCTGCGTTGAGTACGTCTCGTCGTTCGATGCTCTAATTCTCCTCCAAAAGTGTAAGGATATTATATATAGATATATACAGGAACGGGCGTATCTAGCGGACGCAAAGTACTTGACTATATCAAATTTCTTTGCAACGGTTTACTGATAGCGCTGTCAAATTTTGATTGAAAACACATGGATTACTGTAATTGACGATGCACTAGTGGTTTCGTTACCATGTGTTAACCAGGGGTATGACTAAAACGTCAAATCCCTCATATTGCCAGTGTACCCAATATTACTGCGGTTCATTGTCATTTTGGTTCTGTCAATTACTGTTGTTTAAAACTCGGTTCGGTTATATAGTCGAATAGTGGCTAACTTTAAACTCCATGTTTAATGTGAACACCTCCATGTGAAACCGAAACATGAAAATCTCTCATGCAGTTATAAATAAAGCATACTATTCTCCGTGATTTCAACGATTTCAACCCCCGCAAATGTTATGTTGGTAAACAAATGACGCCATATTGATTTCGGTTCTGGGTAGCCTATATTCAATTGATGTCTAACCCCTGGTGTTAACGTGAACGTGTGAAGAATTGGTAAAATTGGTCCATTTTTTTTTTCAATGCAAGCGTCGTTAATCATCGAACAATGTTTTGGAATATTAATCTCATTTTTCTGCAGCTTCCGGTGAAGATCCGCAGTGCTCGACGCCGAAATCGCGGAAGGGCGAACTCTACAACCAAAGTCACCTGACTAGCACGCCGACAACCGCGTCGCCAGGACCGCACAATCAGCACGAAGACTTCGAGATGAAATCCCCCACGTCCTGGCCCCGGACGCCAGCTAGTCCAGTGAGTATAGTAGCGGCCGGCGGGAAAAAGGTCCACAAAGCCGCTACAAACTTCGCCGTCGGCAGTGCCACCAGCAGACGGCCGCTGCCATCGGGCAATTATCGTCCGGTTGTTGCGCCACCGCTGATGCCCTCGCCCTCCCCATCGGCGGGATCGGCTTCGGCAGCGGCAGCAGCAGCCCTAGTTGCTGCGTATTGGTATTCCTACTCCTCCTATACCACTCCGCCAACGTCCGCGCTGTCGTCACACGTCGATCCTCGCCAGACGACGATGCTGATGACGCGCCGGCCGCCGTCGGTTGCCAGTCGTAGAAATGTAGATACAATCTCTTCTCACTCTAGTTATCCTGTTGTGTCATATAATAGATATATATTGTCGAATAGATACCACATTTAATTTCTTAATTTTCAATCGACATTCAATCGGAACGGAACCACTTTGCCCCCTCTCCCCATTTCCCTTTGATCCCACTCCAAATGCAAATTGCAGCAGAGTTTAGTTACAGAATCTGGCCGCTCTACAAAATTACGAACCACAAAAAAAATAGTATGTTGTGTTTTGAATTTAGAAAAACGTTTTGTTTTTGACCAATCACCACCCAATCCGAGTGATGAAACTAAACTTTTGCTACTGTTCGTTCTTTCCACAGGTATTTAACAGCCACGTTCCTCCCGCGGAGACTCCTTTTAGATCAACTAAGGTTAATATAACTCTCCTACTAGCTATATTATTGTTTCATAGCATTTCTAACCATTGAGTGTGTGTTTGTTTTTTTAGTCCCTTTATTCCTTTCTTATGTTTTCTTTAACCTTTCTTCTGTTAACTGTTGTTGGCGTGCACTTTGAACTGCAATTTTTATTAAAGACTGCAATAGGTTTGAATGAGATTTTCTGTCCAATCTCTGTGGTGTCGTGAATGGCGAATTCCACGTCACTCGACTAGCCATTGCACAATGGTCCATTTGCATCTAGAGCTCGACAGTTAGTCTCTAGACAAAAACTGTCTTCTACAAAGTTGTTACATATGGCTCATTTAAAAAAAAAACTCTAACTTTTATATTTCAAATTCTACATGAAAACCGTTTTCGGGCGACTTTTAGAGATTACTAAGACAAAAATTTTGCGATACAGAACTTGTCAATATACTCATCCTACTCAAAGCTATTGATGTTTGTTTTCTCGAAAATACGACATTTTCATTTGTTTGTCGTTCTTTGTGGTGCAAACATAAAAATGTTTATTAACGGCATTTTGAAGGGCACATCTGATTCTACAAAGGTGAAAGTTTCAAAAATATGTATTTTTTTGTATTTATGTAAAGTAGGATTAAGATATTCACAAGTTCTGAATTGCAAAATATTCGTCTTGTAAATTATAAAAGTTATTCGAAGACAGTCTTGATATAGAATTTGAAATATAAAAGTTAGTGACTCTAATGCAACTTAGAAAAAAAACCCTAAATCGGTTATATTAGAAGATGAAAAAAATATAGGAGGTTGTGTCCAAGACAAGACCGCATTGTTGACGTAGGACTACGCTGTAGTTAAATTCAAGTCGCTTGTTTATAAATGCGAATATTATTTTATAATGCTACGAAATTTTAAAAATAGCCATTCTACCAGTTTGGGTGCCCTGAAATATTTTTTTCTTGTAGAATCATTTGACGACTATTGTTTGATGAATCATTTTTTGTCCTCACAGAACAATACATGCTCGAGATAAGCGCAGTTATCATCCTTAGGCTGATGTCACATTAGGCGGATTGGCCGCCGCGGATATCGCGACGGTTTTTTTTCTCGATATGATTTCGCTTTCAAAACCGCCCCGCTCTGTGTGACATGGCTCATTCACAATACACTGTAGATCCTCCGCTACGGTTTTACTCGCGGAATCCGCGGCGGCGAATCCGCCTAATGTGACATCAGCCTTAGTGGAGAAAGTTTTGCTACTGACAAGCGAATCCAAATCACATACAAAATTCCAGAACGACATTTACTTTCTTGGTGACTAAATAAACGAAATAAACTCTTTCTGTTAATCTCAACAACCTAGAAAAGAGTAGCACTGCTTCATTATGATCAAGATTAGCGCAAATACAATCCTAGTTGAAGGGAGTTTTGCAACTGGCACGCGAACTCAAATAAATTAATAACTTATTATAACTTATTGAATAACTTGGTATTCCTCAAATAATGTTTGGTGCACAACCTTAACACCTGCTTCACCATAGCGTCAGTTCAACGCACTGATGCAATGCCAAAGGCACCAACGAAGCCTTTATGATGACAGAAAACAAACAATGTTAACTGCTTGGAAAATATTTGAAAATATAAAACATAAGACATGTGAGACTTTCAACTTCTTTAGTTTATTCGTCTCTAACCTTCAGAAAGCCTCTTGGAAAACTTTACTCCACTCCTCACCGTCCAGCTTGCCCAGCAACGATGTTGTTCAGTCGGTGTCCTCACGAAGAATGAAAGTTTGCCTCAGCGAGATCCACTGTTTATACTCTAGGCAAATATTCTACTTCGTTCTTCTTCTTTTCCTTTGTTCACGGAGACTTTAAGTCTTGCGATTTCCCCTTCGTTGCTCGTCCATAAGTTGCTCATTATTGACAGCTCTGTTCGGGAAAGCACACAAATGGACAGAACAAATGTATGGGAAAATGGAAACGCTTATAGTAATCATGAATTTTAACCATTTACACACCATGGAATTGTAATGTATAGCATATCAAACAAATCTTAGTGGAATTCCGATTCGTTTGGTATGTAAATAGTCAAAATCCGTTCGCGGCATAAATAGTTTTTAACGTTAACTTTATTTCATAAAAACGTGACCTATTTTCTGATTTGGCACCCTTAATGAAAGACGTAGTTCTTTCATTAAGGGTTCGTAGTTCTACGTCAAAAAAACTTCTACAAAGTTGATTAAAATACCTGGGACTACAAAATTGTCGCACTATATTTACCTCTTTCTAGAAAAAAGAAAAGAAAATTAGATTCTCAATTTCATTTAAAATTTTGGTCACCCTATGTTTGACAACATGACAATGAGTACTCCATCCATATGTAACAACTTTGCCGAAGAAAGTCATTGTGTAGAGAGTAACTGACGAGTTCCAGATGCAAATCTCCATGCTGTCGATGTACTATGGTCCAGGGATCAAATTCGTTCCCTGGACCACTGTACATCGACAGCATCATGTCCGATTGCAGTGAAACTTTGAGCGTATAAAAACAGTGGTCATTTAAGCAACTTTGCATACTTGAAATCTAAAAAAAAAAATTTAGACGATTTTTTGGAAAAGTATCTAAGTTTATTATTTTAACAAAAATTACTACCTCAAAAACTGTAAAACATGCAAAATTCTTCGGTCAAAGAATGAAAAGAAGGAAATTGTTTCAATTTTCATTAAAAAATATAATATGAAATTACCCTGAAAAAAATGTTGAAAATTAAAATTCAGTTTTCCCAAAAATGTATTTGTTTAAAAATTCTGAAAAAATATACCAAATAAAATAAATACAAGACCTGTTGTTTTAAAGCAGAAAAAATAGATAAATAGCTTATACAATAACCATTAAGTCAATCATAAATCGGGAGAACAGCACTTCCACACAAAAAAAAGTTTTTCTATTAACAACTTTTTCATGTTTCCTTTGAAAAATTACTACTAATGTTTCGCCCGTAACATTTTTGTTTTTTGATTGACAAGTTTAGAAAAAAAAAATCTGTTTAGAAACATGTGAATCGCGAGAGTATACACACAAAAATGTTACAAGTAAAACCATTAGTTTTTCAGGAGTCTCCATTCAGAATGCCATATATTTCAGAAGCTTTATGAAATATAAAGTTGACGTATCTGACAAAGGCTCATATTTGCCCATCTTCCGATGTATCGATGACGTGTTGACGTGATGACGTCAAGTAAGCAAAATTGTTTAAATGGCCAATGTTTCTACACCCACAAAGATCTAAAATGGTGCTGCCAACTCCTAAAACGAGTTGGTTTGAAATTGGTAAAATGGGATTTACATAACTTCTGCGATCGTTAAATTTATCTAGCCATTTGGACATTCAATTTATTTTTCGTAAACTCAATACCACGAATGATTTTTTCAATAAACTTCTAAGGATTCAATCAAAGAAACATTCACAATACTTTTATATGCATGATCATTTCAAAGCACATGTTTTTTTTAAACTAAGTTCTCAGAATTCCATTTTTCAAATCTTCGCAGGTGTGGGTCATTTTAATTATAATCAACAATACATTTATTTTTAATTCAACTTTGAAGAGTGTGCTGCTTTATCTCGGTCAGTCCAACCAGAGTTAGTCTAATGGTTTTACCCCTTCCTCCTATCATCGCCACAGAAATCCGACAGCCTGAACAAGCTGTACGACATGGATGACAAACCGGAGCGGCGGCCCTGGCTGGACAAGCTGCTGGCCTTCATGGAGGAGAGGCGGACGCCGATTGCGGCCTGTCCGACCATCTCGAAGACACCCCTGGATCTGTATAAGCTGTACGTTTTGGTACAGGAGCGCGGCGGTTTTCTTGAGGTGTGTAAGGTGAGTTTTTTTACCTAGACTAACAATACTAACTCTCGTAAGTGGTGTTGGGGTACATATTGCGTGTTTTTTTTTGCAAGCGCTTATGTTTTTGCAAATGCACAACAACTAGAATTTCCTCTACTTCCTATATGATCACGTTAAAAGGTTACCAAGAGCAAAACATGGAAAGATATCGCCGGAATGCTGGGCATCGGTGCTAGCAGTAGTGCGGCATACACGCTGCGCAAGCATTACACCAAGAATCTGCTACCGTTCGAGTGCAAGTTCGATCGTGGTGGTATCGACCCGGGTCCAATCATTGCCCAGGTCGAAGCTGGTTCTAAGAAGAAATCGAACAAAACCACTTCGGTTCCCTCTCCGGGTAGGTCAATCTATACGAAAGCGTGCGCTCCTCGGACCGATGGTGTTAACGGAGGAATCTCTAACCCTTCTTCCAGGATCGTCCAACTCACAAGACTCATTCCCAGCGCCGGGTAGCAGCAGTGCTTCGATGGACGGATACGGTGCCTATCCTGGAGGTGGGTATCCACCCGGATCGACGCCGGATTATTCCCAGCAGCAACAGCAGCAGCAGAACCAATCCCAACAACCTCCGACACAGCCACAGCAACCACCAGCGCAGCAAAATCTACAACGACCCCCGTCGCAGCAGAGCGGCACTCAATCTCCTCATCCAGGTGAGAGCATATTTTAAATTACACACAATGCATATTGTTCACTGATCGTTCTTTGTTCACATTCTTTCAACCATATATATTGTATATACAATAGATTTAAGTAGCTTTAGATATTGCTAACTAACTAACCCCCAATTTTTAGAATTATAATAGCCTGTACTGAAAGCATACCATTCTATTCTAGCGTCGTGGTAATAACTTGAAAAAAGTACGCACATACAAACCATGATCATTGGGTGGCACAATCAGCTATCTCAACTACGGATTTTCCCTTTATAGAAGTCGCAACGATTCGATTGATTAAAATAATGTCGCGATGAATATTGTCTAGGATTTTTGTGGGATACATCCGTTGTTATTCATATCATTCTGTCGGTTCGTCTCGCCATCTTCTCAAAAACGTTGCTGTCAAAATGTAGTTTCCTCCCACATCTCGTCTCCAGTAATCAGATGACTTCAATCTTTTGGATCTTTTATTAAACATCAACGCGGTCTTTAATCAACAACATTGCTTTAACACGGCGGTTTTACAAACATTGTTCAAATTCTCTGGTTTACTAATGATTTATTTGTGAGTTGGACTAAGTTCTCTCTAACTGTAATGACTCGTTGATTTACGACGCCTGCAACTGCATTTTAAATCCCCGATGCACTCCTTCCGAAGCGTTCCATGTTAATTGTGAGCGGTTGGATTCTTCAAAATACCGAAAAACTATTCCGGTATTTCTGAGATTTACTCCGTTTAAATGCTACATTCAATAAAAGCCCATTATTTATGAACTCCTCTTCTATGGCTCCATCGGAGACAATATAACTTCATAATGTTATAACACAAATTTGGTGGTAACATGTGATAAAGAAATCTATGCGGATGGCAATCGGATAAGCCGGCAGAAATCTCTGTTGCAGGGGTATTTGTTCGATTGATAATAAGGACTAAGTTTCGCCAATTTCTCTCCCATTCACCCTACCTCAGACATTTTTGTCTTCGAGCAAAACACGTACTTGTGCAAGTCCTTTTAAGGGCTGTGAAGATATGCTTTCTGTCGGATAGAAAGTATTTGATCGAATAGGAAAGTCGATTATTTGTTAGGTTCGCAACTTAGTTATCGCTGTTTTTATATGAAAATGCACTTTATTGTGTAAAAATGGTTATAAATGAGTCATTCACAATATTGCTCCCCGTTCGCTACATCAGCTCTAGCTTCCTGGCTTCCTGGAATACCGTTACGGCAGAATTATTTGTCTTCTGATGCCACCGACGAATCAAGCCTTTTTTGATGTGATGTCTTCCGTATGCAGTTCCGGATCAGGCAGACCATATGCCAGTGAACGGAACAACTGAAGCGGATGCCTCAGTATCTAGAGGATATGGCGGGTGACCTTCCTTTTTGAGTGTTTCCAATGGGTTTGGCAACGTTAGGCCAAGCGTTGATATGTTGTAGAATCACCCTTTCACGCAGAGCTCGGCTCAACTACATTCCTTGAAATCGAATGTAGAATGCATGACCGAGCAGCCCCCAAAACTTTCTTTTCTTTGTGTTGCAATTTGACCAATTCTGCGTTCTCGAAAGTTTTTGGAGATTCTCTACGCGAACGGTCCTCAACGTCGGAATCACCGTATATTTGAAGCGACGGAGCCAGTCACGGCACATTGTTTTGCTTAGTGTAGTACCTCCGTAAACTTTTCTCGAGTTCTCGATGCGCTTCAGTTGTCGTTTTGTTCAAATGAAAAAATGAGTCAACAGTTCCCGTAAATCACGATTCTCTGACATTATCACAAAATCAAAAGTATAAGACATCACAACAAAAACTCTAATATGTCAAAGCGGTTGGTTTCCATACTCCTAAGCTTGGCTCTGCACATTTCATGGGTTGCACAAACTCTTTGGAATCTGTATTTTGAATCGAAATCGGCGAATTTGTTGTTTCTGCTACTCGATTGAGTCTGCTGCCAACTCTTCATTTCATACCGTGAAGTACCCATATACCGCTCAGCTAAGGCAATATTTAACGTTTGTGTACTCTAAAAATTACTGCTTGCGCATATATAATGTTCTCAAATATGCTACTTGCTTGGTATTTGTTCCACTACTGATAACATGATAAACGGATGAGAGCGCTTCTGTATTCAAACCACCTATAATCATGAAAATATTTGGCATCTTTTGGTCCAACCGGCAAAAACGTCATTTTTCTAATTCCATTAATTGGTGTTCCTAATTCCAATAATTAAATTATTATGATAATGAATCATTTTAAATAGTAGATTTGATAATGTTTTATGTTGTAAACAAGTTAAATGAGTCGAAATCAAAAATCGAATGAATTACAGTAGTAATATGTCGTTTATTTATTGACGACACTGCTTGTGATGAAGGAAGGAAGGAAGGTATTGAATTAGAGAGACTTTAAACTCTGAGAGTTCATTCGTCTCTTTGTGATGAAGATGCTTTACTGGAATTTTGAATAACACCTAAGTTTTTAACAGCATTAGGATCCAATTGTAATCCACATCTCTGTTCGTAAGTTCGTCATTCTATCCACAGCTTTTGAGTGGTCTGAAAAAGCTGACGTCCAGCAGCTAAATGATTTGAGCGGAATTTTGTGGAAGACAAACCAGGATTATGTTTTTTCTTCCGTGCATAGCAGCATCGTTTCATAAGAGATGTGTGACTTATGCCAATTTTAAAAGAGAGTAATGATAACGATATTTTCGCCTTAACAAGTCAAGAGCAAGAAAACATTCTTGAGAAACAGGAATAATCCGGGACATCCAACCCGATCCCGTTCTTGCTGCGGCCCAGCTTTCGGCCGATCTCTGCCAGATCTGTTTTGGCATCCTGGATTTGTACGGGTATAGTATCATACTTCTAACTGCTAACTGCACTGCTGCGTTTCCACAAAACAGTGCAGTACAAGATTCTCGATCGATGTTAACCACCTTTGCTTGGACGTTTTTTTGGCCGGAACCAGCTAAACCAGTTCCTTTGTAGGTATTGTACGTACTACTGTTTCATCCAACTTGAACATCTGTTCAGAAAATTTCAACACATTAGACAGCACTTCTTCCTCGAAATACTCATGGATTTCGTGTAATCAGCTCCCGATTAGTTGCTTGGAAACAGCTGCACGATGCTCTGACAATACGCTTGGCACCCGTTTCAATATTCCTGGATGCCGTTTAATGAACCCATTGATCCATTTACGAGCCGATATCCTGTTTCTAAATGAATCGGAACTGATTTTCTCACTTAATGTGCTACGCTCAACAGTAATCTTTTTTGTGTTCACGGGGAATCCAACTTTTGCTTTGGCTAACAGCCATTCAACTATTTCTCCTTCTGTGGCATCGAGAACGGTTGCTTTTCCATGACGTTCTTGTGCAGTGTTGAATACGGAATTCCGTCCATAGCGTCTGCTATTTTCGATCTATCCTATTGCATGCGTTTCTGACCGGCGTTTGTTTTACTCATCGCAATATAGCAATGAAATCTGTTGGGTGGAATAAA
Organism: Toxorhynchites rutilus septentrionalis; assembly: GCF_029784135.1. Lineage (NCBI taxonomy): Eukaryota > Metazoa > Arthropoda > Insecta > Diptera > Culicidae > Toxorhynchites > Toxorhynchites rutilus. The sequence continues at coordinate 245,983,915 of NC_073746.1, forward strand.
AAACAAGCAGAAATATGGGTGTTCTTGTTCCAGTCATGTTTATTTTGGTGATAACCGATCGAATTTGCAATGAAAAGATGTGAAAAAACTAATCAATCAATGCAGTGTACCTGTATGCTTCAGTTTTTATTACTTTCCGGAGATTTTTAGTCGTTTACAGTTTGTAAATTGATAGAAATTGTGGATAATGCTCTAAGCCACTTTGCTAAGGAAAACAACAGGAATGGCGAATGACAGGACGACGAACGATATTGGCTGAAATTTATATAGTTAAGCGTAACAAATAGTACTTGATTGCCAATTTTTCAAATAATTATAGTTGTGCAAGTATACAGAAAAATAATTTATCAGAAGAAATAAGGTAACTAGTGCGAAAAACAGTATTTTATGTCAAGTGGGTGAAATTATGCACTGGCTGGTATAAGGGAGTTTCACGGTACTCGAAAACCTTCATGCAACGTTGTTGATGAAAGACCGTCGACATGTTAGTGTCTGGGAGTCCACATAAAAAAGATATTTTCACATTTTCTCAGAACAATTTGCTTCGATTTATATATAGATTCGGAAACTTCTGAGCTTGTTATTTTCAAAACTATGAAATGAAAATTATTCTTTCTTGTTTATTTTCACTTCAACCTGAGGCATTTTCAATTCATTTTAGTCTACCGGGGCGAAGCGGGATCGGTAAATTCTTTACACAAACTGAAACAACGATTCTTCTGCTTCGTTTAGTTCTTCTGTCGTTTTCTTTCTATTTGGAAAGCGGAAAAAATGAAATTGCTCGAATGAAGTCTCTATTCATTATCATCGTCAAAGTGTTCCAATGCGTATGCGAATGAACGCTTGCAATTGGAAGTTTGATCCGTTTAATTTGACCAAAATAGTTCCGAACCGTTTTTCAAAAAAGTGGTACTAAAAAAGGCACCACCACCGTTGCCGGCAGCGGATTATTTATGCTTGTCTACTGTACAACCTTCAATCTCATCGTTTTCAACTGTTTCAGTGAGTATGTTTTTAATATAACAAAACATTCATTTGAGTCTAAACTGTTCGAATACATGAATGTTTCAATTCACTCTAAGAATGATGATAGGGAATTTCACTTCAGTGTGGAAAATTAAACGAAGCAAAAAGTGCGTGCACGAAGAGGAGATTTTTTTATTAAACGCGAAAAGAGCGCAACTGTTAAGTTAGTTAAGCCCCCTGATTCTGAGTCTATTTTTGAAGTCTATTGTTTGGTTGTTTTCTTGAATATATTTGTGTCCTAGAAAACTTCTGCGCATCTCGTGGCTTTTACACCTGATTCACTCTCCGTATCCTGTCTTTTAGATCGAAAGAAAAGAATTTGCTGTTTCAGTCTTTTGATTGTGCTTTTAACCCCTCACCCTATACATCAAGATCTTCCACTGTTTCACTGTTGATAGTAGTTCGTCGAAATGATTGAACCTGGCAGTCACCATGAAAGAGATATTTTTACATTTTTCGGGATTTTTGTTGTAAAATTTTCTTCTGCCGTCTCGCTGTTTTGCATGTTCTTGGGTTGAACAAGGACTTTCTAATCAATAATGTAGCCTTTGGTGTGAAAGCTTCGGTACGATTTATTTTCGCAGAAGTTTGGGTTTCCTCGAATTGAGATCAGTAATTTGTCGAATATTTGGAGAAGAGAACCACTAATGAAACTAATGAAACTCCGCCATGAGATGTCTGAAATCCTAAAATACTACAAATTTCCATCCAAAAAGTTTAATAACAATAAGTTGAAATATAAGAGCTCTCAACGTTGACAATGGTTTGTATGTGCAAAGTACTTCAGTCCTCGTAATCGTGCCGTGGTATGCTTTTAGTAAAAATATGCATATAATTCTGAATTGGGATTTCCATAGAGTGTGCCGGTTAAATAATTGGGATAAGTCAAACAGTTTCATATCCCAAATATTCAACTTTCAGTCACTACAACTATTTGACAAAATATTACATCCACAGGTTTACGTTGAAAGTGCTTTACGTAGACGTAGAATCGCGTTTTTCAGGAACATATTGGGGTTAAAAACGTTGAAATGATAGGTTATAACTTCCTATACATTTTTGCAGACCGCAATGCGTTCCCTTTCACGGACTAGAAAATCGTACACCGTGACGAATCGTCTCTGCACAGTGGTCCAGTGAACACGAATTCTTGACATATATTAGTAACTATTATTAACTATCAATCGCATTAATTCAACATGAAAAAAATGTTACGACTGTGGTATGAGATTGAATGTAATGCAAAGTATCGGGAGTAAAAAGCGTCCGGATTCAAATACATTACTGTATATTTTGTTCTTTGAATATAAAATAATTGAATTTTATTCTTTCCCTTCAAGTCCAGTAAAGAATCATAATTGATGAAAAAATATGAATAAATAAAAAAGTCAATGTAAACAAAATATGAATTGACAAATTGACATATAGTCATTCAATAATGGGTCTATCGCCTTTCAATTTGCAGCGGACTCTGTACATGCTCGTTTCGCTTCACTTTCATTTGTTTCATTCTTCATAAATTGAATTTATCAAATCGTCATGTTGAAGTTGAATCAAACTATTCCAAAGAAAGTTTCGTTTGAACATACTCACTGAAACTAATAGAATCGTCGATGTGAAAGAATGTGGAGTGTACTAGCAGGAGTAATTAAATGCCGGCGCCGGTTTTGTGACTGATGTCCTTCCTTCCTTGTTTGGTTTATAGAGACTTTAAACTTTTGCAGTTCATTCGTCTCTAGCCTTGAGGAGGGCCCTTGTGGAAGGAAACATTACTCCTCCTTCACCTGTTTCAAGCAAGACAATCCATTCCCGCTCGACGCTCGCCGGCAACGATGTTGCATCGATGACCCTCAAACGAGAGTTGTGTGACTGATATGCCATCATATGCTTCTTTTTTTTTCAAACTGCTCCAAGAAACAATTAAGTTTGGCGAAATTAAATCGAATGAAACATTCAATAGTAAACAGTGATCACAGCGATCCATATTAAACGAAAGCGGCAACCATTTTGTTGATACAGTAATCATTCGATAACTGAGCTTCGTTCAACTGGACTGCTCGTTAACGGGGCTAACGTTGACTGGGCTTCGGTTCAGTTAAAAAGCGGAATTTCGTAAACAATTGACGTCATATCCAATTTGACGATTTGCTGTGAGGGGCATTCGAATGTGATTTGAGATGTTATAAAAATTGACATTATTTTCGCATGACAAAAAATCGATTAAACTATAGAAAAATAACTTCCCCAAATTATATACAGACCTGTTGTAGGACTTGATGTACAACTTCCAGTGGAGACCTTTTGTTTATCCAATTTTACGATCAACGCAAATCGAACAGTTCATTGAAATTCCTCTCGATTTTATTTGACATGCCGGTCCAGTTAAAAAGCGAATGTCGATAACTGGACATACTTTTTGGTTCAGTTACCGAATGATCACTGTACTGAAATCTGATGCAATTTCAATTCTGTAGAAATGCCCAACACCTCCACTTATCTCACCGATAACACATGTCTTCTGTGCTGTCTTCTAGTACTTTCATCGATGCTGGTTTTTTGTTTAGTGTTCTGTGTGGCATGCGGTACCGTTTGTGGGCAACAAAAAATGATTTGTAAGCGTTGCTCTTTTGCAAGTCTTTTTGGCAATGAAAACTATACAACTTTAATTTTCACACGGATGACACGAATCGTGTAATGTGCCAAAAACAGTGCGCTGAAAAATTAAACAGCAATAAAGTCGCCTGTCCATTTTTGGAACATCTTTTTAGATTTTAGATTTTTGCTAATCCGCACTTTTAGACAGTTTGGGAATATTTGTAGCCGAATGGTTGCACGACCGCTTACAAAGTGAATGATTGTGAGTTCAAATCCAAATCCATGTGATTGATTTTTCAACTGGCCCATTTCTAGGCTAGAGATGATTGAACTTCGTAGTTTCAAGCCTCTGTAATCATTCCTGAAACTATTGCATCGAGATTTTTGGTAATTACACCTCAATTACGCTTGGCTCCTGTATGAACAATTTTATCTCAAGCTTAAGCTTCTTTTCTCCTCATAACGATAACAATTAGAATTATTTGTGAACAAGCAAGTTAGCAAAAATAAAGCTTCCACGCCCAATCGATATAGTGGTTCTCAGATTTTTGTGAAAAGTGGTAGTTTTTTCCTTCATCGCAAAATATTAGACCCGTTTGTTTTTATTTTTTTCGTTAGGGTGACCACTTCCATTTTAGGGTGGTCAAAAGAATAACTTTTTCTCATTTTTTTCCAAAAATTACTTTTTTTTATAGATTCATAACTTTTGAACTACTGAACCGATTCAGATGATCGACATATCAAATTAAAACCAATAAACTATAATTTTTTGAAAAAATACTACAATTGCAGAAAATTTAAATTTTGTTTTTTTTATAGTTGATTGTATCTGTTTTTTTCTGGCTGTTTTCTATCGTAAAGAATGATGCTTTATTTCACAAAACCGTAGGGAAATCTCATTGAAAGAATTGTTTTCCATCACTAGACACTACATTTGTGCAACATTTGGATTCGTCATCAAGAAACAAATTTCTACTTTATGCCCAACTCAAAATCCTCACTTTCGAAGCGTTAATTAATTGAAACACAAAACTCAACGGGTTGAAAACTATAAAAATGTTATTCACACCTCGGCTAAATGACGTACACATACCTGTAAGTTGAAGGTGCCAATATATTCTGCAATGATTTATGTTACACAATAGTGGCAGTAACACAGACCCCCAATCATCTCACTAATAAGCAAATGTCACTGCACACTCCCACTAACTAATCCATCCGTTCTTCATTTGTCATTGTCTAACCCAACGTAGGCTCGGCACCACCGACTACCGGAGATAATATTAGTGTGAGCAATCCCTTTGATGATCCTGTTGGTCCTCAAAGGCCTCCATATCAACAGGGTGCTCCCTATCCGCCAGCTTCACGACCACAAGGTACGCGGTGTTCATTTCATCTCATCTTGTCGTCATTCACCTATGTGCACTTATAAGACCTTGTAACAATCTGAAAACGTTTAATGCAATTTTAAATTATTTTTTTGGCACAGGTGCTCCGTACCAAGGACAACCAGGAGGCTATCAGTATGGTGCCCCGGATCAGTATGGTCCAGCTGGGGCACCGGGCCAGTATCCACCTGGACAGCAAGGCCAATACCCGCCGGCCAGTAGACCAATGTATCCTCCATACGGTCCACCAGAACCGGGCGAGGGGTAAATATCCATAACCCTACATTTTACAAGTAGAACAAAATGATATTCATCATATTGTTGCCATTTGCAGTAGGTCGACCCCACCAGCTCCAGGCTCCGCGCAACCCACATCGGGTGATCCATACCGAGGCTACGGTAGCGCTCCGTATCCACCACCACCTCAGCAACGACCATACCAGCAGCCCCCTCCAGTCAGTTCTGGTCCATCACAAACTCCACCGGCGGGACCTCCCGGGAGTTCTGGCCAACCGGGTCCATCGGTGAGCGGTGCCCCGGGACAGCAACCTCCCTCCACAATAGCCCAAGGGCAGGGCTATCCCACACCCCCGCAACCACCACAGCAGCCTGACTATTATCGGCCAGATCAGGTAATTCTCGTCAGAGTTTGTTCTGAAAATGCCTGAAATGCCTTATTAATGCTTTTCAATATTTTCGCACGTGTAGCCAAATCAACCAAGGAGGCATCCAGATTTTGAAAAGAATCAGCAACCCTATCCACCCTACCAGCAGAGACCACAAATGTACCGTAAGTATCAGCAATTGTTGTTGCGTTGTGAGACCATTTGAACAATCTTTTTTTTCCATCAGCTGGTGGCGGATGGCAAGGTGGCGCCGGACAGTACCGTGGACAGTATCCTCCACAAGGACCCCAGCAGCAGTGGGGAGCCCACAACGGACCACGACCTAGTGGACCACCAGTGGCGCCAGGTGGGCCTCCTGGTGCTCCCGGAACACCTAGCCAATGGAACGCCGAGGCTAACCGGTACCCTCCAAACCAGCAGCCCTCCCCTTTCCCGCCTCATCAACAGGTAACTATCAAGCGTGTAGTCTGTAGCCCGTGAGCCAGTGGGTCATACATTTGATTTTTTTATTTATCAGGGTCAGCCGCAACCATGGAACCAGATGCCACCTACATCACAAGGCTCTCCCTTGCGGCCACCCCAACGCGGTGGTAAACCATTCGCATCAATGCAACAGGCTGGTTTGCCGAGCAGTTTGCCATCTACGCCACAGCAAGGGCCTCCCGTGGGATCAGGTAATAATGCGAACGGTGGACCCGTCGTTAGTGGAGCTCCAACAGTAGCCAGTTCGGTGCAGAGTGTTTCCAAACCGATGCCTCAGGCACCGTTCCCTCCGTCGAGTAATGTCGCCCCGAAACGGGACATCGTATTCCCTACGGACAGCGTTGAATCAACCACGCCGGTACTGTACAGGAGGAAACGGCTGAGCAAGATCGACATTGGCCAGACCGATCCATGGCGGATATTTATGGCACTGCGGTCGGGATTGCTGGTGGAGAGCACCTGGGCTTTGGATGTGCTGAACATTCTGCTGTTTGATGATTCGTCGGTCTCGTTCTTTGGGCTGACACATCTTCCGGGGCTGCTGAATCTGCTGTTGGATCATTTCCAGAAGAGTTTGAGTGACATGTTTGAAACGAAGGATCGGAAAAGTTGCTACGGAAGAGCGTACGGCTGGTTCGGAAAGGAGACCGAGGAAGACAGTGAGGAGGAAGAGGGAGATACAGACGAGAGGGATGCGATTGAGGGAATTAAGGTGGAGAACGAAATGATCGAAGTGAAGAAAGAACCTGAAAATGATGAATCAGAGCGGGATGAGTTCAAACATCGAGAACCGCGTTCCCGAAGGTGCAAGCGGCCCAGGCGAGCAAATGACCTGGATTTGGGCAATGTAATTGACCCTCCGAATCCTGAAGATCGAATATTGGTATTTAGCTCGACCACCAATTACACTATGAGCTCGAGGAAAGGTTTACCGGTGAAGATTCAATCGGCGGAAGAAGATGTTTTCGTGTTAAAACACAGAAGAAACTGGGACCGAACGGCGGACGATCGTTACCACAGGGAAACCGACGTCGGTGGAGATCCGTGGACTGCCGGTCACTCGGAACCAGATCCTCATGGGTACATAATGGAAACGTTCCAGGCTGAGTTTGTAAACATTCCATTCGCTAGGATGATCAGAACTAGCAAGAAGTATAAGGCACGATGCAAGAATAATAATAATAAGAATAATGTCTTAGTCGTGAAACGGGCTCCAAAGAACGTCGAGAGTGACGAAAGTGACAGCGAGCAGAGTCGGACAAATGAAGACAGCCGGATTATGAACGGCGAAAATAGCGGTGCGGAGGAAGATTCGAAAGCGAATATCAATGTTAATAATTTCGTAATTAAGAAGGAGGTTAACGAGGTGGTGACCCCTTTGATAGACGCTGACTGTCGCGAAGTCGATATGGAGCTGGAGAAGAGTACACTCTCGAATGGTCCCCAGGATGGAACCGGAATGAACGAATCGGATGAGAAGGATGATGTGAAGATGGAGATCGAGGAAGATTGCAACAGCAAGAGGGTGGCGGATGAGGATGAAGTTCCGGCTAAAAAGTTCAACGTGTCCGCGACTATCCGTGATCCAGCGAGGGTGCTGAAGCGACGAAGAATGAGCGACTACGAGGACGAGTGCTACACTCGGGATGAGGCCAGTTTGTACTTGGTTACCGAAGGTCATGATGCTTTGGCGAGACGCTGCATGGCCATCTCGAACATTCTTAGGAATTTAACCTTCGTTCCTGGAAACGAGATCGAGTTCTCACGATCGTCGAGGTTCTTGTCGATTTTGGGAAAACTGTTGCTTCTGCACCACGAGCATCCCATTCGGACGAAGAAAACAAGAAATTATGACCGAGAGGAAGATGCGGATTTCTCGGATTCGTGTAGTAGTCTTCAGGGTGAATCGGAATGGTGGTGGGAGTTTTTAGTGCAAATCCGAGAGAACATGTTAGTCTCGATGGCAAACATTGCCGGTCAGCTTGATTTGTCGAGGTTTGATGAACCCATCTCTAGGCCTATTCTTGACGGTTTGCTGCATTGGTCAGTCTGTCCCTCGGCCCACGGTCAGGATCCATTCCCTACGCTAGGACTGAATTCAGTATTATCCCCCCAACGACTCGCGTTGGAAGCGTTGTGCAAGCTGTGTGTTACCGATGCCAATGTAGATCTTGTGATAGCGACACCTCCCTTCACGCGACTCGAGAAACTGTGCTCGGTGCTGACGCGGCATTTGTGCAAAAATGAGGACCAAGTGCTGAGAGAGTTCTCGGTGAATCTACTCCATTACCTTGCAGCAGCGGACAGTGCAATGGCTCGTACGGTGGCAATGCAATCGCCCTGCGTGTCCTACCTGGTGGCTTTCATCGAGCAGGCGGAACAGACGGCTCTCGGTGTGGCAAATCAACATGGTATCAACTATCTACGGGACAATCCGGATTCGATGGGTACCAGCTTGGATATGCTACGACGAGCAGCCGGAACACTGCTCCACCTAGCCAAACATCCGGACAACCGACCGCTGTTTATGCAGCAAGAGCAGCGCTTGCTCGGGCTTGTCATGAGCCACATCCTTGACCAACAGGTAATTGTTTTTTTAATGGCGAAGATTGTAGTTTCTTTGTGTTTTTTTGTCCGAAAAAATACATACAGGCAAACCTTTTTTTGTGCGGGGGTAGGAAAAATTGAAAAAAAAAGAAAATAACTCAAATCTACAAGGTTGACCGTTCGATTTCCTTCTGTTTTCATGCTGTGCCTTTTCGGTTGTCTTTTCGGTTGTCTTTTCAGTTGCGCGTGACTGTGTTGTGCTTTTAGTTGCATGTCGAAACGTGTTGTTATTGGAAATCATGTCATGCGCAACATAGTGCATTTGATGGAAGGAATGGAGGGAATGATAAATATGCCCTTTTCGCACTGTCAGATGCGAACAATTTATGCTTTGAAATAAATCTTATCGTGATCGTAATGGAGAAAGCGTTGAACTTAGACGTCAATTATTATCAGAATTCAAATTAAAAAACATGTTATACATTTGATTAGTGTGCTCCCGTGGTCGAGTGGTGAGTGTCACACCTAACATGCTGGAGGTTCGGGTTCGGTTCCCGTTCTGCTCGGAGGAATTTTTCGTCAAAGAAATTTCCTTCGACTTGCAGAGCATGTCACTCAGAATGCATTCAAGGCGTGTTATTTGGCATAGAAATCTCAACCAAGAACTTATAAAAAAATGACGCAATTAATACTACGTTGAGACGGCGAAGTTCATCAAGGAACATTAGTGCCATTCAAGAAGATGAAGAATATTATTTCTCATGTTTTCTCGCTTTATTATGGGAGTTGGCAGCACCATCTTAGATTGCAGTGAAACGTTGTGGGTGTAAAGTTATTAATCATTTGAACAACTTTGCATACTTGAAATCTTAAAAACTGAAAAAAACCCAAATTTTCGTTCAGAATTTATAAAATATATGTTCTTTAGAGAAACGAATTTTAATTTACGAAATATTTTTTTAATGTAATTTTTTAGAAAATTTGTTTGCCTTTTTTTATGAAAGCTTGAATGATTTTCTATATTTCGTTGTCTGTTCAAAATTCTGTAGTTCTTAAAGTTTTGAATTTTTTTTTTGAAATTTTTAATAATTTTTAACTTTTTTCGAAGAAAGTTATCTCAAAAACTTTAGTCTATATGACTACCAATAAGCAACCATATAACGTACAACTCGATACAACGTACAATTTTGAAAGTGAAATTTACGTTATATCGAAGTTTCCCTGTATTATTTTTCGTTCAATTGCAATCTCGCTGGTGATAAATACGCGCTTGTCATATTTGAGATTACTAAATGGGACAATTTTCTAACTTCTAGGTCCCGTTCTTGAATCGGGAAACCAAATATACGTCAGATAACTTCGCTGGAGTTGATGTACTGGTGAAATCCTTAGGAAATCGCTTCGTACATTTTCCATCTGCCATGCAAGGCATTGAAAGTTTCAAATCACCGCATGAGCCATGAACCATGTTTGTGATAATTCACCCGCATTTATGGCGCTTCCTACTCTTTATCAGTGTTAACTAAGGAAAACAAGTTTTCCCTAGTTATTGGTTTTTAACAAATTTTGGTCTGGCTCCTCCTCTTTGGAGCCACCAATGATAACCAGGAAACTTATTCTCCTGGATTTTTGTTACTTTTTGAAATCTCGCCTTAAGGGACTCTCTTATGGAGTTAGCCCTTAGACTTCAGCAAACTCCGACTAGGGCAGCCACTAACCCTTCAGAATCCGACGGCTCCAAATCGGTCCGTTCGAGTGAAGTAAGAGGTCTGCTTTTCGGATTGGACTTAGGTGGTCTGCTTTTCGGCCCTGTTAAGAGTTCTGGTGTTGCCTTGCGGATGCTGGAATCGAATGAACTCGTTGCACTTTATTCGGTCGCTAGCTAAATTGAACTAAGGATTTGAACGGATTTATTGAGTAAGAATCCGGACTATATATACGCGAATTCTTACTCTAGCTTAAAATTGAAAGGGAGAGAAAGATCTCCCTTTCCTACTCAAATAACCGACACCGCATCGGTTATCTGTCTGCCTGTTTGCCAGCATGGGATTTTTACCATCTTCTTATATGGCACTAACGTTCCTAGAAGAACTTCGCCGTCTCAACGTAGTATTACTTGCGTCATTTTTATTAGTACTTAGTCGAGTTTTCTATGCCAAATAACACACCTTGAATGCTTTTTGAGTGGCAAGATCTAGAATACGCGTGACCACAGTGCAGGTCGGAAGAACTTTCTTTGACGAAAAATTTCCCGGCCAGAACGGGAATTGAACCCGAAACCCCGGTATGATAATATGCGACACTAACCATTCGACTACGGGAGCACGGGATTTTTACCATCCGTGTTTCTTATCTTCTGCTTCGCCACCCGCGTAGGGCCCCAAATAAACATATGCATGCTTATACGATTGTTTCTATCTATGCCTCTTCTCCGCCTAGCGCGCTATCTCTGCCATGTGCGCTTGCGCTGTACTATGGTTTATTGCCCTATTCTATCTCAGCCCTTCGCGCTCATTCCATGCGCGATAAAAGGCGAGACCTAAACATATAATTTTATCACCTCTCGGGTGGCCCATACAGCGCTCCTACCTTGGGTCTTATCAAAACATGCTTCCCACGAAAAGGTTCAAGTGGGGAACATCTGGCTAATTGCTAGCACTAATATTTCTACTTCTATTTTATTTGCTCAATTCTCGCTTGGGTCTTGTTTGTTATAAATTCCGGTACGCTTATCAATGAAGCTATACAAACAGAAATTGAAGGAGAGGAACAAACACTTGGTTCTCCCGCTGGTATTGATTACATTCGTACTTAAATTTATTGCGTATGTTGCGCTTTGATTTTATTATGCGTTTGTTTACGCTCAAATTGTCGGCCCTGCTGTCTAAGCTGGATCCGTAACAATCAGATTAACAGACCCGAAAGCAATTGTAAATGGTTAAAATTTGAAAGAAAATAGGTGTTGTTAAAATACTTGGAAGACATAGATCTGACCCTAACTTAACTATTTCTCTATATAACTCCTTGCAATTCCACCTAAATTTTATCCATAATAAAAATCGTCAGAGGCAATTTTAGTTCAATATTTTAACCCATTTGCAGAAAATATGTTACTCTGTTACACAGAGCACATATTTGATACGGTAAAACCCATGTGCATTTATAATTGTTGCTTTGAAGGTGCGTTTTTTTCTCCAGAGAATTCATTACTATTTTCGTTTTACAGAAATGGAATACGCATGAAATTTTTCGATTCAACTGAATACAATGTGTTTGACCGAATACCGAATACCGTAATGTTGTAATGAAGCTCATTAAAGACATCTTTTTTTTTGTTTAAACACACGTGCTGTGATGTCATGACAATGCATGCGTGTTGGTCTCGCAATAGCAAAGGCTGTGTCAGTGCTGCTTATGATAGCGTCTCGTAAGTAAATGTATTATTCCTCACCATTAAAGCCATTGAAGAAGAAGATAGAGAGCGTCGTATGAACGGTATGTGTGACGATGAACTCCACATTATTGTTTCTTCTTCGAATCAATTTCTCGCGTCGTTGTGCAGTCGCCTATTTTGATTCCAGCAATGCCTTCAACAACGTGCGGATTGGTTGTACATACGTGATTTTTTCTGTATTATTATAGTGACTTGCAGCTTTTTTGGCTGATTCCCATTTTCCTACAGAGTTTTTGGAAAATTTTCAATTGTCATGTTTGATTGAAATATGCTTCCTCCTTCCAAGAGAAGAAGTGGTCCTATCCTCAAATTCCAATTTTGGTTCCAATTGTTCTATGAATTCTCAAGTTATGCAGAAATGTGTGTTTCATTTGTATGGCAGCCCCCTCTTATGGCGGGTTTACACTAGGGAGATCTATAGCTATAGATGGATTTATTCACCTGAAAATAGGTGTAAACGGGTGAGAATAAATATGATACACTTATTCGAGGTATATATAACTTGAATAAATTCAGCATATGTAAACGCTTGTGAATTTCTCACTGGTGAGAAATCACTAAAGTTGGATGCAGTTCTACTTCAGGTGAATAAATTCACCGCAAATATGAATATATTCATTATAGAAGTTCACGCTAGTGTAAACGATTGATGCGATTTCTATAAATCTCATCATATTTCTTCACATGAATATATCCCTAGTCTAAACCCACCCTTAGAGAGAGGCGAGGTGTCTCGAATCCGTATTAGAACAGACACAAATACAGATAGAACTCCATTTTTATTAATATAGATTATTAACAGGTTATTATTATTCTTATTATTTCAACAGGTGGCACTGATCATTTCACGGGTTCTGTTCCAATGTTCACGAGGTACCGGACCATTGACAACGATGGAGCTAGAATCTATCAGTAGTAGCAGCAGCAAAAGCGAGTCGAAGAAGCATTCGGAAAAAGACTCTTCGTCTGAAGCTTCCAAATCGTCGATGCATTTAAACTCGATAATCATCAACAACAGCAGCATCAACAACAGCAGTAGCAGCAGTAATGCAACAAATAGCAGCGCCAACGCCACAACGATGGCACCTCCACCTCCGGCAGGATCCGGATCAGCGACTGTTCCAGCGAAAAACACCGAACCACTTACTCAATTAACATCATCGATGCCGGCTCCATCGGCTCCGGTCAGTAGTAGTTGTGGGCCACCTGCATTTGTACCTCCGCCACCGTCAATTGCGGAAGCGTCGTCATCGTCGTCGACGTTACAGCAGTCCCCACCACTACCGCCACCACCCACACCATCACAAGGAGGAGGAGGTAGTCCCACGTCGGGCGCTGCAGGATCTCAGACAAGTGACGTTGTTTCGGCACCTCCGCCGCAACCACCTGGCGCGCAGCCATCCCATCATCCCATCACTGCTTCTTCGTAGTGGAAGAAATCGTTAATACTGAAGCACATTCAGCTTTAGATTCAAGCAGGATCATAGGGGGCGACAGACAGCAGAGAAAATATTAATTACTGATTAATTAATTATACATACTAGACAATTAGAGGAGAATCTAGAAATATAACCAACAAATGGATGAGTAAAAAAGAAGAGTAAATATTCTTGTGTACAGTAAATTTTAAGAAGTTTTTGCTAGTGTTGAAGTGAGTGCGAAAAAGATCAGAACAAACCAGAGCAAACATAATGCGTGTGTGATAGAGGTGAAATTATGAGCAAAAAAAAAACGCAGGGATGAAAGCGAGGGAGAGTAGTGAGCATTAGGGTGCCCGACGATGTTAAGTGTAGTGATGTTGTTATATCAAAATCCGCTAATGTTCAGGCTGATTAGAGAGGTAAGACCTTAGCGTCAAGGCGTCAACAAAAAGAAATCCCTACCGAGAGAGTAGTGGTAGGTAGGTCACAATACAACAACAGGAAATAAAAAAGACGACAAGATTGTCAGAGGACACAATCCGGAAAGATTAAACTAGCCACCAAGATTGATGATTTATTTATTTCTTCTGGCGAATCGGATTATCCGCGTTTGTTTTTGTTACGTTTCACTGTTTTTTTTTGCTACGTTTCGCGGATTCACATTCGGGTGTGAAACGGCGTAGAATTTTCTTTTTTTTTGTTTACACAATACCAATAAATAGCAGCCACTGATGATGCATGCACCGAACGCAGGGATTTCAATCGTGACTTTCGTGTAATAACTGATACGAGGTAGAGTGAGTTAGTTGAGTTTTTCGTGATCTTTCTTTATGAATCGTTTCATCCGAACTTCTCTTGAGTTTACGATTACAAAACGGGTAATGGCTTTGTGAAAGCTAAAACCGTGTTCGATTGATCTTCATTTTTCTTGATTGATAGCTAATTGATAGTCATTTGTTCGTGCTTTCTATGCTCTGCTTTGCTGCGAGTTTAGAGGGGAATTTTTAGCAAATGAATTGACAAAATGATGGAAAAGGGAGAAATAAACTGCAATTGTGTATACTCATAGCGTTAATTGATTGGATGATTTTAACAAATGAAAAAGCGAGTTTATTTCAACGGGGAAACAAATGAAGATCGTTTCTCTGTCGAGAGATACAGTTTGTAAATTTTAGACGAAAACTTGAAGCAAGAATTGTGGACACACAAAACAAACTATTTAATCAATAATTTTCACTGCTGGAAAACGAGATGCTGAGGAATAAAAGCTGTGTAGGAGGGTTAAAGGGAAAACGTGTAATTATTAATTTATTAACAGACAACACTTCGCTCCAGGCAAGCACATAAACAAACACACACACACACACACGATGCGAATGCGACTTTGCGAAAGTGAACTTTGATCTATTAATTGATTTGATAGTGGAAGTAAATTAATGTGTTAGAAGTGTAGCTAAACAATGAAAGTATGAATATAGCAAAAACAAAAAGAATCATTGAAACAACAAATAGTATATTAGAGCGCACCCCACATCCACATATGGATGGGCGCTACAATAAACAAACAAACAAAAATAACAAAAATGTGCTACTAGAGGAGTCTTTCCTCGGTGGAGAGCGATAATGGTCTGAAGCGGGAATATGTTTGTGGTGGACTTTTCCTTATTCCGCCTGAAGCGCGCATTCGCCGAGAAAACAAAACAAAGAAAAACATACAAAATCAAGAGAATCTCCGTTAGTCTTCGCGATTTTCGAAGGGAACGAATACTTAAGAAAAGAAAAACGCTAATATTTGGTCGTCTTCTTCGCGGCGAATGAGGGTGGAACACAAACGCTGCTGATACTAGTGAGATATATAGGGTTTAAGATCTAAATTGACCCACGACGAGAATGAGGATTGAGCAAAAAAGAAAAAGTGGAAGAAATAGCTGTGGTAAATATAAACAAGTAAATATGAATATCTGATTTTCTTCCCACTTTTTTCTTCTGTTGTACAACTGGATGTGTGTAATCTTAAGTGAATTCTAGAGCAAAACTGAAATGGGAGAGAAATATTGGTTCCCTTAATTTAATTGAAGAAAAAAATAACAATATAATAGTAGTTGAGCTATGTGTACATTTGAATGATGCTGCTAGAATAGAACGGGGAACGTTTCGGCGAAGCTATTCACTATTTTTTGTTCTGTCTTGTGGTGAGATTTTTTTCTTCCTTTTTAGTTTAAGTGGAATACTTTCTTCAAAACGCGTCTCTAAGTAAGAAAGTTAAATTATTTTTTATGATCCGTTTTCTGTTACAATTAAAGAGCAGCACGCACCTAGAACCATTTCCTTTATAGATTCATTTATGAAGGAATCAACGAGTAAATATTAGAGGAGAAAGAGTCGCTGTAGGAAGAAAGGAAAAACAGAAAACAACAAAAAAGTATATAAAGTAAATCTTTATTACGGAGCTAACGTTAGCTTGTAGAACGGGAACTCTTAATAACCTATTATTTAAAGAAAAGCAAAAGAAGAATCGTTGATACACAAAAAAAAGAAAGGAAATATATAAATGTCAAATAAATTCAATTAAGGATAATTTAACATTAAACACACAAAAACACTAATTAAAACAAAAAATACTTAGATGGACGAACGCGAACTGCGAGAAAAAAAATCGCGATGCATACGAATAAAATGAAAATGAACACGGAGCTAAACAATATTAGCGAAACAGAGGAAAGAATGAGACACGACAGAAACGCGGGAAGGAGTAAATCTATATAATGAAAACTATTTGTAATTATTATTATTGACATAAAAGTATAAATACACTTAGTTTTTTTTAATTAAAATAATAAAAAATACAGGCATGTCTTTCCTCCGAGGAACTTAAAAGAAAATTCCTCAGTCGCGGAAGGACCAGGTACACAAGTGTGAGACGCGAATATGAGAAAAAGATGAAACAGAAACATGCATACTGTTTTGTTTTGTCATAAATAGCAAGCAGCGATACGGAAGCATAAAACTACAGCACTTCATCTCCAGTGGTCAACTCCGAATGCTTGAATCATATACATGGCCTGATCACGAACGTCACTTCACGGTGTAAACGAAGTGAATTGTATACAACGTTAGTACGGCTGCCACCCTGTGTGTAGAATCCGGAAGACATCCGTCGTGACAACTTTGATGAACTCGGTGTTATTATGAATACCACGATACTGCCATGTCACGGAGGAAAACACGTGTATTTGTCACCTGTGTTTAAGATGGTGGAAGCTAGTCACCTGAAATGAAGTAAGTTTAATTTCGTATTTTTGCTAACATTTTGAATCTTGTTTTACTTTTTAGCGAAGAAAAGATAAACAACCAGCAATTCGCCGGCCTGGTGGCATTTTTAGAACGAAATCTTGGCGTATCCAGAGGACGTACATTTGTTCATTTGGATTTGCGCTATGGGATGTAATTAAGGACTAAAAATGTAGCTCCCGTAGGATCATTGAAACACGGCGAAAGGTCTACTTCCGATTATCCTGAATGAATAGAAATTGTTTCTATTTTAGGATTAGATTAATACAGCCATTCCATGCCAAAAGGATATTGTAGTTCTCAGATTTTCGTCAAAATGTTCTTTATCGCAACACATTAGTCCCGTATTTTTTATTTATTTATTAGGGTGACCATTTCCATTTTAGGGTGGCCCCAATGTACTGGAAAAAAGATAATGAAGATGGTAGAGTTTCGAGAGACATAACATGTGCTGCCATAACTATTTCTCAAACAGTGACGTCAGTCGTTATGTTTACCTTTGATTGCCCACCGCATCCATGTGAAAATGCTATTTTCAGGAAGTAATTTATCAATTAAAAACGTACATTTTTTTTGGATTTCCCGTTGAATATAAGGCTAATGTGATAGCGTGCAGTGAATATTTATGAAATCACGTCGAAAAAGACGGATAAAAGTAATATTTCCATGTGACATTTTCACTCCCCCACGTTCATAGAAACAAACGAAGTTTCATTATTTTAACGTTATGAAGTTGATGTTTCGAAGGCTTGAACCACCCTGAATTCATTTATTGCTATTACGTACGTTGAACTGACCTAATTTAATTTCGATTATTTGCCAAATTTCCGGAGGGGCAGTTCAATTTCTCGCGGTTTACTGTTTATGCTTAGGACAACTTTTTTTTCCTCAATCTGTTCGGCAATTAACCGAGCGCGCGTAGTGCCAGCAGCGGAAAGCGTGCGCGTGTAATTTGAGCCCAATTCAAAGGGTATAAGTTAACAAGTAAGCAAAAACCACCATGTTAATGTAAACAATGAAGTTAATAAAAAGTACCGAGCCAGTCGGGCTCGGGAGCAGTATGTTCTGAGAAAGGAAAACGCTCGCGTCGTCTCTTAATTTCCGGAGAAAGGCGAACCTGCGCAGGCTCTCAGTGTCGGTGTGTATGATGTGATAGAATAATCGCCAATTAATCAAAATTTCACCGAAAATGTTACTGCTTTCGAGAACTAAGCATACGATTGTTCTCTTGACCGTTTTACCACATAAATAATCGAGATAAGCCACGATACAATGGTCATCTGCTGAAAAAAAATCAGTTGAATTATTTCATGAGAATTTTGGCTCAAATTATAATGCAACCGTGAATACTTTCAACATTGTTTTGTTTCTTCTATATACATTCCATATTGAATGCAAATAATTACGACAAGATATTTTGCTTGCCAATGCAGATATACTTCGCCTACTGTTCCACCTCGATATGTACATTGGAGTGGTCCGAAAAATCAATTTTTTCCACTTTTTCCCTAAAATGACTTTTTCAAAAATTTATAACTTTTGAACCACTGTAGATGAATGACATCAAATTGAAGACAATGAGCTTTTATAAAAAAAATATTGAACTTGTCAAAAAATGGATTTCATTTTCGTTATTATTGATTGTAGTCGTTTTTGGTGGTCCAAAAAATCATTTTTATCCCTTTGTCAAAAAAATACTTTTTGCGAAAATTCATAACATTTGAACTACTGAACCGATTTAGATGATCAAGCTTTAAATTGAAGCCAATAACTAAACTTCTTTGAAAAAATATCACACTTGCGGAAGAATTGGATTCTAGTCGCATAGGTCTAGTCAAGTCACATAGGAATATTGAACGAAAACTTAAAACATGTTAAATTTAAAAAATAATAACTCAAAAACGAAAACGAACACCACTCTGATTTTCGAATATATTATGTGAAAAACCTCAGCTTCCCAGAAAAAATACAAAAAATATAGCGCCCTCTATCTTTAACCGAGAAAACTATGAAAGCTAACTCAATCAACAATTACAAAAACGAAAATCCAAATTTTCGAGAAGTAATATTTTTTCAAAAAAAAAACGAACTCATAAGCTTCAATTTATATGTCGTATGTCGATCATCTGAATCGGTCCAGTAGTTCAAACCTTATGAATTTTTGTAGTGGAAAAAAGGTAGAAAAATTGTTTTTTCAAACCATCGGTTAACTTTGAAAAATAATATCTTAAAAACGAAAAAATAGCATCTCTGATATCGAGATATGTGATGTAAAAAATCCTCAGCAGTATAAAAAAATATAGCGCTTCAAAGCCATGAAAATAATGAAAAACGAATACAAACAATAATTACGAAAATAAATTCCTTTTTTTGTAAGTTCAATATTTTTTAATAAAAGAGCTAATTGGCTTCAATTTAATGTGTCTGTCATCTAAATCGATTCAATAGTTTTTTGAAAAATGTCATTTTTGGGAAAAAGTTGTAAAATTTGAGTTTTTGGACCACTCTAATAAAATAATCGAGAGGTTGCATCCGAGAGACGACCGCTTAGGATGTAGGACTACGCAATCTTTTTTATTTAATTTGTTGGTTTATCATTTCAGATATTATTTGCGAATATGTCGAAATTTCATAAATAACTCTTTAGTAGAAAGTTCCGGGGACCATGAAAAGGCTCTAGGGGAAACATAAACACAAAACGAGCAGAGTAAGTCACCTTTGTGGTTTCGGGCACAGAAAGATTCTGAGAATTTTCCTCAGAGGAGAAGCAATACATATACGCTAGCGACAGTTTACTTACTATGCAAGGGTGGAGTTTACTTCGCAAATATTCAACCGGCTATCCAGATTTACTCAAGCAACAGTTAAACACGGAGGAGGATCACTCCTTGTGTGGGGCTGTTTTTACTGGAATGGGGTGGGCAATCTTGTCAAGATAGATGGAAAGATGACTCGTGAATCGTACGTCAAAGTCTTGGAGGAAAACTTAAAGCTGTCACCCAGGAAAATGAATATGAAAGCCTATATTTTCCAACAGGAACATTAACACCAAGCACACCTCAAAGCTTTCGAGGCGCTATTTTCAGTCTAAAAAAATTAAAATGTTTGAGTGACCACCCCAGTCCCCAGATCTCAACCCTATTGAGCATCTATGGACAATACTGGATGAAAAAAACGGGTGGGTTATATCTATGATATAACCGTGGGACTATCTCAGCTTAGCAATCATTTGTTTGTGTTGATTAAATTTTTGATTGAATGAAACAATTTCTGACTTGCATGTATTTGCAATGCCAAATTCCCCACACTCCATGGATTCGAAGTCTGTGTTAGGGAAACACATTTCAGTCGGAACAAAAATATCCCCAACTTCCATGTATTTGCAATGCCGATATCTCCAAGGCTACTTGGTTTTGATGGTTGTGTTGGGGAAACCGTAAATCGGGCCTATCAAAACGAGGCAGTTAGGGCGTTTAGATAACGCTTAACATTTTACAGTTATTCAATTGTTTATCTAATGAAAAATGACATTTTATTAACTGTGATAGAAGCGTAGAAATATTCCCAATCAAATGCAAACATTCCCAATCAAATGCAAACATCTTTCCGATGCAGTAAGAAATGTACGAGTTATAAGCATTCGGAATCTTTCATTTCCGGTGTTTAGATTTTCATTTTACCCCCCCTATATACTCCGGTTAGACGTAGTCCCACGTCAAAATTCATTGATTTCGCGGAGTATGAACGATTTTTAGACGGCAAACAGCGTGGGATGCTATTCCTCAACAAATGTTGCATAATTAGGTCGAAAGTAAGAAATACGTTCACTGCAATTTGCATACAAGCTTACTAGATGTGCTGAAAAGTCCCGGAATTTTTCAACAGATGGTGCCACTAAAAATTAGCAAGATTCATTTCGAGATGTCCATCTATCACTAGCTTTTGTCTGAAGTTTCATGACATTTCATTTATTCGTTCACAAACTACAGTTGTTTGTCACTACCCGAGCATTCGTATAGGAAATGGAAGAAGAAAAATATCGTATGTTGATCAAACATTGGTTTTGATGGGAAAAACTGCTGAACAATCAATGTAGTGGCTTACGGATTATTATTCCACTTCTGTTACTTCGAGAATAACAGTTTATCGGTGGTTTAGTGAACTTAAAATGGGCCGTACAAGCACCTGAGATGCACTTCGCTCTGGAAGGTCAAAAGAGGCCACGAATCCAGAAATCGTAAAACAAGTGCTTCGACTCGTTTTGAACAATCGTAAAGTGTAGTTACGCGAGTTAGCTGAGGCCGTAGGCATTTCAAAAGAACGAATGGGATACATTTTGCACGACGTTTTGGAAATGAAAAGCTATACGCGCGATGGGTGCCGCGTTTGCTGACCATCGACCAAAACAGCGGTGCGTGGATGATTCACCAGCCGGTTTGGCGTTGTTGAATTGTAATCGAGTGGACTTCGTTCGATGTTTTGTGACAATGGATGAAACGTAGATCCATTACAACACTCCTGAGTCCAATAGGCAGTCGGCAGAGTGGCTGACAAGCCACGAAAGCCGGCCAAAGTGGCTAAAAGACCAACAGTCGATTTTATCCTCCATTTTTTGGGAATCACATGACATAGGGCCCTATTCCAGAAAACGAGACGAGCAGACGAGCGCTCGTCTCGTTTGTTTTCATATTCCAGAAGCCGAGCTCGACTAAAAACAAACGAGTAGCTCGTCTGGCTCGACGACCGTTTGGCCGGGCTCGTCGATGAATCAGTCGAATCGTCTAGTTTGTTTGATGTGTTTGTTCACCTTGTTGATTGAAATCATCGGTATTCTTCTGCTTCGCCTTTATCTTCAAAAATTGTTTCACGGCTAAACTAGTATTGCATAAGCAATGTATGTTTTCAACTGCAACCATCAAATTCAATTCAGTAATTGCAAGATTTTACAGATTTTCAAATGGACCTCTCCTAAACAACACAACCAAATGTAAACATTGAAATCGTATCCAGGGATGCTAGATGACTGTTTTGAATATATGAACATGGCACGAAAAGGGTCTTCACATATTGAACGAAAATGAGTAATTCAAAACAACTGCTTTATTGGAAATACGTATATATAGATTTAAAACTTTTCTTGATAAAACAACATTGCCCCAAAAAATCCATAATAACAAAACGTCTGAGAGATAAAACCATATGCTCGAGGAAAAATATCAATGGAACCAAAAGATATATGAAACTTATTCCTTTTTGTTATGTTTTTTTAAAAATATTTTGGCACGGAGAAAAGAGTATCGATTGATCAATTTTGAAACTGTTTGTTGTTTTTCTCAAAACAAAAACATGTCTTCTCATCTGACATCACTGATCATACCGAGAAAAACTGACTGAAGTCTCTCCAGTCTACCAAATAAAACATTTCAATGAAACTCGTGTACTGGAATGGGATATTTTGCTCGTCTCGACAGTGACTGAAGCCGAGACGAGACGAGACGAATGGCCCGTCTCGTTTCCTGAAATAGGGCCCATAATCTTCATCGATTACCTGCAGAGCTTAAGTTTGGGTAAACTGTACACTTCGTTGTTGCTCTCCATGATCGACCTGAACCAGCGAAATTGCACAAAGAACACACTGAATGACGGTTGGGGTTAGCAAATCATTCTCACTGTGCAAGTTTCGGTGATTCTAACTTTAAATACAGCCATTTCATGCCAAACCGATATAGTGGTTCACAGATTTTCGTGAAAACTGGTAGTTTAGTTCTTCATCGCAAAATATTAGACCCCTATTTTTTTATTTTTTCATTAGGTGCTCATTTCCATTATAGGTGTGGTCCGAAAAATTAGTTTTATCGCCTTTTTCTCAAAAATGACTTTTTTCTAAAATTCATAACTTTTCAACTACTGGACCGATTTAGATAATCGACGTATAAAATTGAAACCAATAAGCTATTCTTTTTTTGAAAAAAAAATTGTACTTGCGAAATTGGAATTGGAATCTAGTAGATTAGATCTTGTCTAGTTGCATAGGATTATTGAACGCAGACTAAAACCATTGTAAATGTGAAAAATCATAACTCAAGAACGAAAAAAAAAATCTTTTATTTCGGGATGTGTAATTTAGAAAAACCTCAGCTTTCAAGAAAGAAAATATAAAAAATATAGCGTCCTCTATCTTTATCCGAGCAAACCATGAAAAACTAACACAATAAAAAAATTAAAGAAGCAAAGTTCCAAATTTTGCGTAAATGTAATATTTTTTTAAAGAAGACTAGATCATTGGCATCAATTTGATATTATGATAATCTGAATCGATCCAGTAGCTCAAAAGTTTTGAATTTTTGTAGTGGAAAAAAGGGGAAAAATTTGATGTTTTTAACCATCGGTTAACTTTTTCAAATTCATAACTCAAAAACGAAAAAAATCACATCTCTGATTTATGGATATCCTATGTGAAAAGTTCTCAGCTTTCAAGAAAAAATATAAAAAAATATAGCGCCCTCTAGTCCAAAACCATGAAAACAACAAAAAACCAATACAATCAATAATCAATAACGAGAACAAAACCCAAATTTTTGGAAGCGCGATATTTTTCCGATTAAGTAATTGGATTCGATTATCGATTATCTGAATCGGTTTAGTGGTTCAAAAGCTATGAATTTTTGAAAAAAGTCATTTTTGAGAAAAAAAGGTGAAAAAATGGTTTTTCAAGCCACCCTAAAATGGATATGGGCACCCTAATGAAAAAACGAAAAAATACGGGTCTAATATTTTGCGATAAAGAAAAAAACTACCACTTTTCACGAAAATCGTTTGGTTTGGCATAGAATGGCTGAATAGTCAATAACGACGCCGGCCACGTCCTTACAGTCACCAGGGGAAGGGAAGGAATGTTAGTATGATATTCGCGGCCAGATGCGTCGCGTCCATAGCGTGGTTCGCTTACGATCATAATGGAATTTGTCATTGGGAACGGGTAAGAAGAATCAGGGTTCACTGTGGTGAGTGATGTGATTCTGGTAACGCAAACTCTCAGCTTTTCGGCGAAACGAGATTTCGGAAATAATATTCATTCTGGCCTGAGAAGGACAGATTTTCGCTATGTTTACTTTTAAGTACAAGAAATGATCTTGATTTCAAAGTACTCAAGTACTCAACATTTTTATTTCATTAATATGGTTCCGAGATAGATCCATGTTTTTGGGTCCTCATCGACTCTAGATTTGAATATCCCCTGCAAATTTGTGGAAAAAAAT
Source organism: Toxorhynchites rutilus septentrionalis (assembly GCF_029784135.1). Classification (NCBI taxonomy): domain Eukaryota; kingdom Metazoa; phylum Arthropoda; class Insecta; order Diptera; family Culicidae; genus Toxorhynchites; species Toxorhynchites rutilus. The sequence goes on from NC_073746.1 coordinate 246,008,005, forward strand.
CAAAGAAAAAAGCCTATTAAAATTTTCACTACATTTATTCATCTCAGTTTCGGTTCATACTGATGTTGTCCAATTTTTGCTAATGGGTTCTTATGTTAAAATTATTATGTTAAATGCTAAAATATTCATTCGATTTTTTCTGTTTCTGTTGTTTTGTTCACCACAAAGATTTGATTTAACAATGTTGACTTTACTACATGTGGGTTAGGTTTATAGTTGGCTTACAGTTGGCTATCCATTACGAAATAGTTATTTTGGTGATTGTTTAACGTCGGGTTGTTGGTGATACAAAAATTGTTGAGATGTTCAAAGAACATTTCACTGATCACACACTTTACCTTGTTTGGCGACGATTTTCTGATGCTTCCTGGTTGTCTTGTGTTTTTTGAATTGGTCAAAACGGCTGAACCCTACGCCACATGGGTTACATTTGAATCGTTTGCCGTTTGAATTATGACCGTCCTGGTGGCGGAGGAGATCAGTTTTATGAATGTACTCCTTTTCACAGATATCGCATGGGTAAGGTTTGTTTTTGCGGCTGTGACTCGCAATGTGGTAGTCAAGTCTTTCAACCGTTTTGAATCTCTTTCCACATTTCAAGCATAAATTTTCGCTATCTGAATGAACCGTATTGATGTGTTGCGTACGGCTGGCCTGTCGATCGAAGGTCTTTTGGCATAGGTGACATCTTAAATCGCTGGCAACTACAGTCGGTTCTGCCGAAACCGTACCGGATGTTACACTACTGTTCGAAGATAAACTTGGAGAAGGCGATAGTGACGACAATGAGACCATTAAGACCGTTGTCGACGAAGAAGATTCTACTGCATCTGGATGTATGATCTGAATTTGAGCTTCATTCTGTTTTATCTTTTGAATCGGCGTTGTTGTGGTCCAAACTTGGTGATAAACCTGAGTGTCAGTATCTGAAGGTGATTGCTGGATTGTCTTCCTCTCCGGTGTATCAATTTGTTGTGCCGAAGCTTGTGACTCTGGCGTGTGCCAATGCGTATAGTGATGTGATTGCGGTTGATGATTCTGTTGTAAAAGCTCTGTTGAACACCATTGTTGTTGGGAATCGTACTGAATGGTAGGACTGATTGTCGACGGTGCAACTGAAATTGTTGGTGGCTGTTTTTCGAATGAGAATTGTTCGCAAGGTTGCGTGAGCTCTGAGTTCTGTTGATTGGTTAGTTGGTTCGATTCCAGATTAAGCTGCATCGTGTATTGTTCTTCTTGTGTATGATAGTTTTGTTGTAACAGCGTTGTCGGTATAGATCCAGGATACACGGACACGGTACCTACGACATCTCCATTAATATCGTATTCATGCTGCTGGGTAAGAGTGTTAGCAAAATCTGCTTCCAAATAAGTTGGGTTTTCCTCTATATGTTGGGATGGCGAGGTAAATCGTCCCTCCTGGCAGGTTTCGGGCGATGGGTAGCCGGAATCAGAATCCGGTTGCGGATCTGTCTGCTTACAGGGTACCTCGAAGAGCTGCTCAGTGCAACCAACAAGTGACATCGCAGTCAACGGCTGTATGAAGCTAGATGGTAGAGATTGTCTTTGGGTCTAGTGAAGCCGCTATCAATTTCGGAACATTGATTGAGGCTAAGTAGTATAGATCCTAGGTGTCGTTTGCTGTTGTCTTTCTGAAAAACTATACCAATCACTGTTCAGCTCGTTCTCTCCTAGATCCAAAATCGGAAGTCAATATTTCACCATGAACAGGATAAGTCAGTGTCTGAAGGTGTATCGGAAGATAGTGAATATCACAGCTATTTACATTCGACAGGTGTCATCAATAGTCTTTTTTTCCGTCGTGAAGTGTTAGATTCGGAATAGTTTTTTTTTATCAATTCACAAAGACAAAAACTGACAACATTCATTGGGGACAATTAATTTTCAACTAACAAGTCAAACCTATGGTTTCGCAAACAATCATCAGCTGTGAGTTTTTGTTGTATTGGTGAATCTGCTCTACGATGTAAACAATCGAGATTGGTTATAGTCTTTTTCGAAATACAATCGCTGGATCGAACTGTAACTGATTTCATGCGAAATACAATTGTCACTCGTCTGTTGCATTACTAAATACTAACTCAATTCAAAAAAAGTTACAGGAGGGTTGTGTCCGAGACACGACCGCATAGTTGACGCAGGATTCCGTTAGGCTATCTGTTGATTTTGGATATGTTTGAAGAATTACATCGTTAAATTCTTTAATAATGATTTGGTGGCCCTGAAAATTGCCGTTTTGTTTGGTTGTTGGGTATTGTTTGTTCACTCCACCCGTGTTTACCGAGTGATGATAACAGAAAGATGGTAAACAGTCGTTGGATGGTGCGTAGTAGATAAAAATTACCGAAGTGGAACGAGATATGATGAAAACCACCCTCTGTGATCCTAGACGAGATGCCTCCTATGTTATGTATGGATGAAATAAAGAAAAAAAAACTCATCAATGTTGATAAAAAAAGATAATAACCAATACTGGACACAACTATCAATTTTTCTCGTCAGTAAAAAAACTAGCAATTTTTCTCGTCAGTCATTTTACTTTAATATAAAAAAACATATTTGAAATGGGAAAGGTAGTTTTCTTTTATAACTTTAACTTTCTGAGTGTTTATTCTACCCAATGCGAATTTTAACTGGACTAGCAGCATTTAATACTATATGTAGAGCATATGGGAAATCATTTTTTCTAATATTTCTTCACTTTTCCAATTTTTCTCGCCGTATAAACTTTCCCTGGGTGAAAATAAACACAACAAAACAGACAGCTTAAACCAAACGACCCGTTCTCGAGCGGGAACACTTCTTCTTGAACGGCGTTAACGCTCTCTGTGGAACTTTTGCCGTCTCAACGTATGCATTAACTAGCGTCATTTATTAATACTTAGTTGAGATTTCTTAAGCCAAATAACACGCCGATGGCAAGCTCTAGAATACGGGTGACCACAGTTCAAGTCGAAGAAAATTTCTTTGACGAAAAATCCTCCGGCCAGAACGGGAATCGAACCCGAACACCCGGCATGATAATGTGAGACGCTAATCAGCCGGCCACGGGTGCACCCTCGAGCGGGAACACACCTTGGGTTTTATTTATGAAAATTGAAATAAATTGTTTCATATGATTTCATATTTAAATTTTGCACTATACACGATCGGTCATTGATATGAAATTTTACGAAGCAACCAACATTAAAGTTCCAAATTTAAATTTTATTTGCTAGAATTAATCGTATCACTCACCTTACTTGCAATATAAAAATGCCCCCGACTTACATATATTTGCAATGCCGATTTCCCCCGGGCACCTTGTTTTTGATGTCTCTGTTAGGAAACACATCTCGGTACGAACAAAAATTCCCCCTACTTTCATGTATTCGCAATGTCGGTTTCTCCCGTGCAGCTTGGTTTTGATGTCTCTCTAAGGGACCCGTCGCAATTTCGACCAATCAGAAGTAGGTATTTTCGTTAGGATAAGGGTTGAGTTTTTTCAATTGTTCGATAGTTAGTTTCATGACATATATTATTTTCTTCAATATAAAAAATTGTTATTGAGTGCCGAAATCGATTGACGCAAAAATTTCACCAATCCATCATGAAATGATAAGCAATAAGCGTCATAATGAATCATAATGAATGCAATAAGCGTTTGAAATTGGACAATTTTCACGATGTGCTCGATTTTCGATTTTCAATTTGTACCCCAATATGTTCCCGAAAGACGTAATCCTACGTCAAAAGAAGGAACAGGTCATCGTACGACCAACAAAATCTCACTTGCTCACTTTGAGCAAGAAAAAATCTCATTTGCTCACTTTGAGAAGTTGGTTCGACAGGTTCGACCAGACAGAAACCGGTAAATTGTTATAATCAGTTTTGTTTACAATAACTTCGATGCTCCGACAACTGGCTATTGGTGAATAAAAACCCCTACCACTAATAATCATGGTAGTTTAGGGATAAGTACCGATGACTAGAACAGTGGTATCATTGATGAAATTGACTAGTCTTAGATTGGGATGGAGCCAGCGATGTTCATTTAATTGTAAAATAATTGTAAGTCTACAGAAATTTGGAATTGAAAACTTTTTTTGGACAACCAGAACCCGGCATTCTATCTACCTTCAGGAATTATTGTTTGGGAATGTCTTTTTGGGAGATGTAAATTCGCTCATAGGTACAGAAAAACTACTCGGATATTCGATAAGTTATTTAAATTGACAGCTCTTGGTGTAGTCCTACATCTCTTCGATTATGTCCCAACATTAACCACCGGCCTTTTGTATTGGACCCATTCCAGCGTGACGTGACAACGTTTTGACTCACTAAAACAGTTTTTTTTCGTTTTCATGCATAAATTACACGATTTCTAAATAGTCAAATCGATGTCAAAGTAAAATTGATATAATTTTCTACGAAAATCTTCAGTTGAATTTGCTTGTTGCCAGCCCTTTTGTGACGTGACAACACCTGTGTTTTTGCGGTTTCCATCTTTTGAACATTAATGTTGTATTTTTAGTTCGGTTTCAAAACATACAAATAAACTTTGTTCTATGATTTGCCATGAACGTGGATTCCTGTATATTCAATTTTTCAAAAAACTCAAGAACATTGCAAAAATCGCTCTATGCGAAGAAAACAGTCTCTGCAAAGCGTTGTCACGTTATACAATCAAAAAAGTTGTATTAAATATGAATTTCACCATATTGTAGCAAGCTAAATACTATTTCTTTATGTTTTTTATTACTTTGAATACTTCTCATCTTCCTCTGAGATCGGCCCCCCCCTCCCCCTTCCAAAAGTCTGTCCTATAAGGCAGGGATGGCCAAACGGTAGTCCGCGGTCATTCGAGTATATGCTCCCGTGCTGATCGGTCGCATTTTTTGGAGAGCTCGTGTTTTTTGACAAAGTTAAACTGGAGTCTCGCGAGAGCAGCTATCGTATTCAGACGTGCTTTTTGGTCGCTCCGTTAAACTGTTTTTTTTGTTCTCTACCGAAGAGAGGTGTTTCCAAAAATATCCGAAATGGTCGGATGTCGTGATTCTGTTGATTTTACTAGATTGTTTCTTTGGAAAGTTTGAGTGAACAGTGGAAACAGGATTTTGTGAAAACAACGCAATGCTGGCTGTTGCGAAATTTTTCGTCCTTATTCCCGTTTCAAGCGTCAATGTGTAGCAATGTGTGTGCGTGGCCTATCGGATGCCAGTTTAGTGTAGGGATTGCGGAATTCGTGGATCTTGTCTACAGTTGCGCAAAGAAATGAGCTGATTCATCGAGGATTATATGGTATGCGTGTGTATCTCATGTAGTTTTCCAACCGTTCCATTCTGTTGCATTTGGCTATCATGAGAGTGGCGTAGAAATGTGAACTGTGGTTGAGAAACGGAGGTGGAAAAATTGTGAACATGATCCGTCGTGTTGTTTGAGATGCTCTCTTTAGTAAATGTTGAACTAACATTCCTTCCCTTTCCTTAGCAGTTGCAAGGACGTGGCCAGGACAATTCTTAACTGTTGGAGAAAGCATACCTTCATTTAAGAGATATTACTAATCATCCGCAACGGATGTAGGCATGCTTTCAACTTATCAGTTCTGAATTCGTACCACCTACGATATTGTGCAACTTGCTCAATGCTAATGCTAATGCTAATGCTAATGCTCGTGTTTTTTTGACAAAGTTATACTCGTTCGTGGCACGTTGCATTCGGCAAGTGCATTCACCTAAGATATGGGGAAACCACGCTCTAATAAAGGGCAATTAACTGCTGCGAAGTGGACCCGTTCTGAAGCGGAATTAGGTGATGAACCGGCTAAAGTACAGCAACAGCTGCTTGCAAACAATAAATTTGCAGCGCTCCCTGTGGAGGATAGCGGAAATACAACAAGGAAAAAAATGCCGCCATTTTATACGAAAGGTTATACAAGGGCTACAAGTGAAGTTTAGCCTGTGCAATGACGGCTATAAAATTATGGTTCCCGCGCTGAACCATTATAAAGCCGTCCAAGAATACTTAAAAAGAAAAGGTGTGGAGTATTTCACCCACGATATGGCAGCTGACAAGCCATTCAAGGTTGTGCTTCGGGGGCTCCCGGACATGGAAAAAAAAAGAGGTGCAGATGAGTTGATCGAATTAAATCTAAAAGTGATGGCTGTGCATAAAATGAGCCGACGGAATGAAAATATCAAGTATCGCGATCAACTGTACCTGATACATCTTGTACGAGGATTCATCAACATGGTCGGACTGAAAGAAACCAATTCGTTTGATCATTTTATAATTAAATGGGAGCGATATAATCCCATCCACCGAGCTGTCACCCAGTGCACAAACTGCCTGAACTTCGGGCATGGTGCTAAACATTGCCATATTAGCAGCCGATTCTTGCAGAGGAAATTTTCGTACTAGTGAATGTATCAAAGAGGATGTAACCACACAATGCATACACTGCGATGAAGAACATCCGTCAACCAGCCGTCAATGCCCTAAGCGGGTAGAATTTATTGAAAAACGCAGAAATGCATCGTTGAATATGAAATTAAGCAAGAGAAGTCTACAGATTCAGCAACCGGTCCCACCGCAAAATCAAATTAGGAGATCCATTCCAATCCTGGCGCCTCTCCCTCTTCCCTCATCGAGGATGAACGAATCGGTTAATCCAACGAGTTGAACAAAAAATACGCTGGTTCAGTCAACATCGCGTGAGGTACACATCCCCCTGGAGTGATGAGTTTCGCCCAGGTAGTAGCAGGTACCAATGAAACAACAGCAGACACAGATGATCTGTATTCATGGGCGGAGATGAGTGTCCCCTGCGAGTGCTTCTCGCAGTGCTATTAAGTGCCTGTAAAACCAAACAGGAGCAAGTCACCATGATGATGAATTTCTTATACCAATATGGCAGACCATCCATCCAAACTTAGAATTATTACATGGAACACATGCTTCCTCGCAAAGAAACAGGTTGAGCTTGCAGAATTCCTCAGGAACCACAAGATCGACGCTGCAGCAATCACGGAAACTCACCTGAAACCAAACATCAGCTTCAGTCTTCCAGAACATACAATCGTCCGACTGGATCGCACCAGCTCACGCGGGGGCGGAGTCGCTGTAGCAGTGAGAAGAGGTTTGCAACCTTAAAATCGTTGAGGCCATCGGCATCGAGTTGTTAACATCAACAGGGCCAATTAACATCATCGCAGTATACTGTCCCCGTCGAGTGAGGGAAATAGATGGTTCCAGTTTGCTACTACGCAGAGATCTAGTCGCGCTCACAAGAAACCGTGGAAAATGATTCCTAGCTGGAGACCTCAACGCAAAGCACGAATCCTGGGGGAATCTCCGGGAATATGAACGGTACAGTTATTTTCAGCGACCTTCCTTGCGGGCATTACAACATCCTGAGCCCTGAGGAAACAACGTGTTATTCACAATTTTATCGATATGTTGTCTAAATAACAGCTTACTGTCTAGTGTAACACCGAGATATGTTACCTCCTTGGACCAGCCTAAGGAAGTATTTCCCAAACTGGTCCTGAGGTCATCAGACTCAACAAGTCGCGGGGATTTTGAACAGGGAAAAAGGATAGTCTGGGTTTTCGCCGCATTCGCCCGAATCTTCCAGGTGCCGGGGTTCCCTCTATTCTCGACATCTTCCTCACCAACATGGCGAACGTTCAGCAGTCATCGGTGGTGCATGATCTGAGCAGCGACCATTATCCAGTGATGTTGATTCTCAGTGAACAAGCAGAAACTAGGAGATTGCAGTGTCGAAATTATCATCGCGTCAACTGGTCGGCATTCCAGCAAACGGTAGACGCGAAGGTACGTTTTGATCATCACCTTCAGACTCCAGAGGACATCAACAACGCGCTGGGTAGCGTGGAAGACGCACTGCGCGTCGCCTGAGAGCAGCATGTCCAAGAAGTTCCAAGTGTGAGTAGCATTCTTGAAATTGACAAAAATCCTTAAAACCAAGCCTAAAACTATCCTACCTGTTCAACTCCATCCAAACTCCTTTTGCGCAGACTGTATTCCAATGGATGGTGGGTGGACGAACACTCGTTTGATTATCATCATGATTATCATGATATCATCTTCTATGCTGCATATGATTCAAAATATTCTGTAAAGAATAGTAGTGTAATAGAATTACTTCGAAATGATTCCATTCCATTCTTAATCGATTGATCGGGTTCTTCATTCTCTTCGTTGATCGATATTATTCGTAAATCCAATGGCCAAGATGCAAATTTTCTATTTCAGTGGAAAATGTATTCCGTTTTTTCTAAGAATCACGAAGTAGTTGAATCCTGTATAATGAACGTCCTGCTCTCACCCACCGTCGAAGATATTATATGCTTGAGCTCCGATAAACGTTCATTTCCTTTTCCAATTATGTTTAGGGGCTGTCCACATACCACGTGGACAACTTTAGGGGGGGGGGTCTAGGGGTTACGAAAATGTCCACGCTTGTCCACGGTGAGGAGGGAGGGGGTTTTGATAATGTCCACGTGGACACGTTGAGTACTTTTTAAAGTAAAACATTCAGGTTGATAGTCAAAATTGAATGAGATCTGTTTTGTATTTGTAGGAGAATGAGGTGGGACTATCATCATTTATTTCCACGATTTTTTGAACTTCACGCCCACCCTGAGTACTCAGTATTTATCAATAAAAATACTGAACTGCCTGAGAGTGCTGCTCGGTCAAACATCCATATTTTTTCATATGACTGAGCCACTTTCCTGAAATGTATATTCTGAAGGTAATGCACATGAACTAGGATCCATCAATTTATATCGATCGGTAATAGAGGGCCATTAAATCCGTCAGGATAAAGACATCCAGTAACACAAAGAATGTTGTATTTTTGTAGTATTAAAAATCACGACTTAAGTGCGGGTTGAATTCAGCTTTTGCTCTTGATGACAAAACAGTTTGGTTTTTTTTCGAGAACTCTCAAGGATTTCTGAACATTCAAACGAATAACAAATTCTTCCATGAGTGTACGGCCGTATTTCTGGAGATCATTGCAAAGATGTTGTTCTTCATTGATATCTGGTAATTTTTGTAATACGCTTCTTTTGAGTTGTCTGGAAAGTCCATGCTGCTACTGCTGATTAATTAAAAGAAAAGATTAATCCTTGATGCCCATGAATTAGTAGATTCGCTACAGATGTCGAAAATCACCGTTCATGAGAAACGAAACATCACGAAAAACATGCATGCAACATGCAAACATGCAACAATGCATGGACTAATATTTTGAAGAAAAAAAAAGATGTTGCATTTTTTTAAGTTTCTTGATTTTTTTAAAATAGTAAAGTTACGAAATTATAATTTTTTATAGGTTCATGCGATAGAGAGATGCATACAGATTGTATTCATATAAACATAGATCGAATAAGTAGAACTTGAGATTTCGTGTAAGCCGTGTAAACATGTTTCAAGAAAAACTCGTTTGAAGTTAATTGTTATGGCCGCATCACGCATCACTAAAATGGCTATAACTTGGTAAATAATGAGATTTTCGTAAGGTCTCTTCTATGGTATATTCTTAAATGTCTGAATTAGAGAAATATGAAGAAAAAAATTGATTTTTTTCAATTTTCTAGACTAGAATACCCTCTTAAAGAACGCAACATTGTGCTTATTTCAAATCCGACCGGATTTGTGAGGGGGTTCAAATAAGGATTTATTTTACCGAAAAACACTTGAAGGGACTTATCTCAATCTGCGATTCGTTTCATAAACACCACGAAAATACATATTTGTAGTGAATTGTAAAAGGCAAATCATTCGCAAGAATGTTGAGTTAAAAAAATTTTAGCAAGTGAATGGAACACCGAAGCAGGTTTTCGCTTGAAGAAAGTTATTGCTGGGTCTGGTAGGACTGGAAGAAAATCTGTATCATGAGCTTCTACCAAGCAACTAGTTTCGACGAATTCCAAAAAGTAATGCTTCTAGCTGAACGTATGAAAATCAGCGATCCAGAACGTTTATAGGGCACTTCTAAAACTCCACCCACCTTACACACCAGGGGTGACATTGCGCATTTCGAAACGAGTGATTTTTGTTCGTTTCGCCCACTTTGACTTAGCTTTATTTACGAACCAAAAATTTTACATTTCTCTACGAGACAAATTTTGCTCAAAATCTAGTACACTGAAAATATTAACTTGAAAAAGATACATAATACTAAAACCAATTCTATTTGAGTTCGAGTTTTCTCGAAACGAGTTACTCGTTTCGTTGCGCACTGCCACCCCAGATCTTGCATCTTCAGATTATTAACTGTTAACCCTCCTGTACTCGCGTGCAAAATCATAACACGTATACTCACGGTGTCACAGACCGAAAATTGAACTTCTCTGTAATGTTGACATTGTGTATTTTTCAGGCTTTATTGACATTTGTTTGAAGAAGAAGGTATGATTGAATGAAAAAACTCAAAAAAATATGTTTCCTTCGTCTTTTTTATGTTTTAATAGTCTTCTAATTCAGCCTCCTCAAAACAGAGTAATTTTCGATACTCCAACACAAATAACGAAATTCAAATTTTTCACTGTTATTAATCAAAAGTAAGAGTTATAAAATAACATAAAAACGTATTAATCGATTGTGGTTTCATTGGAGTAAGAATCAGAACATAGCATAACTGCATATTCGAAACAAACATATTTTTACATTTCATGCAGTTGTTGCGTATTTTTCGGGTCTTTTATCGAAGAGAAGAATGTATAACGACCTTCCAGATAATTACCAGATGATAAAGGTTCTGGAATATGAAGTTTGCATATTCTTCGTCTCTGTATCCTTGGTAAACTAAGAATTAATGTTTTTTTATAGATGGGCATAAAAAGATGATATGAAATGATTTCTAGGAACTTCTTTTTCTTTTTCTTGTTTTCTTGTTGATATTGTCCATTATAAAAAAATATCGCCGAAACTGTAACTGTTCAAATTTACCATAAGTCACCGTTTAGTTTATAGTTTACTGTTTACAATTCTTCCACAAGTGAAATTCTTTTACAAGTGTGTATATGTATGACCATTAACAAATTAATTAAGCAAATAAATATACGAAAGTCAAACATTTATATTTTGCTTTTGAACGCATGAATCTAACGACGAATATATCGTCGAATAGTTAATATATGGATCCGTTCAACCCAGTTACAAAAGGGACTGAAATCAAATAAGAATAGTCGGGTAATGATCTTATGCATTATATTCAATAAATATTCCACGCCACTAACATTAATTTATACATTTCATTCAACAATATTCTAGAATATGAAAAAAGGCACTTGTCCAAAAAAGTTACTCCTATACTCGCGTCGGTGTGTCAGACCGAAAGTGGATACGCTAAACGATGACGAACGACGAATAACGAAGCTAGAGAGAATCTCAAAGTCGTAGTGTTGGTATTTTCTGAGAAATGAACGAATTATTGATTTCTCGGTCTGACAGACCAATGCGCGAGTATAGGAGTGTTAAGATTCTTGTAAGAACTTCGACTTACTGCATAGCACGGAATTCTCATGTTGCATGAAGGATGCTGAAATATTCAGGAAAAAACGGTGCATCTATGATCGAAAAGATGTATGTCTACAAAAATATGCTTTTGGTTTTTCCTTAGAATCGGCACGAATTTTTCAGGACAATATTTGGCACGATTTAACAAATAAGGGTTGTAGGTCAACCCATACTGCAGATGTTTTGTTTTTGCTAGGTTCATTATAGCCATCAGGCACTACCGAACCTGTAAAAGCGAAAGTCATTGATGTTTAGACGATAAAATTCTGTTTTCAAACAAAGTGCTTGATTTCATTGTCTGATTTTAGAAAATTCAAACAGCCAGCCAGCTTTAATAAAAATACTCGAGAATAAGCTCACAATCGATATTTTGAAATGGATATGGAGATAATGTGAATGGAATTCGGAAGAAAATAATGAGCTCCCGGACAATGTTCGCTACCATTGGTGAGGCTATAATTTTTTTCTGTCCACGTGGTATGTGGACAGCCCCTTAGAACTCGATTGAATTCAGAGTAGTGAGGTTGTGAACATGAATATTTGGTTTATACAGTGAGGTTAATCTCACTAAAATCTAGTCCTTTTCCCAGTGATTTAACTATCACAAATAAAACCTTGCCGTTTTCTACACATCGATCGCATGATAACGGTTGAAACAGTTCATCACCTTTGGAGTTGGTCTTGTCTGGTAAATTGTAGCATTCTTGATCAATATTTTTAAATTCTTGGAATCCAGGAACAAGGTTATCTAAATATTTAGAAACCAAGGTACAAAGATTGCTGGTTGTTTCTGAAGTGTGACGAGGCATCGACCCCCCTCCGGATACCACCCAGCCGAATACTGATTCATTTAGTTCTGGTAGTTGATTTCCTAGGAGAATTCTTCGACCTGTTTTGAAGAATTCGAAGAAAGATTCAATGCCCAATACAATGTCTATTTCCTTGGATTGAAAGAATGTAGGATCTGCTAATTCGATCCCGTTCGGTATCGACCATTCATCTGTATACACTGTAGAAGTTGGAAGGTCCGCCGTTACTTTTGGGAGAATTAGAAAATCCATAGCTTTTGAATATTGAGTTGTTCGTGAACGTACTAGTATCCGAATACCCTCTTGGACCTTTTGAACCACTTGACCTATTCCTTTCAGTGTAATAGATACTTCCTTTCTTATCACATTCAGCCGTTGAACGAATCGTTCAGAAACGAAATTGCTTTCTGAACCGGAATCTAGTAATGCACGGACTGGGAACCTGTTGCCTTTGTCATCCTCTACAATGACAATCGCAGTAGCCAATAAAATCTGAGATGAATTCTGCTGAAACGGAGAAGCCATGTTGGCTGACACATTTGCTGTTTGTGTTGATACCGTTGAATGGTGCGATTCGTCAACAGACTGATGATCGTCGTTCTCTACTGGTTCTATATTTTTTGCTTTGCTATCTCCCTCTGTTTTAAAACAGACCAGCGTGTGATGTCGACCCCTGCAATTCCGACAAAAATATTTAGACCTACAATCTTTTGCTCGATGACCAATCCTGAAGCAGTTTCGGCAAAGTGAGTGCAATCTCAGCAAGCTATCTCTCTCCGATACTCCTAGTTTCTGAAAAGCCTCACATTGATATAACAAATGTTCTCCGTCACAAGCTATACAATGACCCTCAGATGTTTTCACAGTCATGTAACTGGCTTTCGTAGTAATCGGCCTTGGTTTCGGAATCGATGGTTGCTGATTTGATACCCTGATATCCGTGAAATAATTTGGTAGAGACTCCAGCATTTGTACCCTTCGGCGAAGAAATTCTGTCAAGTCGACCAACGTGTCTTGTTCCTTTGTGGATGCGAATTCCTCCCATCCTCTACGCGTTACTGGATCAAGTCTTGCAGTGAGGATATTAATTAATAGAAGATCCTTATAGTCCTCTGGTCGAACCACTTGATCGAGATTCTTTATGATTCTTTCAAATCCTTCCAATAAGGTGTGAAGTCCATTGACAGATTCCTTGGCTAATGTTGGAAGCAGAAATAATGACTGAATCTGTCGCTTTTTTAACTGTTTGCTGTTGTTATATCGTTGCATCAACATTTCCCATGCAATCTGATAATTAGCCTTTGTTATTTTTAATGGATCTATCAGACCTTTTGGTTCTCCTTGAAGACAGCCCTTCAAATAGTGGAGTTTTTCTACTCCTGGTAGATCCATATTTGAATGAATGAGCGAGGTAAACAGATCTCCAAAACTAAGCCAATCGTCGATTTCACCGTTGAAAATCTGTAGATTAATTTTTGGCAGACGGACGCGGTCGAACCCATGTCCTGAAGCCTCGTTAACTCGGTTTGACTCTTCCATATACAGTGGCATTTGTCGTTTTTGGGATTTATCTACGAGAAAAGCCTTTGCCCTGTAATATCTATCGCTACAATCCTGTCTCTCCTTATCGTAACTCTTGTCCTCATCTATGAAATCTTCATGAGCCCTGATTTCTATCAACGTGTCACAGTACTTTTCCCAAAGCTCGTCTAACTTTTTTAAACGAATATCAACAGCAGTCCCAATATCGTCTTCCGTGAACTCTTCCATAAACCGCCAAATGTCGTTGAAGGAGCATTGTATGTCATTGAATCTCGCTATAAGCAGTCTCATGGATGAACACTTCTTGACAATGGATGGCGTAGGCGGCATGATGACGTAATGTACCGATGATAAGAAATAGCCAAACCAATGCACCTCTATTGTTACGGTATGCCTACAGCGCAGCGTTGAGTTGTTGATCACCACAAGAGTATGTTCCTTACACTCCGTTAGGACAGTGGACGAAGAGAAGGGGATGGGTATACCATGTAGTACTCCAAAAAAAAAGCTTCGGTGAACATATACCGTTCAAACTCACCCGAGAGACTAATTGTTGTACCGAAATTCAATAAAACAGTTGAATCTGATCAAAACAACGATGGATGTATGCTTCGTATAATGGAACCGCTGTCCTTTTATTGTGGATGGTAGAATCGTTCTGGGTGGATGAGCCGTTCGATGCAACAATTTCATTTTACATTCCGTTGAACATAATTCTTATGCTGTATGCTCTATGGTACCAACAGCAGGCGATTCGATGCAATGCCTGGTTCACTCTTCGGGGTTCAATTTCCATGGATTGGCAATCCTTGTTATCGCAGTCCAATCTCCAGTCTCGTAAAGATAAGTGTGTCCACAAACGTACCGAAAATATATCAGCGTTAGTACTGAATATAGGTGCTAGCTCCGACTGGACATATAATGTTTGTTCTTACTAACCTGAACAATATAAAATGTTGCTGAATGTCCAGTGTATTGTTTTCCAATGATTCCACTTCAATGTTGTTTTGTGCTGCTAGTTGAAATGGCCGCAGATCTATTCTTTCCACAATGACGATCGTAATCAAAAACTGTTGGTGACTTCCTCAAGCCAATGTTCCTTCCACAGGTTTATACTCCTTCCAAAGGCTATTACTTCCGATTCCTGATCCGGCTCGAAGGACCAAAATGTTCAACTCCATCCAAACTCCTTTTGCGCAGACTGTATTCCAATGGATGGTGGGTGGACGAACACTCGTTTGATTGTTGGGTGTGCGAAATTATCGCACAATTCGAAGGATGAAAATGAACGATGAATAAATGACCACGCACTTCATAGCAACAGCACAAACAACGTTTATTTTCAACCACTATTTACATATATTCTAACATAACACAACAAATTCTACAAGTAATAACACTGATGACTATTAACCTTAACTGACTGGACAATCTTTTCTCTCTACTCTGCCTGTCTATTGCTTCTGTCTTCGAATATACAACAAAAAAAAATAGAACAAAAACTAAACGACCCACAGATATACATGGCTCTCACAGCCGTTACCAATTGTGAACTCTTCTTGTGCTCAGGATCGTTCAATTCTCAGAGTGGTTATAATATCAGTGATGTAGTGTTGGGTGGATGATAGCATTCCAACACTACCTTTAATCCCCAGTTCCCCAATTCCTGATATTTTAATAACCCCCGCTGAGAAAGCTGATGCGTTGGGACAGGACTTATACAGCTCGTATAGCATTGGGCAGGCCATGTCAAGTCCCCGGGAAGCTGATGTCGCGGAAGCCGTAGCTGAAGTGGATCGAGTTCCATTAACTTTGAGTGATGAGCAGCGAGTAACTGCTGATGAGGTGGAAGCTAAAATACAAGCCTCCAAAAATATGAAGGCCCCCGGCTTTGATAACATTTTCAACCTGGAATTGAAACATCTAAGTTCCATGTTATATGAACATCTAGCATCGATTTTTAATCGATGCTTACAACTTGGCTACTTCCCCTCGATGTGGAAGTTAGCTAAAGTTGTTCCTATCCTTAAGCCGGGAAAAATCCCACATCAGCTGGAAGCTATTGCCCTATCAGCTTACTCTCTGATCTCTCCAAAGTTTTTGAGAAACTGATCAACTCCAGGCTTGCGGATTTCGCGACCGAAAATAATATTCTCCCTGACGAGCAGTTTGGTTTTCGGAGTGGTCGATCCACAATTCACCAGCTCGTCAGAGTAACGAACAATATCAGACGGAACAAACAGTCTCCAAAACAACTGCAATGGCATTGTTGGACATCGAAAAGGCGTTCGACAATGTCTGGCATGATGGTCTGGTGTTTAAGCTGCATCAGCGACATTTTCCAGGTTTTCTGATAAAAATTATCAGAGACTACCGTTCAGGCAGAACATTCAAGGTATCGCTGGATAATGTCTGTTCAGTGGAACTGAACATCATTGCAGGGGTGCCCCAAGGCAGCTTCCTAGGACCCCTGCTGTTCAACATATACACATCAGATATTCCTCCCTTACCAGATGAAGGCCAATTATCTCTGTTCACATATGATACGGCTATTATCTATAAGGGACAAATAACACGTGCTCTGACGGAAAAACTTCAGCGGGGCCTTAATGTCCTGTCTGAATACTACAACACCTGGAAGATTCGGGCGAATGCGGCGAAAACCCAGACTATCCTTTTTCTCTGTTCAAAATCCCCGCGACTTGTTGCGTCTGATGACCTCAGGACCAGTTTGGGAAATACTTCCGTAGGCTGGTCCAAGGAGGTAACATATCTCGGTGTTACTCTAGACAGTAAGCTGTTATTCAGACAACATATCGATAAAATTGTGACTAAGTGCGGTATAATGATCAGATCATTATATCCACTCTTGAACAGAAAGTCTGCTCTGTGTCTGAATAACAAGCTTGCTGTCTACAAACAAATCATCTTCCCGGTGATTGAATACGGCATGCCGATTTGGAATAGCTGTGCTCAGACGCATCGGCTCAAGCTCCAGCGAATCCAGAATACAATCCTTAAAATGATTCTCAATCTTCCTCTCTGGTCAAGAATATCTGAGACCCATGACCTGGCTGGAATCGATACACTGGAAGACTGGTTCGCCGTCAAATTAAATAAATTTCGAGAGGGCTGCTTACACTCGGAACATCAAGTGATACATAACCTGGATAGGTAGATTAGTGTTTAGTAGCATTTGGAATTATAAGTTAGGTAGGTTATCAAATTCAAAATAAAAAAAAACTATATAATTAGTGCTTTGTAAAACATGCATTCGGCAAAACATAAACCTCATACAAATATGTAAATACCAATGTTTAACAAAGATGAAAAGTGAAAAATCACTGTATCACTTGCCATGTAAATAATAGGAAAGACTAATTGTACTGTTAAATAAACATGAATTTAATGCAAAAAACCGGTCGCCGGTAGGTATTATTAGGTACCCAGCTGGTCCAGGATAGCGTCACCTCCAAACGCAATGAATTAAATATATAATCCCACCTTTTTCCGTGAATATTTTATAAGGTGTTCATGCTAACCTTAATAAAACATATCAGTTGTATGAGTAGGTTTTTCTTCATTAAAGGTTCCGTTCTAATATTTTCTTTCAGATTGTTAGTTATTTAATATCCTGTTGTTCGACCATAACTTGTAATAAAGCAGAAAATTGTCACTAGGAACATTTTCTCCAGGAATATCATTTGTTAAATGATCAATTGGAAATGCCTTCGCCTTTGAAGACTGTGAATGCGAGTTTTAATGCAGTATTGTTGTTTCAATTTTAAACCTATGATAAGTAATGTGAAGTAATTGTGCAGATTTCTTTCAAGAAATATAGCCATGAATAGAGCAACAGTGATGAATGAGAGATTAGAAATTTCTAAAATTAAATGTTGACCCCAGGGTTGCCACATTTAAATCTGTAATTTTTTTTTTAAACAATCTGTATATCTGTATTCTTAGCAAAAAAAATCAGAATTGAAAAATTAAGGGAAAAAATTAAAAATGAAGGTTTATTTTCGTTTTGAATTTATTTATTTTATTTATGGGTTACCATACAAATGAAACACAAATTTCTGCATTACTCGAGAATTAATCAAGTAAATGAAACCAAATTAGGCATATGGAGGTTTTAGGATGCAATAAATGTTTCTATGGTGGTTTGACACTTCACTCCCCTCTCTAAGGGGGGGGCTGCCATACGAATGAAACTCAAATTTCTGCATAACTCGAGAACTAAAGGGTGTGTCACATCAAATTGCATCACGGAAAAAACGCTGTAGAAATTTAATTTTTAGGAATTATATCTTCAGCTTTCGCTTATAATCAGATAAGAGTGTATAGATCACGTTGGCCATGCTTCACTGTCAATTTTTCGTAAATTTGGAAAAATGTCGTCGAACGAAAAAGAGCGTCGTGAATTAATCCTGCGCACTCATTTCGAGAATCCGGAGTTGTCACATCGGGACATCGGTAAGATGCTGGGAATCGTCCAATCCACGGTCAGCAGAGTACTAAAACGATACTTCGAGAACCATCCATTGACCGGAAGGTGAAGAACGGCAAAAATGGATGCTCCGTCAGTGAAAAAGATCACAAGCGCGTAGTTAAGCAGTTTCGACGTGATC
The DNA here is from genome assembly GCF_029784135.1 of Toxorhynchites rutilus septentrionalis. Lineage (NCBI taxonomy): Eukaryota > Metazoa > Arthropoda > Insecta > Diptera > Culicidae > Toxorhynchites > Toxorhynchites rutilus. The sequence goes on from NC_073746.1 coordinate 246,026,540, forward strand.
CGAGAAGTTCGGTCCGGGATGTCGCCAATAAGCTGAATTAGTCAAGTTCATTCGTCCAGCGGACCAAGCAGCGGGAGGGCCTGCGTACATACAAGGTTCAGAAGGCTCCAAACCGCGACGAAAGGCAAAACATGGTGGGGAAGATGCGAGCCCGGAAGCTGTACACCGAAATGCTGACGAAGCCGCATTGCCTGGTAATGGACGACGAATCCTACGTCAAAGCGGACTTTCGTCAGCTGCCGGGCCTGTTGTTCTTCTCCGCAGAGGACAAATTTAGCGTTCCGGAGGAGATTCGCAAGCAGAAACTATCCAAGCTTGCCAAAAAGTACATGGTGTGGCAAGCGATCTGCTCTTGCGGAGAGCGGAGCGCCCCCTTCGTGATGACCGGCACGGTAAACGGGCAGGTTTACCTTAAGGAGTGCCTACAGAAGCGCTTACTACCACTATTGAAGCAGCACGAGGGCCCGACCATCTTCTGGCCGGATCTCGCTTCGTGCCACTATTCAAAGGACGTGTTGGAGTGGTACGAAGCCAACGGGGTCACCTTCGTGCCAAAGGAAATGAACCCGCCCAACGCGCCGGAGCTTCGCCCAATAGAGAAATATTTGGCGATTATGAAGCAGGCCCTCCGGAAGAACCCAAAAGTTGTCAAATCGGAGGCGGAATTCAAGAGAAAATGGATTTCTGTTCAAAAAAAACTACAACCTGACGTTGTACAGAACCTTATGGACGGGGTAAAGAGGAAGGTGCGAGAATACGGGCTTGGGCTCGAAGTATGAATAAAAAGAAAATGCCAAAAGTTGTTTAATAGTTTTTATTTTACTGTCTAAAATTTTCAAAAGGATCGGTCTACTGGGCGAATTTCTACAGCGTTTTTTCCGTGATGCAATTTGATGTGACACACCCTTTAATAAGGCAAATTGAGCCATATTTTGCATGTGGAGGTTTTAGGGGGCACGAAGCGTTTCTATGGTGGTTTGACACACCTACCTCCTCTCCAAGGGCATGGGGGCTGCCATACAAATGAAACACAAACTTCTGCGTAATTCGAGAGCTAATCAAGCAAATCGAGCCAAATTTGGGATGTGAGGGGGTACGAGAAATGTTTCTATGATGGTACACTCCTATTTCGTCTTCCATATATATAAATAAAAATGCGTTGATAAGAGCAAAATTCGAGAAAGGAATTGTCCGATTTAGGGCTGTCTTCATTCTATCATATTTTATGTATCAAACATTTATTCCATGTAACGGAGAAACATGTTATCTGCAAGTGGTTGAAGAACTTTGAACGAGAATTGTGTCTGAAAATAATCTGATATTAAAATGACGAGTTTTGGCAGAAGTACTAGGAATTTTATAGTAAAAAATAATTTCAAAGGGTTCATTAGAAAATCAATCAATGAACAGTTCTGCGATTGGACCCATGAACGTGCGCTTAGTAAGAAAACGTGAATGTGATAACGAAAAATTAATTTTGGGCGGGATGAAGTTTGCCGGGTCAGCTTGTAAATCATAAAAAGGTTTTGAAACACGGTTTTGTTGAACTGTGCTTTCACATTTTTCGTTAATTTCATCATTGAAGCTCCTTCTTGAGCCGATACATAGCTTTTCGCTTTCAAAATAGAGTCTGTAATCGTGGGGGCCAACCGATTTCCGGATTTTGTTTTGTTGGCATTGTAATGCGAAAATATTTATTCGCTCAACACACGTTGATGCATGTTATCAAAAAGGGTCTTACAAAAGACCTGAGTAATGGATACATAAAATTCTCATCACGCCTTTTAACATCCAACAGCTGGGACCAAGTCACTCAATTTTTGCCCCATGAGTAGCCTGAATTCGTTATCCAAGCCTTGTATGAACTGCTTCAACGAATTGAGGAAATTGGCGTATCAAATCATTAAGGTTTGGTAGCTTGACGAAAAGAGCCTGGCCGGGTAAGGGAGTGAAAAGTGCCCCCAAACCAAATCACTAGCTGTATGGCAAATATTGTATAGGGTACTAAATAGAACATCTTGGCAGTAGTACCATATATTTGAGTGGTACACCATAGGATCTATGGTGAGAAATGCACCTTTTCGTTTTTTTTCACGCCATTCTCAATTGCTTTGAGAGAAAACTATGAAAAAAATACTGAAAGTACATCTTACTTAGGTGCATCAATCAATATTTTCATACAATTTTTTCATCAGAAAATCAAACACTGAAAACAAATTTAAATTAATTTTTATTTTTATTTTAAATTAAATTTCAATTTTTGTTTTGATTTTGAGATTTAATACCACTCTAGTTTGTACTCAAATTTCTTCCTACGTCTATTTTAGGTATATGAGATTTTTTTCAAAAGTTTTAGAATGTTTTTTTGCGGTACTAAAAAAATTTCAGGCATTTCGAAATTTTGCAAAAAAAAATACTTTGAGACCCAATTTGACCCTAATTTTTATTTAAATGCGTTCGTATGTGTTTTTTCCACATGTAGCGTAATTTTTTCTTGAATTTTCAAGAGGATAGCGTGAAAAAAATGTTTTTTTGGCCTTTGGGCATTTTTAATTTATTTTGAATTTAGAGACAAATTACTGCTCTAATATTTTTAAAATTTTGTTTTTCATATGTCTGAATTTTGTCGGTAAATTTAGAGCATTGCGCTGTAAAAAAAATTTTTTCATCGTATCTTTAAATATATGAGATTATCTTTACATTGGATTTAGATGGTTTACCAAATTCACAGGAGTCAGCAGTACGATAGAGCTCTGTGAGAAAAAATAAAGTCCTTGTGGAAAGATCATTCGGATTAATGAGAAGAACACTTTAAAAAATTCGAATCATTTTAATTTTTTTATTTTAATCTTACAATTGAAAACTACGAATACAATAAAATAATCGATTTCAAGAAAATAAAAATAATAATGCAGACGATGAAGAAAATTATTTTTGTGTCTCGCAATGCTCTTGAAAATTCAGGAAAAATTGTACTCAAGACCATGTAGAAAAAAAGACACATACGAACGCATTTAAATGAAAATTAGAGCAGAAGTGGGTCTCAAAGTTTTTTTTTTCAAAATTTCGAAATTGCACAAAATATATAATTTTTTTTGTCTGCGTATTTATTTTTTTTATTATTAGATTTTTTGATGAAAAAATAGTTTGAAGATATTTATCGATACACCTTAGTAAGATGTACTTTCAGAATTTTTTCATATTTTCGTCTCAAAGCTATTGAGAATGGTGTGAAAAAAACGAAAAGGTGCATTTTTCACCATAGATCCTATGGTGTACCATATAAGGACTCAAATATATGGTACTACTGCCAAAATGTTTTTTTTTGTTTTTTTAACACTCAAAAATTTTTTTAAAAACCACACATATCTAGAAAAGCCGTAGGAACACATTTAAATATTAATTAAAGTAGTACTGAATCTCTAAATCCCAAAGAAAAAATCAAAATTCTGTATTTTTGTAGAAAATCTGTAATTCTGTATATACAGATTCTGTATTTGAAATTTGGCGAAAAATCTGTAAACTACAGAATATTCGATAAAAAAATAAAAAAATTAGGGTTGCCACATAACCCTAATTTTTTTATTTTTTTATTTAATTTTTTTATTTTATTTTTATTGTCGTCAATCTAAATTGCAGACCGATACATTCTTAATACTACTTAAAACTACTTACTTAAAACTAAAAATCTAAAGAGAGCTGGCTGGATAATTTATTCGTTTAATTTAAAAGACGATTTTAACAAGTTACAGAATCAATTTTTTTAAATTTTTTATTTCGTCAAACCAGCGTAGACTAAATATGCTGCCCAAATATTACAGTGAAATTTAACGATATCTTATGCTATTTAGATAGTCTTTGAGCACTGATCTTGACATGGTTACATCAATTGTTTCACTGTGTTCGTACAGAGGCTCATCATACGATTAATAGGACTATATTTGGCATAATTCGTTCTTCGATAATCTATGTAAAAAATGTTAGGGTTTCTCAGGTTCGGTGCGTAAGGTTTCCTAATATTTCTTCTGAGTCCACTCGTTGTGATATGATATCAATAATAAATAGAATCATGGCAGAGTTCCGACGTTCTTTTAGGCTTTTAATATTGATTAGCATACAGCGTGCTTCATATGGAGGGAGATGCTATGAAGACCCGTCTAGTTTACGATGTGCGAATAATAAAAATTGTTTTTGTACAGATTCAATTCTGTCTTCGTGTGAGGTTATATAGGGGGACCATGCAATACTACAGTATTCGAGAATTGATCTGACATATGTAATATACAATGTCTTTATTGTGTACGGATCGTGGAAATGGTAACTAAAGCATTTGATGAAGCTCAACATATTATTTGCTCTATGGATGATTGTATTATAATGATCAACGAAGGTTAGTTTCGAATCTAAGACCACGCCTAAGTCTCTTACTCGTTGACATCTATTGATGGGTTGATTTCCCTGATTAACACCATTGTTCAAGTGTGTTCTTCTTCTTGTAAAAGTCATCAAAGTGCATTTCCTAACATTGAGTTGTAATAAACTCTTAGTGCACCAATTATAAACTATGTCAACTTCATTTTTGAATGTTCTAGAGTCTTCTTCATTCTTTATTTCCATATACAGTTTCATATCATCTGCGTAGATAAGTGCCTTAACACTGTTAAGAAAAACGCAAACGTCATTAACAAATAAAATGAACAAAAGTGGCCCCAAATGAGAGCCTTGAGGAACTCCGGATGTAACAAATATTGGTTTTGAAATTTCCCCATTAAATTATACCATTTGGGTGCGGTCAGTCAAATATGATTCTAGCCATTTCAATAGCTTGACTTCTATCCCTATTTTTTGAAGTTTAAGAAGGAGTATCGATCGAAAAAAACGATCGAAAGCCTTACTAAAGTCAGTGTATAGAGCTTCAACTTGATTACCATTATCCATTGCATTCAAAGTGAATGTGACAAATTCCAGCAAATTTGTTGTTGTTGATCGTCCTTTGAAAAAACCGTGTTGCTTATTCGTAATTCGTGTCTTTAGTTGTTGAAAAAGTTTTTGGTTTATTATGGCTTCAAAGAGTTTTGGAATGCAAGAAATAATTGCTACTCCACGATAATTTCTTACATCGGATCTATTACCGGATTTGAATATTGGTACAAGAAAAGAGTTTCTCCAGATTTTTGGGAACCTTTCTGATTCCAATGACGTATTGAAAAGCCATAAAAGTGGATGAGTTAATTCAGATGCCAAATTTTTTATATAAACCGGTGGAATTCCGTCAGGACCTGGCCCTTTCGAGACATCGAGCTTATTTAATGCGTCAAAAATTTCAATGTATGTTAGTTTTCTGACTCCAACATCACATGGAAATTCTGGAAGAAATGCAAAGAAGTCACGATCTCGGTCCTCCTCAGCTGTTACAATATAAACTTCTTGAAAAAATGTTGCAAAGAGGTTGCAAATTTTTTCTGGGTCATTCCCCACGGTATCGTCAAGGTGCATGCGTGATGGAAAACCATTGCTTTTTAATTTTTTTTATGTAATTAAAGAAACTTTTCGGGTTAGATTTTATGTCCGACTCTATTTTTAAGCTGTAATCTTCAAAAGCGCTTTTAACAGTTGAGTTGAGCTGTTCGCAAATGTTCAGATATTTTTGGAGATTAGCGACAGATTTGTATTTCTTATAAAATTTATGTGCCTACTGTTTTTTATTTTTTAGATTCTTTATGCTTTGATTAAACCAAATCGGATATTTTGTGTTCATATTTCTCCTTTTTCGTCTTCTTGGTATCTCCTGCTCTATAATTTCATTGATCATCGAGTAAAAAGTCGTCACTGCTACTTCAATGTTTTCCACACTTCTAAATAAATCCTGCCAGTTGATATAGTTAAGCTTACCTAATTGATTGGTAATTTGCTTTAGTGTAATCAGAGACTTCCTCAAATTCATAATCAAATGGTTTTTGAGTGTTATCTATAAATATAGAATATTCGATAGCTGTGTGGAAAGCTTCATTTTTCCAAAGTGGAGTTAATGATTCGGTCACACAAAAATCTTCGGTCATATTTGTCAACAAGAAATCCAAGAAGCATTTCTGTCGATTCTGAACATTGTTTATTTGATTCAACCCAAGACCGGCTATTTTATCAAAAATAAATTGCAGAGTCTTATTATCACCAACAACTGGAAGCAAGATAAATTCATTTCCGCATTTCGTTGATTGAAATCTCCGTATATATGGATTTTTGATTCTGGTGCAAAGGAAGATAAAATATTTTCAGCAATTTCAAAGAATTTCTCATAACAACTAAGTTAAGCACGATCAGGGGGGAAGTAAACAGATGCAAATATATGTATCTTTCCCGCAATAAGTGCTTTGACCCATACTTGCTCAAACTCGTCGAATTCTGTTGTTGGAATATGTTCTGAATTTATTAATGAATTAATAGCAATAAGGACGCCGCCTCCCGATTTTTTATGGGATTTGTGAAGATTACGGTCATCTCTGAAGACATTAAAACGATTTCCGAATACTTCCTCGCTTCTAACACTATCATCCCAACTTGTCTCTGTGGCCATAATTATCGAGAAAGAAGAATTCAGAACATTAATTTGGATTTCTTTCATTTCATTCTTTCAGGCGAGGAAGATGGTTCATTATCTACTACTTGGTATGACGAGGCATACAAATTGTTAAAACTTACTACTTCTCCTTGGTGTGAAGCTGACAATTGATTATCTTCTGGGACGTCTGATTTAGTTAATGGAAACATCTCCTCCTGAGAAGATGTCATGTTTTGCCTTACGCCAGGAAGTGGCAAGTTGTCATCCTCCAATGGGTTCGTCAATTCCGGGGAAAACACGAATGCCTGCATGAATATATGTTGTACGGTGCAGCTGTAGAGTCTCCCGAAGTCATGCAGCAGGACGAATGCTCTTGAACGCAATGTGGTACGTTGGGTGCCATGTAGGGGTTGAGAATTTCCCCTCTTTCAAATTGTATTGGTTGATAGCTAGCCGGTAGCCCAGAGAATTGATACTTCGCTGCCGCCAGAAGCTCTCTGTCCGTTGGAAGTTGGATGTTTCTGTGTTGACCGCTAGCCATGTTTCCAAGTATACCTCTGTTATTGATGTTATTCCTGCTTTTGATTGGGTTGTTTCGATTGTTGTTTCTGTGGTTGTTGTTGTTATTGTTACGGTTAGTGTGATTGCTCCTGTTGTTGTTGTTGTTGTTGATACTGTTATTGTTGTTATTGATGATGATGATGATGATGATGGTCCCGCCTCCTTCCCCTACAGAGGTTTGAGCAAGACGAGTTATCTAAAAGATAATTTATTTTTTTTTCAACATTGAAATCAGTTTAGCAAACATGAAAAACGAACTGATTTTATTTACAGATATAAGTTCAAAAAATTGCAATGTCCAAAAAAGCCAATACTCAGTCATGTCCGCCACAGAGCCGATACGGTCCCGACGAGGCCCTTGCAGCCAAGTGGTCCACCAGAGCACAAGTCCAACCGCCAGCCTTGTTTTAGATTGACTTTGGATACCCTCATTCAGAGAAATCGAGAAAATTTCCTTTACGAAAAATTCCTAGACCGGCACTTAAAAAAAACTTTCAATTTAATATCCTTTATATCTGTGTCTCGCGCGCGACGCTCAAACTTTTGTAGACTACTTTTATTTTTTTTTTTAAACTAATACAACTATAAGAACGACAAAATAAAAATAAAAATAGTCCATCATCACCAAGATCATGACAGACATAATAGAGATCAATACAAATTTAAAAAAGATGATTTAAAAAAAATTAAATAATCTACATAATATAATCCGTTCAAAAACTTCGTCAGATTCATTGAAAATATTGAAAACAAACTGCAAAAAAATTGTCCACATTAAATTATCCGTTCGTATAAAACTTCGTCAGTAAAGATCTTCGTCATAAAAATAAACAAAAACTCGTTCAGCTGTTAAGAGAACACAGCTTTTACATGTGAAATACAGTGCCTCTTAAATTCTGTAAGTGTTGTTGCGCATTTAATATGTCTTGGCATCGAGTTGAACACATTTATTCCTTTGAAGTACAACGAATTTTGTGAAGCACATGACAAGAAATTAGGTGTTCTTATTTCATTCGCGTTTCTAGTGTTATAACTATGAAAGTCAATTCCTCTTTCAACTCGATCACACAAATATCGAGGCAGCAAACCTTTAACTACTTTGAAAATGAACACCATAGTTAAATAAACAATCCTTTGCTTCACGGATAACCATTGCAGAGCGTCCAACATTAAAAATGAGGAAGTGAATCTGTTACATTTTAGTATCAACCGCATTATTTTGTTTTGCAAGCGCTGTAATCTCGATATTTGTGTGTCATTGGCTAAAAATAAAATGGAAGAGCAAAAGTCTAAATGAGGAGAGATGATTGATTTGTATAGCTGTATTTTGCTGCAAATAGTTAAATCGTTTTTCAATCGACATAAGATTCCATACTTCTTGGCAATTTTCTTGATGACATTGTCAATGTGAGTGTTGAACTTGAGTTTGTCATCAATAATCACGCCAAGATATTTAATGTCCCGAACTCGATCAATAGTCTCATTATCAATAACGATGGAGACGTTTTCATTTAAACGATTTCGCGAGATTACCATATATTTAGTTTTACTTATGTTCAATTTCAATTGCTTATACTTCAACCATTTACTTAAAGAATGTAAATCTCCATTCAAATGTAAAACGACCTGATCTAAATCATTAGCTGCAATGAATAACACAGTATCATCTGCAAAAAGATTGATATCACAAAATCGTAAAACTCTTCCCATGTCATTGATATACATAATAAATAAAAGGGGCCCTAATACACTTCCCTGAGGTACTCCAAGATTATTCCCTAGGGGATTCGAAATTGTATCATTAAAAATAGTCCGTTGAGTTCTGTCATTTAAATAGCTTTCGAACCATTTATATGCAGTACTCGTAAATCCAAAGCGCTTAATCGTGTTCAACAACAAGGGCCTAGAAATTGTTTCGAAAGCGCGTTTTAGATCCAAAAAAAACAGCAATGATATTCTCTTTGCACTCTAGTTTCTCTTTCCATTTTGCTAATACCAAGTTCAATGCGGTTTCACAGGAATGACCTTCCCGATATCCCGATTGTTCTGGTATTAGCAAAGCATTGCAATTTAAATATTCCAGCAGCTGGCCTTTAACGACTACTTCTAATATTTTCTCTAGCGTGTGCAACATATTGATGGGACGAAACTCTTCGGCTTTAATCGTTCCAGCAACCTTTTGAATTGGAACTATTAAAGATTCCTTCCACACCTTAGGCACATGCCCAGTTAGCAAAGATTTATTAATAAGGTCCAGCAAGATGTGATCGATGACATGAAAGCAATCTTGAATAACTCTAACATTGACATTATCCACTCCAGCCGTTTTTCCTAAAGAAAAGCAAATAGTTCTAAGTTCATTTAATGTAATTGGGTGAAAACTTTCAAATCTACAACTACTGTTAACCGGCTGTTTTATTTCATCAGGTTCATCAACCAATTCAATGGACTGATTGATCAATGAAACACTATTGACAAAATAATCGTTAAACTTAGATGCTATAGCCTGTTCAGACTGTTCAAGTGTGCCATTAAAAGTTATGGAACGCGGTTTGCTATTACTAGGTTTTAATAAAGATTTAAAAATTTTCCATAACTCCTTGCTGTTGCTTTGATGCAGATCAATCTTCCTCTGAATATATTCACAACGAGTTTTCTTAATCGACTGTGAATATATATTGCGCGCGTTTGTGTACATATTCCAATGATTTCCATCATTTGTTCTACAAAATTTCTTGTACCATCTGTCTCTCTCACGTTTAAGGCGTAAAAGATCCAAATTGTACCAGCTGTTCGAGTTTTTCATAGGAACAAATTTTTGCGTAACAAGCCGATTTGTACACTCTTTCAAGGTATTAGTTAGAACAGCTGATGATTCATCTAAATTACCGACCTCGTTGTTGTTGTTGTTTTTGTTGTTGTTGTTGTTGGTGTTGGTGTTATTGTTACGATTGTTGTTACTGTTGTTGTTACTGTTGTTATTACGGTTGCTATTGTTGTTGTCGTTGTTGTTGTTGTTGTTACGGATGTTGTGATTATTCCTATTATTGTTGTAGTTGTTGTTATTTCTACGATTGTTTAAATTATTCCTATTCCTGCTGCCATCGTTAGGGCTACTATTGTATCTGTTATTATTATTATTGTTGTATCGGCGATTTTGTTTACGCCGTTTTCTGGCTTTATCTGCCTCTTCTTGTTGTTCTATTCTACGGAGTTGCCGTGCATCATACTCAGACCAATCTGGCTTCCATCTCCTTGTTGAATCCAAAATTCTCCAGCCTGAGTTCTCTGGAGGGTAAAATGGGGGATTAACTGGAGGAGTAAGTTCCGCACGCAACTCATCAGCTAGACTGGGACAGGACTCTGGTGGAGGTGGTAGCATATGTTCAACATTGTTTCCTGTTGATATAATAACGGCTGACAATGTTCTTAATTCCTCTAATATATCTATTTCGACTTGACTATCCTGTGGGGTTTGATAATGTTTGCCGCTATTTCCAGTGACAAATTCCCCAGTTGTTGAATTTCTTCCCGCATTTGGCTGAGATCGCGATTCAATTCCATCGTCGTTGATTTAATATAATCCGCTATATTCTCTTTCGTGTTACTCATTGCGATGTCAATGAGTGACGTAATATGATTTTTTATCGTCACCGCAAAGAGATTGCTGATTTATTTGCGGACGATTCATTTTTCAGATCGACGAGCTGACCCTCAAGTCTGTCGACGGCTTCATGTACAACACTTGCATTTTGTTGTTGCAGTGTCAGCCGATGGATCACTTCCGTATTGTATTGTAGTTGCTCGTTGAATTTTTTTTGCTGCTCGGTAAGTTCACTAAAGTCCAACTCGGCGCGTACGTAATTCTGGCACTCTATTGTGTAATTTTTAATTTTATTTTACTTCTATTTTGCTGTTATAGATAGAGTTGGGTAAAAGTTGTCGGCATAGTTTTTCGAACTGTTTGGTTTTCTTTTTGTATTTCTGGTGTTTTGCTTTGGGAAACATTTCGGCAACGTTTCAAAATATGAAATTCTTCGACGTTCGAGAAAGAACTCGAATCGATAAGATTCCATCGATTTACAAAATATGAATGTTTGTTCGGTGTGGGTTATGGGGATCGAATCGACCGTTCGATTGGGGGGCCAATATTTCCGATAGAGGAAGATAGAGGACCTCTAGGTGAATTTTTATGGAAAATAAATGCTTTGTATGTTCATAAATAACAATTTTCTTAAAAAATCAACGATATTGATTGACGAGACTTTACAGAAAATAAAGTATTATTTTTCAATTATTTAGTAACTGATAATTATTTTTATATTATAGATTAATTTATCGTTGAATATATACTGATGGACATAAATATTCGGCATATGCATGAATCTACCACGAATGTTTTTTTACTAAGCGATATTATTCCAATCCACTTCCGAAGGTTATTCAAGTGAAACAATATAGTCTTATTATAAATTTACTTTATTGGGAAATCAAAACAATGAAAACAATTAGCTTATTTTACAAAAATCATAACTTTATCTTCAAATTCAGCTGGACAAAAGTATTCGGCACTTAGAACATTTCTCCAAAAAAACATTTCTGAACAAATTATCTAGATATTTAATATCTTGTGTTTAATCTTTTCTGTGCAATGACCTCTTTCAATCGATTTGTCATTGAGTGTACCAGCTTCTCGCATACTTTAGGCTCGATCTTATACCATTCTTCACGAAAAATATCTTTCAGCTGCTTTTGTGATGTTACATGATGTTCACGTACACGTCGATCTAGAACATCTCACAAATGCTCTATGGGATTCATATCCGGTGATTGGAGTTGCGTTTTGTGCTGATAGGGTGTATTATATAGCAGCCAGAGGCATACCGCTTCCGCAGTATGTTTAGGGTCGTTGTCTTGTTAGAAGTAGAAATTGCTCTCTATACCCAACTTTTCAGCACTTTTCTTCATATTTTCTTTCAAAATATTTGAATATTGCTCCTTTTTCATGATACCATCTACATATACCAATTCCCCGACAACGGATGCTGCCATACAGCCCCAGACCATGACTGATGCACCTCCTTTTTCACGATAGCTTGAACATTTTTCTTCTGCAGCTCAGTATCCGGTTTTCGCCATACCAATACCCTTCCATCTGATTTGTAAACATTGAATTTGCTCTCATCGGAAAACAACACATTGTTCCAGAAACTAATCGGGTGATTTTGGTAATCTTTCGCAAAGTTCAACCTTTTAGTCTGATTAACCTTGCTAATAAGAGGCTTCTTACGACAAACACGGGCTTTATATTGGGCATTATTCAACACTTTGCGCACCGTTCTGGGAAAAAAACATCTTGCCCACTGAACTCCAGCAGCTCTCCTCGCACTTTTGACGAAGATGTTTTCAGTTCTTTCTCAATAATTTGTATTATTTTTCGCTATCCGTTAACTTGCAAGGACTTCCCGTCCTAGGTTTTTTGTCGAAGTTATCGCTGTTCTTATAACGATTGATAATATCCTGTACCGTTGTTCTTGGCATACCAACACTCCTAGCTATTTCGGAAACTGTGTTATTCATTTTTTAAGTGCACCCGTGGCCGAGTGGTTAGCGTCTCACATTATCATGCCGGGTGTTCGGGTTCGATTCCCGTTCTGGCCGGGGGATTTTTCGTCAAAGAAATTTCCTTCGACTTGCACTGTGGTCATGCGTATTCAAGAGCTTGCCTCTCGGAATACATTCAAGGCGTGTTATTTGGCTTAAGAAATCTCGACCAAGTATTAATAAATGACGCTAGTTAATGCATACGTTGAGACGGCAAAAGTTCCACAAGGGAACGTTAACGCCATTCAAGAAGAAGAAGTTATTCATTTTGAGCAAATTCAAAACAATTTTCCTTTTCTCCATCGTAGTTTCCTTACATTTCCTGCCCATTTTGTTACCACGGAATAAAAATTATACGAACGCAGCCGATTTTTATTAAAAATATACAAAAGTGATTAAATGTGCCAGGTTCATTCATTAACAGTGTTTCCAGATCTTTAGGGATCGATAAATTAACATTTTTTTCAAGGTGACGAATACTTCTGTCCAATTAAAAATGTGGAACTCGGCCTTTTTCTTTCCTGTAATTTATTAAAGCAGGGTAAGTCATTGAAAACTTCTACTGCCTAGATAGAGTACACTTCACAGAATCTACTGCACCTGCACAGTTGAGTTTATTTTATGTGTATGTGATACAAATGCGATAAATTAATTCATGACGAATACTTATGTCCACCAGTGTATATGAGTATGGCCTATGTTTTTCTTTTAATTAACATATTGAGCCCCGTGTCGGTCCCTAGGGGCAGACGTTGAGCTTTTTGGTAGGAAAGCGGTTTGTTTTCGGATGTTTTACAAAACCTGACTACTTACTAGTCGAATTTCTGGAAAAAGGTAACTTGCCTTTTTTATCTTTCATAATTTTTATTTTCTGAGTGTGTTGATTCCATTTTCGCTTTTAAACCAACGGAACCCAGAGCTATATGCTTGAAAGCAATTTTTTATTGGATTAACAACACCTAATATGATATGTAGAACATATGGGAAATCACTTTATTCGTGATCACTTTAATCACGAATATCACTTTACTTTTCCATTTTTTCTTGCCGCATGAACTTTCCTTGGGTGAAGATAAACACACAACTTAAATCAGACCGACAGGCAGCTTACATCAGACGATCCATTCTTGAGCGGGAACAAACATTGAATAATATGAAACTGAAATAAATCGTTTCATATTTGAAGTTGTTTTTAACACAACCGCTACCATATACACTTACACTGGTACTAAACGTTTTACAATGCATGAACCTCATTGATATGGAATTTCGTGAAGCAACCAACACTAAAGTTCATATTTTATTTGCTAAAATTAATCTTATCACTCACCTTACTGGCAATACAAAAATGCCCCCGACTTGCAATGCCGATATCCCCAGGCACCTTGATTTCGATTGCTATTGGGAATCGATCAATCAGAACGTGTAATTTCCATTGAGATAATGCTTAAAATTTTTAAATTGTTTGATAGTTAGTTTCATAAAATATTTTATTTTACTAGCAGACTCGATGAACTTCGTCCCGCCTAAAATAGATTTTTTAATTTGAATACTTTCAAACATCCACGTTTTCTTACTAAGTGAACGTTAGTGAGTCTAATCACTGAAGTTTTCATTGATCGATTACCCTTTGACCCTTTACAATTTCCTTTTACTATAAATTGTCTAGTATTTCTACAAAAATTCGTCCTTATAATATAAAATTATATTCAGAAACAATTCTCGTTCAAGATTCTTCAAGCATTTGAAAATAACATGTTTCTCAGTTGCATGGAATACATGCTTGATACAAGAATATTACAAAATAAAGACAGCTCAAATCGGACCATTCCTTCCTCAGGTTTAGGGCATACCAACACATTTGGCCTTCCATTTTTGTTTATATAGATAGAAGGTATAGGAATGCGTTATTTCGTCTGAAAATCCTTTTTCACTTTCAAACAAAAATCAATTTCGTTAGCGCCAACATCAATGGACTAACAACGCTTAGCTAATTGTAGAACATATGGGAATTCAATTTTCCGAATTTTCCGACCTTCAGGATTTTCCGAAATTTTTCCGATTTTGCTCTCCACTATATTGATCTACGGGAAGAGACGAATACAACAAAATAAAGAAGGCTAAAATCGGACCATCCCTTCTTCAGGTTTTCCGCTTATCAACAGTTTTTGCCTTACATTTTTATTTTTTTTATTTATTTATTTATTTTGGCTTGACGTCTTTACAACACAGGCCAACCTGATTCACAATCTTCTTGTGTATCGTTCGTTGCTTGGTGTTTTTAGTGGTGCGGCTTGCAAGGCCTGCGACCAACTCCACTATCTCGCAGGAGGACCATCGCGATACTGCTGCTTTACGTCCCGAGTATCACCAGGGCTGGGCAAAGACGCCTATAGCGGCGTCAATTCGCCTAGAGGAGCTGTTTCCGAGTTTTTGTGTATTTTCTTGGGGACTGGCAATGCCCAATGCTCAATCCCACCACACCCTAGACAGTTCCCTTTTATCAGTGCAAGCCAGAAAAACGATCTATGACGATAGAATTTCTGACCCGAACGGGAATCGAACCCGCAGCTCCCATCTTGGCAAGCGCAACGCTTACCACTAGGCCATGGGGACCACAACACATTTTTATTTATATAGATTAATTTTCACTGTAATGAATTGTTATGGAGTGCCCCAAATCGATTGATGTAAAACTCCCATAAATCTATCAGGAAATGACTGAGCAATAATTGTGGGTACAAGAGGAACCTTGTATCTTCGATTTCGACCAATCAGAACGTGATATTTTTGTTTGGATAATGGTTGAGATTTTTCAATTTTTCGATAGTTAGTTTCATGGCATATTATTTTATTCAATGTACGATAACGAGACTGCGCGTCTGGAGGGCGCTCTAGAGAGGTGGGGGAAAAACGAATAGTTCGTTCGGTAGCTTGAAGTGTCTGCTATAAACGTACGAAAATACGTTGTTGTAACTATAGTAGTTTGCGAGCAGCAGTGGTTTGAATGGAACTTGGATTGTAGTGCGCGCCGGAGATCATGTGTGACGAAAAACACGAACAACAACGCACCTGCCCATAACGCGCTGTCGGTGAAGCAATTTTTAGCCGATAAGGGCATTCCAGTGCTCGAACATGCCCCGTACTCACCAGATCTAGCCCCATGCGATTTTTTTTGTTTCTCAAGATCAAATCTGTATTGAAAGGTAGCCGATTTCAGTCCGTAGAAGAGGCGAAGGAAAAAGTTACAGGAGGGTTGTGTCCGAGACACGACCGCATAGTTAACGTAGGATTCCGTAAGGCTATCTATTGATTTTGTATATTTTTGATGAATAACATCGTTAAACTCTTTGATAACTATTTGGTGGCCTCCTGAAAAGGGCAGTTTTGTTTGATGTATTTGTTTATTTATTTGTTATCAACAGGCCTGAACAAGAGTGCCCTAATGACATACTTAAATCTAACTTAAATTCTACCTAATATCTAAGGGCATTAGAAAAAATCCTTTTCAGATGTGAACGGGTCAAGTTAAAATCGTACGAAGTGTACGAGCGGTTGAAAACTCGGCACATACTTGAAACGGGTTCATTATACCCGTAATTAGTGCGTGAAGAGGTTGTTGGGTATTCATTTCACCAGCTTTTATCGAGTGATGATGACACAAGGAAGGTAAACAGTAGTTGGATGTACGTATCAGATAAAATATACCGAAGTGGAACGAGATATGATGAAAACCGCCCTCTGCGATCCTAGACGAGATGCCTCCTGTGATATGTATGGATTAAATAAAGAAAAAAAATCACCAATGTAATAAAAGATAATTACCAATATCGAACACAATTATTAATCTTTCTCATCAGTAAAAACATTACTTTAATATAGAGAAAACATATTTAAAAAGGAAAAGGTAGTTTTCTTTTACAATTTTTACTTTCTGAGTGTTTATTCAACTCAATGTGATTTTTAATTGGACTAACAACACCTAATACTATAGAACAATCACTTTTTCTAATATTTCTACACTTTTCCAATTTTTCTCGCCGTATAAACTTTCCTTGGGTAAAAATGAACACAACAAAACAGACAGCTTAAATCAAACAACCCGTTCTCGAGCGGGAACACACCTTGGTTTTTATTTATGAAAATTGAAATAAATCGCTTCATATACCAAGTCATTTTTAACACAACTGCTACCATATACAATTTTATACTTACACTTGTGATAAATTTTTCACAATACACGATCGGTCATTGATATGAAATTTCACAAAACAACCAACATTACAGTTCCAAATTTAAATTTTATTTGCTAGAATTAATTGTATCACTCACGTTACTTGCAATATAAAAATGCCCCCGACTTGCATATATTTGCAATACCGATTTTCCCCAGGCAGCTTGATTTTGATCAATTTCGACCAATCAGAAGTGGGTATTTCCGTTAGGATAGGGGTTGAGATTTTTCAATTGCTCGATAGTTAGGTTCATGATATATATTATTTTCTTCAATATAAAAAATTGTTATGGAGTGCCGAAATCGATTGACGCAAAAATTTCATCAATCCATCATGAAATGAGTGAGCAATACGCATTTGAAATTGGACAACTTTAACGATGTGCTCGATTTTCAATTTTCAATTTGTACCCCAATATGTTCCCGAAAGACGTAATCCTACGTCAAAAGCGACGCGGCTTTTGAACGCCATCACAAAAGAAGAGTTTCAGCACTGCTTCGAACAATGGAAAAAACGTATGGAAAGGTGTGTGAGGAGCCAAGGGGAGTATATTAAAGGGGAGCATATCGTTGTACCGTAATTTTTAAAATATAACCCTTTTTCGTAACCAGTCTCGTTATTTAATAGCCATACCTCGTAATACATTGTTATGGAGTGCCGAAATCGATTAATGCAAAAATCTATTCAATCCATCATCAAATGGCTGAGTAATTCGTTCAATTTGTACTCCCAATATGTTCCCGAAAGACGTAATCCTACGTCAAAATGATGAGCAGTTATGTGTTATGTGATATGTGTTTCTGCAAGAAGTAAAAGCTAGCATAAGATTTCATTCTGATTTATTTCCATTCTCACAACTACAAGGATCACACTATGGCTAACTTAAGTTATTTTTTTCCATTTAACATATCTTCCACTGAAGGAAACAAAACATGATAATGCACACAAAGGCCTAATGCTGGATGAATCAAACTTTTCTCCTCTCTACAATTGTACTAAGCTTTAGCAATAAAACGTTGTCCGCCCTTCGCCTTACCTTCTCAGCTGGGGGAAAAAAAACCTAATCGCAACTGTATTCACCTAACAAAGGTACACTTACCGCAGCTTGTTTGGCATGAAGTAGCATCGATAATCAATCGAATTTCCCTCATTACAAAGCATTTGTGCGTTGTTTTAAAATCTAGCTAATAGGATTGAAAATAATCTTGAAACATCAAAGCTCTAAAAAGTTCTGTTATATAACTTTTATGTTACGAAAACCAAATAAATGATTGCACAGTTCAGCCTGCCTGTTTCTGTTATTGACAACTATTGTTGTAAACATATTATGTGTCTAATGTGGATGTAATAAATAAGCTAATTGAATACAACGCAAATAAACTATTAGTGTACATTAAGTGACATTCAATTGGTTTGGATTATCATCTGTGTTTGGTTTCTGCTCACTAAGTGTTAACAATAAGTCGATATATTTTGTTGAGTTTAACTACAATCCTATCTGCATGCAGTTCGATTTGGTTTGATTATGCCACACACTTTTATGTGTTTTTTTTTTGTTTACTATTCGCGTGTGTACGAGGAGCTCACAGAGTTACTGTCATCTTTTATTTAGCTGTTTTTATGATTAGTTTGGTTGCCATTTATGATGAATAATATTTTCTGGAAGTGTGGATGTTCAAAGCCGGAAGAGTTGTATTTACCAGAAACCGATGGATTTACCACCTGGAGGATTCTTGACGCGGATACACGAGCGGTTCTCGCTTAGGTCCAATTCCTCTGCAAAGTAGACAAGGAAATATTAGAAATTATTTGAAATTAATATAATATTTTCAGAAGGAAACAAATGATTTGACTTTTCTTTACAAAAAAAAAAGACTTCTTTCTACTTGATCACAATAAACTTGATTTGCAAATGTGTCGCCTAGTTGCAAAACCGGCCAACTTCAAAAATAAAAATTTTACAGGAAAGACGATTTCTGTAGCATCATGCCACCGGTTTTGCAGCACATCGTGATTTTCAAACGCGTATTTATAGAGAATTGATCGATTTGGTGCTGTTTCACACTACCGATAAGTGGAAAAATGTATCTAAGGCCCCAAAAACCAAAAAACGATTTTTTCAAACTTGTAGAGTTGGCCGGTTTTGCAATTAGGCGACACAAATTTACCGTTCTGAATCATATTTCGGACGCTTAAGGCATATGATGCAGAAAACAGGTCTAAACTTTATGCACAGGTATTATTTGGTTGATATTTTTAATAAATTAGTTCAATATGCTTTTACGCTTCCTACTTTGGTACCTATTTGATTGAAAACATAAAAAAGTCATCGAATAAAATGTTTTTCAAATGAAGCGAATGAGAATCAAACTTCGGACACTAAATCAAATTTCGGACAGATTGAATTCAAATTTCGGACACTTTATTTTGTAAATTACATTACACTTGATTATATTTTATAGTCAACTGCGAAACACTTACCAAGCAATCACAGTAAACTGTTAACGATGATGAGAACTGATGAAATACGGGAGAAATTTAAATATTGATGAACGGGTAAATTCTACGTGCTCACGCTAAGCAAACGTCAAACACAAACGATAGTGAGTAGTGTTGATAGATTTTTGCCGATTATGTTATAATTCAAATGTAGTTCTCATATGAAATGATAGTGAAACCAACGAATTACTCTAAAGAAGGAATTGTGATATTAATTTTATAGTTATATCCTCAGTGCAATAAGCATTTCAAGATGTTAGAACAGAGTGTCCGAAATATGATGTTGTCCGAAATATGATTCAGAACGGTATATTCTTTGCAAAAAACTAACAATGTTTTCAGTTATGTTTGATTCAGTTCCGAACACTGACTCAAATTCCCAACATATCTGTTACAAATACCAAACAGCACAAACGTGCAGGAATATTAGTCTTATTCATGGGAAATGCGGGAATCAAGGGTAATTATTTGCTCGGTCGAATCCAAGACTTTACGTAATTTTGTACGTTCCATCAGGAAAATGGCCAAAGATTCCAATATTTCCGTAATATACATGCAAAGCAGCGGCATAGTGTACGGGGATAGGTGTCTCGTAAAAAAACGAGTTAATTTCGAAAATCTGCTATAAAAACCGCGCTTATTGGAAAATCCGCGTAAAAAAGGTTACTTAAAATCTGCGTGAGAATCGTGATAGAATGCGGCACTAATTTCTGTCAAAAGTGGCCAGTTTTTTGACGCGGTCCCCGCGTAGAAAAATAGTGGGCAATATCACATCTCTCTCTCATGCTCCCTCAGAGCATATTACGGTAAGTAGTGCTTGCCAAAACCCACGTTTTGTACCGCGTAAAAAACCTGGGTATATTTCCAACCTTTTAAAACTCAAAATACACGAGCTGAATCGGATCGACATGTGATTTCAACAAGACGGTTTCACAACGACGCACCGCTATCAATTTGATGATCAATTCGTCTCTCATTTTGGACCAATGAATTGACCACTTAGATCGTGAGATTTTACGTCGTTGGAATATTTTTCGTGAGTGTGCCAAATCTATAGTTTATACCGATGAACAAACATCAATTTAAGCATTAGAAGACAACACCACACGTGTTATCGATAAGACAACAGCCGATATGCTCCAAAAAGTAACTCGAAATTTGACTTGGACATATGGACCACCTGGAATTAAGTTGTGGCCAATATTTACATGAAATAATCCTTAAAGAATGAAAGAAAGGATTAGTTTTTAGGCCTACCCCCCTTTAAAAATTAATGTTATATATTTCATGCAACTTTTCTGTGTTTGTTCTGTAAATTCTGAAACTCAAACGCTTAATAAATCATCTTTTATTATTATATCCTTAAACTTTAACAACAGCCCGATGTTCCTTGTTGCAAGCAGCAGAACTTGAATGAATGAAGAGATGCCAGGACTTCGACCGTGAATCGATATCTTCATCACTGATGTTTGCTGTGTGAACGTAGTTATTCTAAACTAGCTGACCCGACGAACTTCGTCCCGTCCAAAATAGATTTTTTGATTTGAATACTTTCAAACTTCCACGTTTTCTTACTAAGTGAACGTTAGTGAGTCCAATCACTGAACTCTTCATTGATTGATTACCCTTTGACCCTTTACAATTTCCTTTTACTATAAATTGTTTAGTACTTCTACAAAAATTCGTCCTTATAATATAAAATTATTTTCAGACACAATTCTCGTTCAAGATTTTTCAAGCATTTGGAAATAACATGTTTCTCCGTTGCATGGAATACATGTTTGATACAGAGAATATTATAAAATAAAGACAGCTCAAATCGGACCATTCCTTCCTCGGGTTTAGGGCATACCAACACATTTGGCCTTCCATTTTTGTTTATATAGATTATAAGATATAAGAATGCGTTATTCCGTCTGAAAATCCTTTTCCACTTCCGAACAAAAATCAATTTCGTTAGCGTCAACATCAAATGGACTAACAACGCTTAGCTAATTGTAGAACATATGGGAATTCAATTTTCTTAGTAAGCGAACGCGCAACCAATGTGGCTTCGTAGACTCTCTGCTAGAGGAGATGTTTCCGGCAAATTTAAGTTCGTTTTCGCTGATAGATTTGCTCGGAAGTTCTGATTTGGCAAAGGATTTGCAGCTGTGGACAGAAAACCAAGGTACTCGACACAAACAAGACAATGGATTCAAAAATGTATAGGGACGAGTGCCTGCAGAAACGTCTCCTACCGTTTATTAGGGCTCAGAAAGGTCCGGTGAATCTTTGGTCAGAATTGACAAGCTGCCACTGCAGTCAAAAGGTGCATCAGTGGTACCGTTATAATGGGGTCGATTACATTTAAAAAGACCGCAATCATGCCAATTGCCAAGCGGAAATTGAAGAAATGTGCCAAAGTTACTCGGGATGCTGCAGACATGAAGATATTGTGGAATAAAATGACCGCTGAGGTTTACCAAACGGAAGGTCCAAACTTTGATGGAGCGTATCCGAAAAAAAAACTACGAAAATTCATCAAAACTGTAACGGAATATTGACGTAGGACTACGTCTTTGATTTCTATATAGGGGGGTCACTCTACGAAAAATGTAACGTTTATTAAGAGTTTTCAAATGCATATTACGCAGAATCGTTCATACGATATAATATATATCATTAGACGGCAAAGTTATCCAGCATTTTTTCCGTCTGACACATCAACAGTGGAAATAATAAAACAAGTGAACAATTTAACAAATAAAGAGGTACGTTTTGCGAGCGGATGCGAAGGTAAATCATGTATTAGGTTTGTTTCAACTTCGTTCCCATGTTCAGTTCCCATGAATGTTGTATACAACACAAAATTGTGTGCAATAATTCGTTCTATCCAACAAATTAGCAAGACCTCTTAACTCCGCCTACGAATGACGGATCCCAATAATAGCATGTCCGAATAAGAACCTGAAATTATTCAGAACCAGAGCAGTGGGTCCAAAGCCCCAGTAAAGGAGGATGGTTGTAATAGCTGTTATCCATGGTTATTATGGAAAGAAAGTAATGGATAAACCCATAATCCAAGTAGTAAAGCGTAGGGGGGGAGGTCTAAACCCTGCCGATAACGGAGCATGTGGAGCACCAGGGCACCCTCCACAGTATCGTCTGCCCTTGCTGCATTAAGCCGGTCACTGATGCAGCGGACCTTCTTTACCGCGAGACTCGTGGAACTTCTATGAATAATCCAAATGATAACAATAAAAAAAACTTCGGGTTCCGGCAGCCTCTCTCTGTCGGAAAAAAACCTCCATAGAGATCGACTCTACGAGTATTGAAGAGGATGAAGTACTGAGTGACGCACCTGTGGATGTTCAGTCATGCTCCTCTTCCATCCTCAATACTCCGACTCGTTGTGAGTCGCTAGAGGATGAAAGTGACGAATGTAGTGTCACTACAAAAACTGAATCTAAAGTTGTAGGTTCAGTCGGGATCCACTCTTCTTGGAAAAAGAACCTCACCAAGGGTTAGAGAAGAAAACTGAAGAACTTGGTCGCAGCTGGGATTCCTGCAAAGGAAGCTCGGCTGAAAGCACTGAGTCAGCATATCTCAGGACCAACAAAACGCCCCCGAGGATCGGAGCTACTTAGTAGTGATGAAAGAACGATTCCTAAAAAATCGAAGCAAAATCTCTACCCCCGACAAAGAGCGGGGCAAAATGAGCAGAAAAAAGTTGCACAAAACACTCTTCAAAACAATACCACAACAACCACTATCGAATCTGGAATGTCCTTCAAAGAACCCTTAGACCAAATCAAAGTTGGTATTCTCCCGGAGAACTATCCCAACACTGAACTGACTACAGCTCAACTAGATTCTATTCAGAATGCTCTACTCACTGCAATAGAGCAACAAAGAAATGAACCGGTGAAACCCAAGTATTTCAACTGCTCATATAAGTCGGGTTATCTAATCCTTTCTTGTAAAGACCATCAATCTTCGGAATGGTTGAAGAAAGTGGTTCCCATGATAACCCTAGAGGATAACATAAAACTGGTTGCTCTAGACGCAAAAAATATTCCGCGTGCAGAGATTCTTCATGCCTTTTTTTCCATAAAGTGCAACATACAGCGACGAAAGAATCAAAAGCCTCATTGAGAGCCAAAACGAGAATCTCTCCACCGATAAATGGCGAATACTCAAGAGATCCAATCCCAATGAAATCCACGCGGATTGGAAGCTAACAGTCGACGAAGCATCAATGCGTCAACTAGTTAGCAACCATTTCAAAATAAACTTCCTATTTGGCGAAACTAAGCTGAGGAAAACTAACCTAAAGCGCCAAACCACAACTCAAAAGAAATCCAGTGTGCTCGAAGGAGATCTGGTGTCAAGAAACGAGAAACTTTATAACTCCAAAAACCCAGGTAATCTGAAGTCTTCAGAGCCCAGTGACTCCATACGTGAGGAGCCACAAAATGCTCGAAAAGTCATCAGCAGGGTTTCTGGTATATCGAAGTCTCCTCGAGAAGTTTCTCCGAAAAACAAGGAACTTGACAATCTGACTGTTCCTGACCCAAGCGGTTCAAACTTAAAAGCAATCGCAAAAAGGGTAGGAACTTCAACTACGTCAAGTGAAAAAGGTGAGTTTCTTCAAACGCCAGATCCAAAACGAGCCTGGACACTGGAACAAGCAAAAAAGCTGACCATAATTTCAACAAAACAGATGGGGTTCTGATTCTCCCAAATAAACCCCCGGATCGGTCAACCCAACCTTATGCAGAACACTAAAGTTTTGCAAATAAACCTCCATCACGCTAAAGCAGCGTCGAGCGTGTTATCCAGGAGGTTTACAAAAGACGCTGAGGATCTAGCTCCTATCCAAGAGCCTTGGGTTCACAAAGGAAGAATATTAGATATTCAAACAGGTTCATGTAAGTTGTTCTACGATGACAAGCATGACTCCCCAAGAGCTGCTGTCTTAGTAAATGCAAACATTAAATGCTTTCCTATTACAGAGTTCATTCAAAGGGACATCGTCGCAATCAGAGTGGAAGTACCAACCGCCAAAGGAAGATCCGACATCGTAATTGCGTCGGCTTACTTTCCTGACGACGTTTCTGAGGTTCCCCCACGAGAGGTAGCGGCGCTGTAGGGAAATCAACAAGGACTTCATCATCGGATGTGATGCCAACGCTCATCACACAATGTGGGCAAGTAGCGACATTAACTACCGAGGTGAGTGTCTTTTAGAATTTCTCTCGTCAAACAACATAGATATTGCTAACAAAGGAACTGAACCAACATTCATAATTATTCTTGACAAGATTCATAACTGGCACGTTTCCGAAGAGGCGTCTTTGTCTGATCACAGACACATTATTTTTGAATGGGATGGTGGCATGACAGTTCAGCGAGAATACCGAGATCCCAAAAAAAAAAAACCAACTGGGATCGGTATTCCCTTAAACTCGAGTCAAAAACTCTGAACTCAAAAATACGGTCGATTCAGCAGCTTGAATCAGCTTCAAAAGAATTAAACGAAACGATAGTCTCTGTCTACAACAACAATTGACGAATTTACGTTGGATTTACAACCAGATGGCGCAGCGAGTAAAATGAGGATGCTTTGTTTTTTTGGTATGAACTTCGTTCAAATTTTTTAGAAAAATCAGAATTTATCTTCAAATTTTCCGGTTGCATGTATACTTTCCACGCTGAAAAGGTTAGAAAATCATCATTTTACAATGTGTTATGTATATTACGAGGAATGGCTTGTTATAAGTATTGTAACTTTAATTTTTGTCAACTAAGTAAACGACGAATAGGGTGTTTTGCGCTAAAAATACTGCAAATCCTTCTCGTATCGGCCCCTACATAATCAATGATATCAGCCAATTTGATATGATATCGATTTCATCGCAATTATCCATAGCATCAATAACCGGTATGCATCATCAAACCTAAAATTTCCGAAGATTATCTATGACTTTGGTAAAATCGCTTGTTGAAACCATCGGCAATATACAAAACAATAATTTTCTAACCATATACTGACGACATTTAGTGGCTGAAATGAATCTAAATAAAAATAAAATTAATAATTACGACCGAATCGCGCTTTTCAATAAGACTCTGGCAAAAGACCACTCAAACGGGCTAGGTTCCCTTAAAAAGGTCGACGGTTCGTTTACAAAAACTCCCTCAGAAGTACTAGACTTACTGATGAGGACTCACTTTCCGGGATCTACATCTGTCCACTCGAATACAAATCCTGGCTATAATGGCGACACAAAATGCTCTCGATGGCACCCCACAAGACCTGAAAATGCAAAGGATGTCGCTATCATAGTTGCTGGGTTAGTCTTCACGAGAGCCAGAGTAGTTAACGCGGTGAGATCCTTTCTACCTTACAAATCTGCAGGTGCAGATGGAATTTTTCCAGCCTTGATTCAAAATGGAGAATCAAAACTAATTCCGCATCTAATCGAGATTTTAAGGCAAGCCTGATACTAGAGCACATTCCTTCGATATGGAGACTTGTTAAAGTAGTTTTCATTCCAAAGGCGGGGAATCGTGACAAATCACTCCCAAAGGCATTCAGACCAATTAGTTTATCATCAATACTGCTGAAAACTATGGACAAAGTATTGTATGAATACATAAAGTCTGTATTAATGTCTAAATGCCCATCATCTAAATACCAGTTTGCCTACCAATCAGGCAAATCCACAGTAACAGCGCTACGCACGCTTGTAACAAAAATTGAAAAATCTCTCGTCAAAAGAAACCGCTCTATGCGCCTTTCTTGACATCGAAGGTGCCTTTGATAATGCTTCTTATCTATCAATGGCACAAGCGATGAGAAAAAGACGCTTCGATAACTGCATAGTCAAATGGATCCAGGGCCTACTCACACATAGACGAATCACCTCGGAGCTGGGCGGGTCGTCAACATATGTGATTGCAACTGAAGGTTGCCCAGAAGGAGGGGTTTTATCACCCCTCCTTTGGTCACTTGTAGTTGACGACCTTCTGATAAGTTTAGAGGTAAAAGGATTCGAAGTTGTGGGCTTTGCCGATGATCTTGTCATAATGGTACGAGGCAAGTTTGACGACGTGTTATCGAGCAGAATTCAGATGGCCTTAAACTTTACACAATCTTGGTGTATCACAGAAGGTCTGAGCATAAATCCCTTAAAAACAACAATTATTCCGTTTACCAAAAAGAAAAAAACTGCACCTGCAGTCTCTACATCTTGGGGGAGAGGAAATAAAAAGCAGCGCTTCAGTGAAATATCTAGGTGTAATCTTAGATGCTAAATTAAACTGGAACACGCACTTAGAATCAATAATCAGCGAGGCCAACTCAGCTCTATGGGCATGCTCTAAAATGATAGGAAGAACATGGGGTCTTGAACCAAAAATGGTTATGTGGGTTTACACTGCAATTGTGCGGCCTAGGATAACCTATGCCTCATTTGTACGGTGGCCAAAGACTAAGGAGACTGTAGCTACAAAAAAGCTAAACAAACTCCAACGACTAGCATGCGTTGCAATTACTGGAGCAATGCGAGAACACCCTCAAAGGCATTGGAGGCTCTCCTTCACCTGGTACCTTTGAACCAATATGTTCAGCTAGAGGCTAAAAAAAGCGCTCTAAAGCTTAAAAAATGAAAAAAATACTAGAGGGGGACAAAACTGGTCACTTGAGCATCCTGAATCTATTACCCATTGGACCAGCCTCAGAGATGAACAATGATTGGATGGAACCTAGGACCAATTATGACATTCCATACAGAGTGATCGAACATTCTCGCTCAGCATGGGATGAAGGTGGTCCCAACGTTCGTAATGGTTCAATCCTGTTCTACACTGATGGGTCGAAAATGGGAATCAGAACAGGTGCTGGAGTGTATGGTCCCAGAACAAAAATCTCTGTGGCTATGGGAAACTGGCCAATAGTTTTTCAGGCAGAAATAGCTGCAATAATAGAATGTCTAAATGTCTGCCTCAAAAGAAAGTATAGACATGCTAACATCTGCATATTCTCTGACAGTCAAGCGGCACTTAAAGCTCTAAATGCCTTCAAGTGCTCTTCAAAAATTGTCTGGGAATGCATTTCCCTTTTACGGCAATTAAGTCGGATGAGTTTGGTACAATTGTACTGGATTCCTGGCCATTGCGGTATAGAGGGCAACGAGCGAGCAGATGAACTTGCCAGGAACGGTCAAACTCACCATTCACTGGTCCAGAACCATTCTGTGGACTCTCAGACTGTGTGTTGAAAAGCGAGCTGAAAAAATGGGAAGACCGGGAAGTGACAGCCAATTGGATGGCTGTAAAACTTAAACAGGCGAAAAAATTTATTACGCCGAGTATTAAAATTACTCAACAGATGCTAAGCCTTTAATAAGAAAGACTTCAGCACATTCACTGGTCTTGTAACAGGACACTGCCCGAATAAATACCATCTTAAGAACATAGTTTCAGCACAAGATGATATTTGTCGCTTTCGAATGCCGAAAGCGAAACCTCGGAACATTTGCTCTGTAACTGCGGAGCTCTAACTAGACGCAGACTTCAACACCTTGATAAAGCTATTCTGGAGCCCAAGGAAATTTGGTCCGATCAGGATTATAAATTTTATCAAACAGATTATTCCTGATTGGCACCTATCACGCTATAGCTTTCTGTCTACTCCTTCATCAATAAGTAGTAGATAAGCTTGAAGTGAAGTATAAAAAAGGGGTATACACAATAGTTCAATATAATGGACGCAGTGGTTCACACCCAACAGGGGAAAAAAAAGACCTCTTCGAATGTTAACATGTTGAAGTAATCAGATGCAAAATTTCATGCATCATTCAAATTTCTGACAAGATTTCATCAAAGCAACGAGGAAAGTGTCACCCATACAGTGATCGTTCGTTAATTGGGCCGGAAAATCAATACAATTATTGAACTTTACTCGCTAACTGGTCTGCAAAACAGCAAAATCAATACTTCAAATTGAAGATGACATCTATTATTGATACACAACTGCTTTGCAGCCCAGTTAATGTACGCCCTGTTACAGATAAGTTCAGTTAAAGATAGTCCAGTTAGTGAATGACTTCTGTGTATGACGGGGTGACGAACATTTTAAGCGAGTGTTTTTCGGGCAACATGGGCAATTGTACAGGGAAAAATGATATCAATGCTAGGAGGATAGCAGCGATTATCATGTGAGGACTTATTGAGATCGGCATTACATCGCAGCACATAAATGAAACGAAATAAAATATTAATAATCTTCATGACTCATATTCATAATTCTCAATGACTCAATTCCTTGTATGATAGATCGAGCAGTAGAACCAATACGACTTGATTGTGATAGTCTGCAAACGATCATTATTTCACCGAAAAAGCTACTGCTCCCGATGCCTTAAAATAAGACTAAAAATAAGAATAATACAATGGAAAGAAATCACTATACCATAGCTATCCATTAAAAATAAAGTAACTTCATGATTTCATGGGTATTTTACCTCAAAATATCACGAAATCGTAGGTATTTTCAACTTATTTTTTGTTTCTTCTCCATAAACTTCATACTCAATGTAATCAAAGACGATATATTTTTTCGTTCATCTTCCATTCCACCCTGTTTTGTGCCACACTGATATTCATCAATCATTTTCTGTTGAACTTCCTGCCAAAAGCTTATTTTCTTTTTTTTGTTCGTTGCAAACCGTTAGACGGTTATGAGTACATATAATAAACGGTCCTTTTCAGGACTACTATTTGGATTTTCAAAAGAGTTAAACTAACAGATTTCTAAACAACGAAAAGAATTACATTTAAAAAAAAGCAACTGTTCTGAACAATCACAATCCTACGTCAAACTTCCGTCCGTGCCCCTAGGCTCAGACCCTTCTACTTTTTTTAAATATTTTTTTTACAGAAATAACAATAAATTATTTGCATTTTTTCCATTGACATTTTTTGTACAAAAATCTAAATGGCTTCTAAAGGCTTAGAGTTTAGGGTGATTTTTTTAATGGGCCCATTTTCAAGGCTTGAGGTGAATGAACTGCAAAAGTTGAAAACCTTTTTTTTATTCTATATCTCTCTTCAATTTTCAGGAGATAATAAGTTAATAATTTGGAATTTATTATATATTTTTTTTATTAGTTTTATATATTTTTTTATTAGTTTTATATATTTTTTGTCGGGTGGAGGAGAGGCTTATGTAAATTTAACGTGCTTTCGGACTTATTGATGAGTTTTGCGAATGATCATTCAATTTTCGCGCATTAGAGGATTGTAAAAAGTGGCATTGAACCGGATGTGAAAAAGATATTTTATCGCGTTGAAATCTGCGTTGTTTGGTTCAAAACTAAAGGTGAAAGTTTGTTTCGCTGCGGTTGCTGCCGCCATTACACAACCGTTTTGATTCGAATTTTCTGTTGTCGTTCTACGAAAGATGCTGCATGGTATAATTTTTGGATTTATGATTGGATTTGATACGATTGGATTACAGAATGCAACATTGTATAATTTCAAATCCGATCGGGTTCGGGGTGAATATTTGTGCTCCCCCTTGCCAATCCCGTTTCTATATTGCTCCCGCGTCGAACAGACGGGCAAAATTTTTACCCTTAAAATGCATTCTCAAAATATGCACGGAAGAATCATAGAATAAATCTCGCATTGATGGCCCGAGGAGAAATATTGAATTGGACGTACATCGTCGTTTAGTTCGTGAACAAAAATGAACTACAAATATTGTAAATCGTGTTTCAGGAAGCTTCAGTTAGTGCAAACCCGGCTACTGGTAATATTTTTTGATGTTCGACTCGAGCATAAGCGATTTGCACTGAGTCGCTGGGTGCAAACAAATTTAGGAACGCATCGATACATCGGTGGAAAAGTTAATCGCGTATCCATATACTCGGAATACTCATCTGAGCGTTTGTTAGTTAGAATTTTTTTTTTTTGTATTTAGGTTAAGTATATTATGCAAGATTTTCAATTGATATTAATTTGAATTGGAAAAAAAAATGTTCCACAGTGTCGCTATAGCAAGCGAGCAGTCAACAGTATTCCTCAATGCTGATGTCACACGCAGCGGTTTCGATTGATACGTAATACGAGAGCTAAATCTCTCCGGAGAGATTCTTTGTGTGGACACCGACTGGACAACATCGTTGCTGGACGAGCTGGACGGCGAGGGATCGAGTGCCTTTCTCAGGGCAAGAGGGCGGAGGTGGTAGCGCTGAAGTAGAGTAGAGTAGAGTTTTCAAAGGGCCTTTCTCAAGGCTAGAGACGAATGAACTGCAAAAGTTTAAAGTCTCTATTATACAATACCTTCCTTCCTTCTCCGGAGAGTTGTCACACATCGAAGGTTGAGGCTCTGTGAAATGTTACACCGCGTCGCACAGTGGTCCCTGAGAGAATTTAGGCGGCCAAAACCCAAAAAATTAAGTTGCATAAAACACAAAAATCCTTCAGTCCCTCATTGTAGGATGTTCAAGGCATCTAGGATCACGTATTTCACCCCATTCCGCGCGCATCATTGCTCTGCCATCGCGATAAGATACCAGTTTCGCATGCTCGCCGCTGCCACTATCTCACGTGTGTTTTTCTAACATTTGTTTTGGTGAAGTTTTTAAACGATTTTTTTTGCTCATTATGTTTCATGAAGTATTTTTAACGGAGAATTTACATTTGTTGTCAGATTCAAAATTCGGTTGGTTGTAGTATGTGTTAACTACTACTTTTGAATTACTAAACCGATCCAGATGATCGACATATCAAATTAAAGCCAATCACCTGGCCTTTTTTGAAAAAATACTACACCTGCAGGAAATTCGAAATCTGTTCTCGTTATTATTGATTGTATTCGTTTTTTATTGTTTTCATAGTTTCCGGACCAAAGGCGCTATATTTTTTCATATGTTTTCTGAAAAGCTGAGATTTTTCACATAATATATGTTGAAACCCAATGAGGTACATATGAGGTGGAGCAGTAGGCAGAGTATATTTGTATTGGTAAACAAAATACGGTGTTGTCATTATTTGCATTCAATATGGAATGTATATGGAAGAGGCAAAACAATATTTAAATAACTCACAATTTTATGATGTCATGAGAAAAAAGGCTCATGAAATCTTGTAACTGATTGTTTTTTATAGATGATAATTGTATTGTGACTTACTTCCATCATTTAAGGAGCAAAAACGCCCAAAGAACAGTATTATTCTCAGTCCTTGGAAATAGCATAATTTTCAATGAAATGTTGCTTAATTGTGAACTATTTTCCTCAAATCACATACACATGTACTGGGAGCCTTCAAAATATCATCACATCACCGCGAAAATAACGAAAATTGGTTTGTTTCTATGAAGGTGAGAGAGTGAAAATGACACACAAAAATATCACTTTTATTATCTTTTCCGACATCATTTCACGAATATCCACTGCACACTGTCACATTATATGCATAATCAGTGGGAACTCCACGAAAAGATCTGTTTTTAATTGATAAAAACTTGCCGAAATGAATCGTTTTCATATGGATGTGGAAAGCAATTGAACATAAACACAAATATCAACGTCACAATGTGAAAAGTAGCTATGGCAGCGCATGCTATCACACACACTATGTTCGCAAATTCTGCCATCTGCTCCACCTAATAATCCTTCTCATGGGTTGAAACCAGAGACGTTTTTTTTTCGTTTTTGAGTTATGATTTTTCAAAGTTAACGGATGGTTCGGAAAATCAATTTTGAACTCTGCGTATTCGAAAACATACACTTTGATACCAAACACGATAAAAACTGAAAATTTTGAAAAAAAAAATTTCGAGATGACACCAGATATCGACGTTTCATGTATTTTTAAATCATTTGGCATCGAAAAAAAATTGATTTTTCAAATTTTCAATCATTTTTGTGGGCCAATAAACAAAATGTACGTGGTCGGTTTTTGAAATTTGACATGACCATTTTCGCTGCCACCCTAATGTACATGTACTGAGTAATGGGTTCGACGGTTCAAGAAAGGAGATTTCGGCAACAAAGAGCGTGACAGAAAGCGTTCAACGATCAAAGATAATGAACTGTAGGCGATATTGGATCAAGATCCGTGTCAGTCTCAAGAGAAACTTGCCAAAAGTTTGGGAACAACTCAACAAGTCATATAATTACGTCTGAAGTGTAAAGTGTTAATATCGAAACAAAATTCTTTAAAACCTACTCGAACATCGGATAAAAAAGAAGAATATCGCTCGAGATAAATACTCGATATAGCACTGCGTTGGCATAAAGGAAGAAAATGCGATATAATTTCAGCTTGTGTATTGTTCTCGCGAAGGCAAGCATCCTTCATCGACCAGCCATCTTCAACTGCTTAATAAAAATTGCGCAAACCATCGAGTCTCTTAAGGGCTACCGAAACTTTCTACTGAAGTGCTATTCCTAAAATTTCGATACATTTCAAAGAAATATCCGAAGTGATAACCGAAGAAAATTATTTCGTAGCCATATGTCAAAATGTGGTCGTGTCCTTAACACAAGCCCCTATTTTTCTCTGTACAAGCGCTCAGTAAATAATTTGTGAGGGAAACGTTCAAGAGAAAAGAAAAAGAAAGACAACAAACTACGAAAACAGAAGTAATGTTTATTATTCACACCACCGCTACTTACCACTGATCGAGAATGTCGACTGTTGCATATCCTTAGTGCCGTCAGGTCGATGACCACGTGCACTGTGCGGAGTGCTGACCTGTGAGTCGCCCGAGATCACGCTTAGCGCTGGGCCGGGAATGTATTTTTCCGGCAGAGCGTACAGATCTGCTTTGTACGAATCATGCTTCTGGTTCAAGTTCAGACTCTGCAGCCCATTGCGGGCTTCCTCCTTGGATTCACCATTCCGATCGCTAACTCCGTTCAACGCATCGTACACGTACGGCGGATTGACCGGGGTTTCGAGGAACATGCCGTGTCCTTCGGCTACCCGGAAGGTTCCATTCTCCACGCATACCTTGCCGCGAACGATCACGTACTCCGGCACACCGTGGCATTTCATTCCCTCGAAAATGTTGAAATCACACGCCTGATGGTGGGTTGCGGCCGAAATGGTGCGCACGGCCTTTGCGTCCCAGATCAGTACGTCCGCATCCGAGCCCGGGGCGATGCGACCCTTGCGAGGGTATAGGTTGAAAATTTTCGCCGCGTTCGTACTTGTGATGGCAACGAACCGCTGCGGATCGATTAATCCCGTCTGGACGCCCTTCTCCCAGACGACCGACATGCGGTCCTCGACACCATTCACGCCGTTCGGGATCTTCGAGAAGTCTTTCAGCCCTAGTTCTTTTTGGTTCTTGTTGAAGGTGCAATTATCGCTGCCGGTTGTTTGTAGATCGTCTCTAGAAGATAGGAATGATCGCTATTAGATCCTGCGTGTTAGTCAGATGAAGGGGGGTGTGTCAGTTCAAAAACCCAAAGCAAATGATGGAAGCGAAAGGATGTGTATCTATGAATGAAAGATTCAACTTACAAAGCCAGGAACTTCATCAGATGTCGGGGAGTTTCCGGATCCTGGCGAATCGGTGGGCTAGTTACGTAGTAGGCTAGAGCGTTAGGTTTAATGTTGGTTAGTGTACAGCCTAGGGAACTGGCGAGCGTTTCGCCGTAGACTTGTAGTCCACGTCTTTTCGCCTGGGACAACTGCTCGGCGGCTAGCTTGCTCGTTATCCTGGTGACGTACAGCGGGGTCTCGGTCTGATTTTATTTACGATGACAGATTGTTCGTGTATGATTTTTAGTGTTTAACAGCGACGTACCAGACGATCACAACAACAAATATCCATAGTATGAAAGCATGGTTTTCGGCGTTTTCAAAATAGACAAATGATATAAATTTGTATTGAGTTGAGGTTCAACGGCGGTTAGATTTGACATGGTAGAATAAAGAGCGGTGCTTGGTAGTAGGGAACAATTGAAGATGAACCATGCAGTGTTAGTATTATGCGGCAAATCGATTGGTACCACAAACTGCTGGCGGCCATTACTTACTGCGCAAGTAGTTTCATCATAAATTCCGGTGTCGTTGGATCCGGTCTGAGTGGTGGACTAAGTACATGGGCAGCGGCATGATGCCAGCACTGGTTGCCGTAGTGTGTGCCATCGGTGCCAAGGGCAGCGGCCAGTGTCTCGCCGAATATACCCACACCGTTGTAACGGTGACGAGCGCGTGCGAGCTCGATACCGGCCGATTTACTCATTACATGCACTACGTACAGGGGACACTTAGTCTACGGGTTTAGCATGGGTTCGATAAGTGTTAGGAATCAATGTTGGTGGGGAGAACGGAAGAGATAAAATAAAATTAGATAATAAAACCAGCCGAAAAAATAAAGTGCAGTATTCTACAAGCTGTCACATTCATAGGGATAGATATTTAACTTTATGCTTTTTATTATGCGACTACAGATTTGAATTACATTGGCGTGTCAAACAGTCCTGAAAATACAGTTGAGTCAAGGAAACAGTGAAAATAGGGCGAAAACGGAGGAAGTGAAGCAATAACAATATTAACCTTGAGTAACGTTTCTCATTTAAGATTATGAGGTCGCGATTTTATAAATGCAAAATTATTTTATAAAACATAATCTAAACATAGCAATTTACAAACTTGAATCTGTTCAAGCGGAATAATCAACCAATATAGGATGGCATCTACAGTTTAGACAGACCGCGAAATCTAATTGGAAGAACGTGCAAGAATGTCGAATGTCATGCGAAATACACTACGGGAGGGGATGTGGCTAAAGCAAAGTTCTTATAATACGCTCACCTGGTGGGCAATCACACAAGCCCTGTTCACCGCCTCGGCTTCGACCTCCTCGGTGCGCGATAGCTCATGCCCTTCCGGGCCGGTAACGCCAGCTGAAAGTAGCTTTTGCACGTTCTTAGCAATAACGTCACCGTTCTCAGCGTGAACTTGAGCCACCGCGCCCAGCTCCTTGCACGTCTCGAAGATTTCGTACAGCTCACTGTCGGTCACCTGGAAGAGTCCCTTGTATGCCATAAAACATTTGAACGAATTAACGCCACGTTCCTCGCACAGGATTTTCATTTCGTCCCGAACCGACTTTGACCACCAGGTGATGGCCACATGCAGACCGTAGTCGCAAACCACCTTCGGATCCGCCCGGCATCGCCACGTGTCGTACGCCTCAAGCAGCGATTCCCCTTTCTTGGGAATGACAAAATCCACTGCGAAGCGAAAATACGAAACGCGCTTTATTTCAAACAATGCATCTTCCTAACGCGCTCTAAGATTGAAACTTACTAATTGTCGTTGTGCCACCGGCAACGGCCGCTTTGGTGCCCTGATAAAAATCATCCACCGCAACGGTGCCCCCAAACTCGAGCTGAAAGTGTGTGTGCGGATCGATACCGCCAGGCATAACCAGCATTCCGGCTGCATCTATCGTACGGCAGCCTCCCGGAACGACAAAGTCTGCACCCGAGCCGACGTATCTGAAAGGAAGTAAAAGGGACAAATGGAATTTATTTATGTCGCGCCAAGAGACTGCAACGATTGGGATGGAGATTGAAATAGTTGCTTTTTTTCAGGCAGACGGCCAATATTGATTTCTATGGTATTTTTACTAGCTTAATCGTTGCTCTCTTCTATAGTTCAACACCAGGGGAAACTTTTGACGCATTGACGGAAAAAAGCCTGACATTTTTGCCGAAATTTGGGTTACTTCTATAAGTATAGCACAGATGTAGCAGTTAGCCGATTTAGCTATTATCTGATCGCCTTCAAACTATTATTCACCCCCTGGTTTTCAAGTATTTTAGTCTATAGCTTTATTGCAGTGTATATCTTTAAATTGTATAGTGACACAAAAAATAAAACTAAAAATGTTGGACCCGTTAGAGGTGATATGAAATATATGTTCGCGTAAAATTAATTCGAAGTCCAACAATTTCTACAACGGTGCTTATCGTATGCCCAACTAGCCCCGCTGTTGTGTGACCAACTAACCCCTCTATATATGAAAAAGAATATTCATGAAAATCCAATAAAAACGATTTTTAAAACGATTTCCATTAACATTTGAAACTAATACATACAATAAACCTTTGTTTTACGTTAGAACTAATTCTTGTATGATTACTAACCATTTTTAGAACAAATTTTATAATGCGCAAACAGTGAATGATTTTTGGTAAAATCGGCACCATGTTCGTATTTTTTAACCTATTTCATAAAAAGTTTTTTCAATTTGCTTATTTTATTGCATCAGCAATTCGCTATTTTTCATCCATAGATCGCTAATTTTTTGGACGCTCAGATTTTAAGATATCGTCACTGGCCACGTTACCCCTAAGATCAACTAGCATCGCCCTACCCTACATGAAAAGGAACATTTGACGAATTAACCGCCCATTTACTTTTCTCTATCTTTGATATGCATTTCATCCCATGAGCAGGATTATCAGGTGGAGCAGATGGCAGAATTTGCGAGCGTAGTGTGCGTGATAGCATGCACTGCCATAGCGAGATGAAGAATAGAAGGTGGGAAGATTCACGGGTTTTGGTTGTGTTGAACTTTGATTGTGTTAGTAGCCAGGAAGATAGGAAGTTCACATACCAGTCAGTAATCAAATGGTACAAAATTGAATGTGTCAACGAATAACGTTGAAAGAGGATATACAGAAGCTAATTACAGATTTTCAAATCATATTTTTCGCATCATGAAAAAAAGAACAGAACATATCATATTAAAATTGGGGTGCTAAAAATTTCAGTCGTCTAAAACTAAGACGCAAGCGGAAAGTTTTTCGTCTCAATCTAAGTCATACGGAGTCAATTAAAATTATTTTTAAAGTTGATTTTACGTGAAAAAACTTGCAACCCTCCCATATGCACTGTCAAATGTTTATCCGTCAAAGGAACAAAAGATTGTTTGACTCTGACTTTGTTCGTTTACGTTTTTGGTCGACGTAACGAGAAGTAAAATTGAATTGAAATTATGTTTAGAACACTTCAAAAACACTGAAATTTCAGTTTCTGTTAAAATGTCGGGCCCTTGTGATTTTGAACGCTAGCATTGATTTAGGAAAAAAAGTAGTTCATTTCATTTGTTTATTTTTACTTTTAATAACAACACTTTTCCTATGTAGTGGACTTTTATAAGAAAAGTAACATACATAAACAAAATCTGTGACGTCACAGATTTAAAAAATCTTCCCACCTTTCATTTTCCATCTCGCTGCCATAGCTACTTTTCACATTGTGACGTCAATATTTGTGTTTACATTCAATTGCCTCCCACATTCATGCGAAAACGCTTTTTTTCGGCAAGTTTTTTATCAATTAAAAACAGATCTTTTCGTGGAGTATCCACTGAATATGAGCATAAGGAGACAGTGAGCAGTGGATATTTGTGAAATGGTGTCGGAAAAGATGAACGGGTCAAGTTAAAATCGTACGAAGTGTACGAGCGGTTGAAAACTCGGCACATACTTGAAACGGGTTCATTATACCCGTAATTAGTGCGTGAAGAGGGGACACAAATGAATGTATGGGAGCGCAAAGTTCGTGTCCTTATATTAAAATTAATTAATTGGAGAAGAGTAGCACAGTCGTTGTTTGAGAGGATCAGGTCTGATACGAATATCGCTTTAGCGACGTCTCTACGTAGATTTAGTGAGTCTAGTCTAATTAAATTAGAGCGATCTTCATAATTTGGAAGATTTGAAGGATTGTTCCAAGGCAAATTTCGCAGAGCGAAACGAACGAATTTGCGTTGAATCGCTTCGATTCGCTGAACGCCATTTTGATAATAAGGCGACCATACCACACAAGCATACTCGAGGATTGAGCGGACCAACGCACAATATAGAGACTTTAAACAATGTATGTCCCTGAAATCTTTCGTAACACGAAAGATGAATCCTAGGACTCTGGATGCTTTACTGGTGATATAAGCTACGTGTTCTTTAAATGTTAACTTAGAATCGAGAATGACGTCAAGATCTTTGATGGCCATAACCCGGTTCACAATGACATTTCGTAATTTATACGGGTAGGCAATAGCTAAACGTTTCCGCGAAAAGGTGATAATTGAGCATTTTGCTGGATTCAAAATCATCCTGTTGATGTCACACCATTCATCAAAAATGTTGAGTTGCTGCTGTAGGTATGCTGCGTCATCAAGACAATTAACGGTGCAAAATAGTTTGAAATCATCTGCGTAAGAGAGTTTGTGGCACTTCAGACAGAAATTAATATCGTTGAGGTAGAGTAGAAAGATGTAAGGGCCAAGGTGACTTCCTTGAGGTACGCCAGATGTAACTCGAAATGGAGAAGATACAGTGTCACCGATTTTCACTGACATCACACGATCGGTCAGGTACGAACGTAGCCAGTTCAGAAAGTTGCCATGAAATCCAAGACGTTGTAGTTTGGCGACGGCAATTTCATGGTTTATCTTGTCAAATGCAGCTGAGAAATCTGTATACACAGCATCAATTTGTTGGCGTGACTGTAGAGAGCGAGCGATGAATGAGGTATACAATACTAGATTTGTGGATGTAGGTTGTTTGGGAACGAAACCATGTTGTTCATCAGCGATGTAATTGCTGCAGGCATAGGAGATGTAGTCCAGAACTATCAGTTCAAAAAGTTTGGAAACCGAGCAAAGGCTAGCGATCCCTCTATAGTTATTGACATTTCTTTTGCAACCTTTTTTGAAGACCGGGAAAACAAAAGAATTTTTCCATGCCTTTGGAAAAGTTCCACATGACAGTGATTGGCTGAACAGGAGACTCAGAGGCAACGATAGACTGCTGGAGCACTTTTTGTACACTATAAAAGGGATAGTATAGAAGGGCTATCTGGTCCAGGATTTGTAGAATTTCTGATAACGTGGCAGGCTTCTTGTACTCTGCTAGAACTTATAGCAGCCAATGTGCAAACAGACGGAAGGCAAGGTACATTTCTTATAGCTGCATCAATATGATCTTTGTCTAGGGTTTCACTGACGAAAACACTGCTGAATTGTTCCCTAAACAGTGAACAAATGGTATCCCTGTTCGAAGCCTCCACATTATTACGTGTCATCACAGTAGGAAGTCTAGACTCTTTCCTCTGTTCATCTACGTATTTCCAGAAATCCTTCGGACTGAGTCGTAGATTATATTGAATACGATTTAAATTAGCTCTTAATAAGGTGTTATTTAACCATTTGTAGTTTTTGTTGGCGACGGAATGACGTTTCCTCCAAAAATCAGTACGGTATTTCGAATATTTCTTCAAAGTGTATCGTTTTTCTTTTCGAAGGCGTTTTAATTGGTAATTTGTCCAAGGTGGGTGAAGAGGATCCTTGGTTGTTTTCTTAGGAACAAACTGATCAATTGCATAGAGGATCACATGGGACATGGATGATGCGGCTTCCTCAATATCGCGGCCATTCAGAATATCATTCCAGTTAATGGTTGAGAAGAAACGATTCATCAGTGGGAAATTCGATTTACGATAGTTGTAATGAGTTGATTCGATGGTGTTGGCAAAAACGGGCGGTGACGATTCAAGTCATGATACCAGAAGCGGAGGATGGTGGCGACACATTTTCACTAAAGCGGAGGGAGCTGATATTATAACGAAGCATAGATCGAGAATACGATTGTTGTGATTCAAGATTCCGTTCATTTGGTACAAATCAGCAGTACTGTATCCGTCCAGTAGACTTTCTGTCATACTGTCATTTTATTGAAAGGACGTGCGTCACAATCACACACACACACAAGGCGGCATCGGTGGATATAAACATTTAAACGTCGTTATTTTCCCGAGACATACGTTTAGCCGCAGGGCATAAAAATCGAGTTTTCGCATAATCACCAAGCCTTTATCTGTGTTTTTTGAGAAAATACTTGGGAATGTTCAATTTAAAAATTATTATTAGATGTGCAACGTAAGAAGTTGGTCGGATTAGTGATTTACGTAGAATTTAAAGGAATGGCGAAAGGTATTCTATTGACGGCAGAGGGGCGGAAAATAATAAAGATTTTCAGCGAACAAAAGTTTTCTAATCGCTCGATCGTAACAAAAATTGGTCTATCTGAGAAAGTGGTACGGAATTTCTTTAAATAGTGCCAGAAATATGGGATATAACGACCAACAAATGGGAACACCAAAGTTACTTTGCGTCTTAAAGGTCGAATAAGACACGAAGCAACCAGGAAACGATGTCCTGCTCATACATTAAGGCAGAATCGGTTGTTCCAGTAACGAAGAGGCATATTGCGCGCATCTTGAACGAGTCACCAAACATCATGTGGAAGAAACCTGAAAGGGAGCTGACCGCCACCCATAAGCAGAACCATCTAATTTTTGCCCGGCAATACATGGAATGGAAACTAGAATGGAGAAATGTTGTATTTTCCGGCGAAAAAAGTTCAATTTGGATAGTCCGGACTGTTACAGTTGCTATTGGTACAATTTAAGTAAACGGCATGCCGTCTGATCGAAGCGAAACTTTGGGGCGGAAATTTGACAGTGTGGGAGCCGTTTCCTATTCAAGCTTCTCATTTGTTTCATTTTCACTCGAATGAACTCCGAAAAGTATCTTCAATTACTGGAGGACGTTTTGATTGTCCATATTGAGAATAACGCTACCGAGGATGTCGTTTTTTCAGCAGGATTATGCATAGATCCACGTTTCCAAGCAAACGAAGGCATGGTTTGGCGAGAAGGACATTCCGCTTCTTGAATGACCTGCTTGCAGTCGATGGCAATCCCATAGAGAACCTATGGAGAATCTTGGCCGAGATGGTCTATGCAAACGTATGACAATTTGACAACATTTCCAGTCTCAAGGCAGTAATTCAGGAATGTTGGGCTATAATCAATATGGCAACACTTTAAAAGCTGTCTGACTCGATGCCAAATCGAGTTTTCAAAGTGATCCGAAATGGAAATGGACATACTAAATATTAGCTTCCGATTTTACTCGAAATTTGCCGCACAAATTTTCTTTTATTGAAATTTTAGGATGCGGCTAAACGAATATCCACCCTGATTCCACATATTTGAATTACTTAGAAAACAAAGTGAATTTATACTTTTTTTTAGAATGAATTCGATGAAAATAAACAATAATCGTCTTTAATGAGCAAAACTGTACAAAGAATTGACTTATTTTTAAAAATATTGAGGAAAAATAGGGTGCGGCTAAATGAATGTCTACCACTGTATGTACCTCATTGCATTTCATCATACTGCATAGGTATTGTGTCAGTCAATTACAGTAATCGTTCGCTAACTGGATATGCGTTAACTAATTAACAATGATTGGTGTGCTGACCTTATTATTTAGTATGCCAAAAACACTTGATTAAATTGCATAATATTTTAATAGAAAACATTTGCATACTCAATTTCAGGATGTTTGACTCTGAGAAAATGCAATTAGAAATGTTATACTGTGCCTTGATGGCCAATTTGAAACGTTCACAATAACACGAGTTTTTTTCAGTGCCAACCAAACAATGCTTTCAAGTTTTCCTCAGTTTTATTTGACGTTTGACATGTCAGTCGAGTTAAAAATTGAATTCGATAACTGGATAGCCCTTGCAGTGATTTGGGAAGAATTTTTTCTAAAAGGCCTGGTCCAGTTAACTTTTCAAGAACACGAATGAACAGCCAGGAGTACAACAAAGTGTTTCAGAATCATTTTTTGCACCAAAATTTTTGGGGAGTTTGGCATCAATTCATAAAATCTGAACCGCCATGGCATGGTTTCATAAATAAGGGCTTCAGATACTAGACTGGTCAGCTAGTTTACCAGATGAAAACCCAATAGAGTACAAGTAGCTTGCGAGTTTTGAAGAGTAGTAATCTCTGTGTGGAACGAGGTACAAACTACAACATACCGCAGCCAGGTTGAAAACACCACCAAATAGGTTATTATAACTGATTGAGAACTAAAGATGATCTATGAATTATAAACTTATTGTAATTCATTCGAAATTGATGTTAATTTTGTATTGGAGTGAGAGGTTTTTTTTCACATGGTTCTATAGTTATAAAACACTGGCGCCTTTGTTTTTTGAATGTTTCGCGCCTGAATAAAAAAATAAAGTTTAAATGGCAAGTCTTTTAAACGAAGATAGTTATAATGTCCTCCACTTCTTGAAAGCACTAACGTTCTTAGTGGAACTTTATTTGTCTCTACATAGGTATTAACTTGCGTCATTTTATCTATAAGTACTTAGTTGAGATTTCTTATGCTCGTCTTGAATGTATTATGGAATGGAAAGCTCTAGAATACGCGTGACCACAGTGCATTTCGAAGGATATTTCTTTGATCAAAATTCCCCCGGTCAGAACGGAAATCTGAACCGAACCCCTGGTAAGATAATGTAGAACATTGCGCTGCGCGTGCGAGCAAATATTAACCCCTTGACGTACGATTTAATTTTCAACAGCATGACCCAAACACAAGCACAACGAGTCGTTCCGCTACTCTGCTGAGGACAGGACTCTGCATAGTCATAGTCAACTGAGGATAGTCAGCTGACAATTTGACTGACTACATCCGTATTCAGTTAGTAGTGACTTTTGGCTTCTTCACGCAGTTTCTCCGCCAAAACGAATAAACAGTTAGTCCGGCGTTTAGTCGCTATCTCCCTCGACTCGACTATATCATTTCATTCTTTCCAGTCAAATTGTCCTTATTGCATTTTGAAGTGACTTCTCCCAAAACGAATTCGTTCCTCTCTTTCTCTCTCCCATGTACGTGTGCATGCATCGATGTTTGAATTCAACGTGGTTTGACATACGCTACAGGTGAGCTAAATTCTTTTGTATTGTACACGCAAATTACTCACACGTATAAAATAGCGTGCAGTGTGTGTGCGCTATTTTGCACGCCTAATTCTAACTAATACTAACGCGAGGACCTTCATAGCATACTTGATAAATGTCTAAGTTCGTTGCTTTGAGTTCACGATGGGTAGACAATAAACCGTCCATTGATGGGGTAACTTCTTTTTAGCATCAGAAATCATGTTTTCGTTCCTCTTTATATGGACGTAAAAATAAGATTGCATACGCGAGTAACAATTTCGTTCCTAGGGGAGTAGAAATGTGGATTGAAGTCAGTTGAATGAAGAGGCAGATTTGTATTCATTAGTCGAGTCAGTTAAAATAACCACTGACTGGACTAGTTCACCAGTCATCCTCGCTAGTCAACGCTAGTCAATTCATTTTCTAGTCAAGTCACTTTTTATTGTGGGCGATTGCCGAAGCAGTTTGAGTCGAAGCGAAGCTACTGAGAGTAGAGTCGCTTTTCATTTTTTTTTGTATCTTACATGAGTGTCCTATGATGTGCAAATACATGATTTCCTGTAAAATGTGAACTAGTTGCGTTATATAGGTTAAAAGTAAAAACGAAATGACATGACTTAAAGCAAAAAAAAACACATATCCTTGATTTTTGAATATGGCCTGAACTTCAAAAAATTGAAAAAATATAGCGTTCTCTGTATCTAAAACATGTAAACTATAAAAAACAAATACAATCAATGATTATGAAACCCAATTTGTTATATTAGGCTGTCAAAAAAGTCCTGCGGTATTTCCGCGAGGTGTCGTTGTAAGCGCGTAGTTCTAGTTGTAT
This sequence comes from Toxorhynchites rutilus septentrionalis, assembly GCF_029784135.1. Lineage (NCBI taxonomy): Eukaryota > Metazoa > Arthropoda > Insecta > Diptera > Culicidae > Toxorhynchites > Toxorhynchites rutilus. Next base: position 246,070,674 of record NC_073746.1, read on the forward strand.
TCATTGTATCGAGTCATACTATAGCTTGTTGGAAAGGTTGGAAAGGCGCTATAATATAGTCCTTGACAGTGTTTTGTTTGGTTAAGTCGTTCGTGAGTCATAGTGTCGCAAATATGGAGCAAAATAAAGAGAAAATCCGACATATTTTACAGTACTACTATGACAAAGGCAAAAATGCATCTCAAGCTGTCAATAAAATTTGTGCAGTTTATGGACCCGACACAGTTTCCATTTCCACCGCACAACGATGGTTTCAACGTTTTCGTTCTGGTGTAGAGGTCGTCGAAGATGCGCCACGCTCCGGAAGGCCTGTCGTCGAAAATTGCGACAAAATCGATGAATTAGCCGAGAAAGACCGGCATAGTAGCAGCCGAAGCATCGGCCAAGAGCTGGGGATAAGTCATCAAACCGTTATTAACCATTTGAAGAAGCTTGGATTCACAAAGAAGCTCGATGTATGGGTGCCACACACGTTGACCCAAAAAACATCTTTGACCGTATCGACGCATGTGAATCGCTGCTGAATCGCAACAAAATCGACCCGTTTCTGAAGCGGATGGTGACTGGCGATGAAAAGTGGGTCACTTACGACAACGTGAAGCGCAAACGGTCGTGGTCGAAGCCCGCTGAAGCGGCTCAGACGGTGGCCAAGCCCTCATTAACGGCCAGGAAGGTTCTGCTGTGTGGATTGTCAAGGAATAAAGGGTGTGTCACATCAAATTGCATCACGGAAAAAACGCTGTAGAAATTTAATTTTTAGGAATTATATCTTCAGCTTTGGTTTTATAATCAGATAAGAGTGTATAGATTACGTTGGCCATGCTTCACTGTCAATTTTTCGTAAATTTGGAAAAATGTCGTCGAACGAAAAAGAGCGTCGTGAACTAATCTTGTACACTCATTTCGAGAATCCGGAGTTGTCACATCGGGACATCGGTAAGATGCTGGGAATCGTCCAATCCACGGTCAGCAGAGTACTAAAACGATACTTCGAGAACCTAACCATCGACCGCAAGGTGAAGAACGGCAAAAATGGATGCTCCGTCAGTGAAAAAGATCACAAGCGCGTAGTTAAGCAGTTTAGACGTGATCCGAGAAGTTCGGTCCGGGATGTCGCCAATAAGCTGAATTTGTCAAGTTCATTCGTCCAGCGGACCTAGCAGCGGGAGGGCCTGCGTACATACAAGGTTCAGAAGGCTCCTAACCGCGACGAAAGGCAAAACATGGTGGGGAAGACGCGAGCCCGGAAGCTGTACACCGAAATGCTGACGAAGCCGCATCGCCTGGTAATGGACGACGAAACCTACGTCAAAGTGGACTTTCGTCAGCTGGCGGGCCTGTTGTTCTTCTCCGCAGAGGACAAATTCAGCGTTCCGGAGGAGATTCGCAAGCAGAAACTATCCAAATTTGCCAAAAAGTACATGGTGTGGCAAGCGATCTGCTCTTGCGGAAAGCGGAGCGCCCCCTTCGTGATGACCGGCACGGTAAACGGGCAGGTTTACCTTAAGGAGTGCCTACAGAAGCGCTTACTAACACTATTGAAGCAGCACGAGGGCCCGACCATCTTCTGGCCGGATCTCGCTTCGTGCCACTATTCAAAGGACGTGTTGGAGTGGTACGAAGCCAACGGGGTCACCTTCGTGCCAAAGGAAATGAACCCGCCCAACGCGCCGGAGCTTCGCCCAATAGAGAAATATTGGGCGATTATGAAGCAGGCCCTCCGGAAGAACCCAAAAGTTGTCAAATCGGAGGCGGACTTCAAGAGAAAATGGATTTCTGTTCAAAAAAAACTACAACCTGACGTTGTACAGAACCTTATGGACGGGGTAAAGAGGAAGGTGCGAGCATACGGGCTTGGGCTCGAAGTATGATTAAAAAGAAAATGCCAAAAGTTGTTTAATAGTTTTTATTTTACTGTCTAAAATTTTCAAAAGGATCGGTCTACTGGGCGAATTTCTACAGCGTTTTTTCCGTGATGCAATTTGATGTGACACACCCTTTAATCTATTATGAGCTGCTTCCCTATGGCCAAACGCTCAATTCGGACCTGTACTGCCAACAACTGGACCGCTTGAAGGTAGCACTCATGAAGTTGAGGCCATCTTTGATAAACAGAGGCCGCATTGTCTTCCATCAGGACAACGCCATGCCACACACTTCTTTGGTGACGCGCCAGAAGCTCCGGGAGCTCGGATGGGAGGTTCTTTTGCATCCGCCGTATAGTCCGGACGTTGCACCAAGTGACTACCACCTGTTTTTGTCCATGGCGAACGAGCTAGGTAGTCAGAAGTTAGCCACAAGAGAGGCCTGTGAAAATTGGCTATCCGAGTTTTTTGCCAATAAGGAAGCGAGCTTCTATAACAGGGGTATTATGAAGTTGGCATCTCGTTGGGAACAAGTCATCGAACAAAACGGCGCATATTTGACTTAAAACAGATGATTGTAACTAATTTTATGAACAAATAAAAATTAAAAAAAAAAATACCGCAGGACTTTTTTGACAGCCTAATATAGTAGGCTTTAATTTGATATCGTGATCATTTGCATCGGTCCAGCAGTTCAAAAGTTATGAGTTTTTGGAAATAGTCACTTTTGAAAAAAGGGGAAAACATTGGTTTTTCGGACCGCCCTAAAATGAAAATGGCTACCCTCATGAAAAAATGAAAAAAACGGGTCTTTTATTCTGCTTTAAATTGGTTAACATCTTCAATTAAGAATTCGAGAAGCAAGAAGTTATTCCTTGTCTTTTGAATTATAGGAATGCATTGAGACTGTTGACTCAACAATAGATCAGGCGATAGAAGCGCATTTCTGTTTCCCCTGTACTTTTTTTTATCCCATTTGTTTATTTATTTAGGCTCATTATTATTTTAGCTGTAATAGAGCCGGATTTCAATCGTGTACATGTTACATGTTTATGATTTCTATAAATTGTAAAACAGTAGCCATTTTTAGGCGTAAGAGTACACTTCCTCCTGTTCCTTTACATGTGGTAAATTACACAACTATTTAGGCGTAGGAGTATTTCTTATGTTCTTCCAATGTTCAGCAGACCGGACAGCGGAGATAGTTGATATGATCATTGTTGGGTTACCAATAGCACAACAGCCCGATGTTTTTATCTTGTTGTAAATAGAGCTTCTCCAATAGCAGAGCTTGCATGATGATTGTCAAAATGCAATGAGGACAATTTGACTGGGAAGAATGAAATGATATAGTCGAGTCGGTAGAGGGAGATAGCGACTAAACGCCCGACTGACTGTTTAGTCGTTTTGGCGGAGAAACTGCGTGAAGAAGTCAAAACTCATTACTAACTGAATACGGATGTAGTCAGTCAGATAGTCAGCTGACTAGCCTCAGTTGACTATGACTATGCAGAGCCCTGCTGGCTATCCAATATTGTAGTAGAGATGAGGTCGAATGTAGTCATGATAGCTTGATCTATACTGAACGATCATTTATTTCCGACTGACACTGTTGTGAGTAGTAGTAGTAAAATAATTTTTGTTGACATTCATTTATGCATACATGCTAATCGAGATGAAGAATAGAAGGTGGGAAGATTCACGGGTTTTGGTTGTGTTAAATTTTGATTGTGTTAGTAGCCAGGAAGATAGGAAGTTCACATACCAGGCATACCAGTCAGTTACTCAAATGGTACAAAATTGAATGTGTCATCGAATAACGTTGAAAGAGGATATACAAAAGCTAATTACAAATTTCCAATTCATATTTTTCGCATTATGGAAAAAATCAGAACATATCACGAACTAAAATGTTTAATTTTTTCTTTGATTTCAGAAATAGTATTCTAATGTCTACTATGTATGGATTCAAGAGTAACTTCATGGAAGTTTGATTTTTGTCAGCAATTGTAATTACTTTTCCACAATTAGGGTGCTGAAAACTTCAGTCGTCTAAAACTAAGACGCAAGCGGAAAACTTTTTGTCTCAATCTAAGTTATACGGAGTCAATTAAATTTATTTTTCAAGTTCATTTCACATGAAATAACTTGCAACCTTTTTCCCATGCTCTGTCAAATGTTTATCCGTCAAAGGAACAAAAGATTGTGTAACTCTGACTTTGTTTGTTAACGTTTTTGGTCGACGTAACGAGAAGTAAAATTGAATTGAAATTAAGTTTAGAACACTTACAAAAATATTGAAATTTCAGTTTCTGTTAGAATGTCGGGACCTTATGATTTTGAACGCTAGCATTGATTTAGGGAAAAAAAATAGATCGTTCATTTCATTTGCTTATTTTTACTTCTAATAACAACACTTTTCCTATGTAGTGGGCTATTATAAGAAAAGTAACATACATAAACAAAATCTGTGACGTCACAGATTTAAAAAATCTTCCCACCTTTTATTTTCCATCTCGCATGCTAATTACGTTTTTAGTATTGAGTCTGAAGGGCCTACCAGCTTCGATGTATTAAATTTTCACATGACTAATACTTTATGTTGTTTAGTTTGGAAGTGTTATATATATATAATATGACTCTCCCCACTAGGAGTGAATAGCAAATATTTTGTGATTTTGTTTGAGATCCCCTGTTAATGAGTGGGTACGGTGGTTACGTGAGTATACAACATTTGTATAACGTTTTGTCTACATGGGAACGGAACATTATTTTGCTATCGAGGGTTAGGCCAAGGTAAACTATTTCCAACTTTCTACTAAGGTTTAGTGAAGATTCTTGACAGCAAACTGTTGTCCGAAGGTAACGTAGTAAAAAAGATTCTCGACAAAAAATAATAAAAATCTTTACTTTTATGAAGGTGATGGTTTTTATGTGCAATATGCGAATCTGTTCTGAACAAAAGTTCTGTTGATTTTCAGGTTATGATCAAGACGGGTCTATGGTACTAGGTGAGGCCGTTTCGTCACTAAGTTGGTTAGAGGAGCGGTATATGAAAACAGCACGGAAGAAAGTAGAAGGGGAATTATTTGCTTGTAGCGTGAAAGAGACAGACTGATCACGAGCGAGCTTCGGCAATAGCGTATTGTGTTTTGTTTACAAACAAAACACAGTAGACTTCCAAGATGGCTGAAGAGTGGTTTTAGCAAGTTGGCCCACCTTAGTATATATTTCTAGGCGCCTTGGTTATGATCGGTAAATATGGTGCGTACCAGCCGGGTGCTATGATTGATGCTAGGATCGTTAGCAAAAGCTCATGCAGAACTGTCAGTGGGATACCCAATTGATATGAAAACAAAGGGAAAATGTCAGTGGGATACTCGATATGTTGGCTCCTGTCAGTTCAATGGGGGTTCTCTAAAGACGTCACCCGGCTGGTGCGTACGTATTGCCGATTGGTTGGACGGAGGATACATTTTCGAAGTACCCGAATGAAGTTTAAACGACAAGAGCCGACCGAAATAGAAAGAGAAAGATTTGTCTCTCTTTGGAATGAACACCGACAAGCGATTGCTTCTCGCCAGAGCCTAAAATTGAAGCCTGGTTTTCGAAACTGCATATTTTGCATTGAAGCTTTCTAGCCCCCGCACACTGCAGATTTTTTTTCAGACGATAGTTTGATCGGGTTGGGTTGCTAGTGCGCACATCGAGCCAACCAAACGGTCGTGTTGGTCGAGAGTGCGCACACTAGCCAACTGTTGGCCGAATATTCTCGAAAGATTGTGTATTTATTTTGTGCTTGACAACGGAGAAGAGAACGGTGAAGTGAAATCAAAAGGATTCAGAGAGCATTGGGTGCATCCCATTCTCAGTTATACGCACGGCACGTATGTTAGATGCCAACATTAGGAGCGAATTGAGAGCGGATCGAGAGCGAATTGAACTATCGGTCGATAAACAATCATCATGTGTGCGTAGTTCGATGCTAGCCAGTACTGATTAAACGAACGGCCGATAGCTGACCGACCAAATAGTTTGAATGCAATCGGTAAGCCTATCAAACTTTTTTACCGGTCGGTACTGAGTCGGTGTAGTGTGCGCATGTGCATATCGCTCCATACTGATTAAGTCGTCCGACCAATCTATCGGGCGACAAAAGTCTGCAGTCTGCGGGGGCTCTTACAGTTTAGTGCGTACAAGCGATGTGTGAGCCATTTATTGACCCCATGTTTGTGCCTACGCACGTTCTTATCAAAGCTTGCAATCGTTGAAATCCCATCGAAAAGGCAGCCCGTGAACATCTACTTTATTCATTGCTATGCAGGAATATTTTTTACATGACGGCGAGATTCGTGACATAATATCCCCCTGGCAAGATTATAAGGTTTCTCATATATATCATAGTCGTGATCGGGAAAAAATTGTAAATGAAATAAGCGTTATGGAAAAAAAACCGCAAAGAAAAAAGCGTAATGTCACAAAAGTCTACTGGAAATATTCTCACGCGGAAAAAAAAATCATTAGTGTCAATGTGACACGGAAAAAGCGCAATTTTTATTATAAATTTATTTTTTCGTAATGGAATTTCTTCAATGCAATGGGGGCGAAGTCCCCATCCAGCGAGGATAAGGAACCGAGGCGGCTTCAAGCTGCCGAGGTGACGAGCATTGAGTCGGCCGCCGGCCCGCCGTTTGAAGCGGTGGCCTCTTGTGAGTAAACCTGTGTTCCACTGATTGCCCGGTTAGTTTGAAACATAGGAGATGAACCCACTTAGGAAAGTCCGACCGAATTTTAGCGAGCGTCGGACGGCATATGTTTGCCTGGTGCATTACGTATGTCCGGTTAATTTTTGTCTTGAAATATGACATTCATTGCAATTCAAAACTATTGTACCATGATCTGAAGAAAGAAACTAATAGGTATTTTGTTTTTTTTTTATTGGCGTGTTTCTCTTATTTCCTCTGGGATTTTCTCCGGGAACCCATAGTCGCATTCACATGTTTGTATTTATTCTAGTTTACTAGATTTAATTCAAATAACATGAATTTCTATAATTTCTCTTTAATGGAAACGCGCTCTAAGGAAAAAGTATCAGATGCTAGACCTGTTTGCCGTCACCAACTAACATTTGTGGGCGGAAACTTAATAGTTACGCCTCTATTTCCATTTCAATTGGGCTAACAATTTGTATTGGAATTCAATTATTCTACGCGAATGCGATACGTGATACTTTATGTGAGTAACAAATGGTATCTCCTGATATCTGCGATACTGATGGAACATCGATCGAATTCCAAATATCGAGAATAGCGAACAGCGATCATTAATAACTGAAAATAGAAACCGTATATTCAGGGGAATCGAAGTGGGTTCTCTCTTTGTAGAGCTGCGAAGAAGCACATCAATGATGGTATAGAGATTTAATTGAGCTTATCATCGGCAATTCTATAAGCTATTGTGCTGTGCTGCAGAAATTGCACGACTTTTAAATATGATGAAGTGGCTGGTTTGGGGAAATTTATAAACAATGTTGGTTAAACTGGCACGCTTATGTTGAATTTAGGGTCTCCAAGGTGAGTTTGTTTGTAAACTATGCACAATTTGGGCTTTGAAAAGACATCCGCTATGGTAGAGTGAATGCATTTTTGGAATGTTTCTGTTTTGTTTGTGATACCTTATGTTCTTAAAATCTACAAATGAAGCCAGTGAGAGTGTGTGGGTAAATTATTTCATACATATTTCAAAAGTTGGTTATTATGCCAAACCGGCCCCTGAATAATCAAACTTGCATCTGAATACACCGAGCGACTTAATTCCGATTGCACTCAATCATTTTTGGCACGTTTGACCTCGATCGCGCAAGACATCTGAAAAGTATATCCACGACAGCACACTCTGTAAGATAACCCAACTTCGTGGTACGCCAACTGTCGCAATGGAAAATGTTCAATCCACACATGCACACGCACCATATCGCATGCCGGAAACCTCATAACTATCTATCAAACTGTCTGAACCTACCTGATCGTTCCGTCCTCAATATAGATATCCGCCTGCTGCATTCCATCGTGGTTAACCACATGACCCCGTTTGATATAGAGGCGATTTTGAGCACTCTGCAAAATAGATAGAGAAGAAACAGAACTTTATAATTCACCACTTCCGAAGCTCTGCAAAATCGATTTGTCACAACGTTAAATGACCACCTCCACAGATCGATCGGACTCGTCTGTCATAGCGATGAGGTTTTTGGAGCTAGATTTCCTAAAACTTAAACTCTTCGGATTTTGCCACAAATGCATGGATTCTAGCGATTTGATCTAACTCACTGGCAGGTTACACAACAACTGACTCAGTTCTAGAGCGTCCAGTGATGCCGCTGTAAAGTTTTACAATATTATCACCTTCATGTAGTGTTTGCGCGTTCAAGATTAACCGGGCATTGCATGTCCTCATTATCAATGCTGCATCGGCACGATTGTGCTCATGAGCCGGTTAATGGAGGTGTATGTCACTCGACGGTTGTAATTTATTATTTATTACTTGGTCCACTTCGAAGCTGATGCAACGTTTATTCGTGATAGTCAAGTATATTTGTGTTCAAAATAAACATGATTACGGTTATTCACCCACATTGGTTCTAAGATCCGGAACGTTTAAACTTTTCAATATTTCATCGCCCCCAATCGACTAATTCGTACAATCCATCAACTATCGATCAGCATTTTCGGAAATGTTCGATCGATACATTCTGCTGGATTGACACCAGCCCTAATGAGATAAGGCTTGCGCGTTTTTTTCTCGAGCGTTCGCTACTGCTCTACAGGTACATTATTTAGCCCATATTTATGGGTGCATGAATAGTCAAATCAAACGGTGCTCATTTCACGTACTTCCCTTCTTCGGTAACTTTACACCTATCCACAACGTATAGCGGTTTGTGACAGGTTGGAAGTACAAATAATAAAAAAATGCTAAAACCATCAGCTATTAATTGTACATAGGTTTGCTTGTTTACAAGGAATAAAAGTAAACCTATAGGTGTGAACAGGTGGTGGTGGGCTATATACGTGTCGGGTAACTACATGACGAGCAAATAAAGCAACTGGCATTCTATGTTCAACATTGGAAAATTGGCACATACAGAGAGCGGCGAAACATGTTTCCCATCTTGAATTACCTCATGATTTATGTAATATTAACCATAAGCATGGGAAGTGAGCATTAGTCGATAGTGCTTTAGCTTCGTTCAAATACTAATTGTTGGATATAATTCCTAAGAAAGTAAGAACTAGATATAATCCTCTTTCCTCACTTCCCATTCGCCTATAACAGCATTGAATGCTTTAGTGAGATTTTCTTTCTTCGGAGTGTTTTTTTTTTGTTGTGCTGTTTTTATCAGTAAAGTTCAATGCCAAGTGCGCCAAGTTCAAGTATGTTTCTAGTTTCCCATTCCCTGTTTGTGGTTTATATTTTGCTTTTTCTTCGGGTGCTGGTAAGTAAGTCACCAGTTTCTCAAGTTACAGTGGATCAAGTTACGCTAGCTTCGTCATTTCCAAAGCAATGTGGAACGTTCTGAATTTCATATATTGATGGATTTTTTGTGAGTTTTGAAGAATAAAACCGGTTTTTATTTAAAACTTGTTGCACATTATGGTCGTTCGTGGCGATAGATGATGGAAGATAATTTAGGAATGCACTTTGTATGCGGCATTAAGGACGATTATTGCATGGAAGTTTGCACAGTCTAAAGCAGGGGTTCTCAAAGTGGTCAATATCGACCCCTTGGGGTCGATGTTGGTTTCCCAGGGGTCGATATAAATAAAACTGATTTTGGTCGTCGACCTTGTCTAAAAATCGACCCCTATTAATTAACACCAGTTTTCATTTGAAACTTCCAATATAATGTATAAGTTGTGTATTAATAATTATTAATTACACTTGATATTTATTAAATTTTATGTCCACTTATTTAATTAAATTCTGATGAGAAAATGATGTCAAGTTTACCCACTTAACCAACCGCAAAGATTCTGAATCGGTAAGTATTTTGTATCAATAAGATAAAGATAGATTTTTAAAAGATTTTTGACTATAGGGGTCGATGGTATCACTTCATTCAGGAAAGGTCTCTTGCCCAAAGTAGTTTGAAAATCCCTGTTCTATAGGGTCAAATTGCATCACGGAAAAAACGTTGTTGAAAATTACCTAGTTGACCTATGAGACAATGAGGCTTCGTCAGCACCTGGGTGTACAGTTTCCGAGCCCGTTCGTCACGATTTGGAGCCTTCTGCACTTTGTACGTATGCAGTCCCTCTCGGTCCTTGGCTCTCTGAACGAAAGACTTGGACAGATCCAACTTTTTGACCACATCTCTGACCGAAGCATTGGGATTCCGCTTAAACGCTTTCACGGCACGCTTTTGATTCTGATCACTAATAGAACATCCATCCTGACCACATTTTTCCTTCCGTTCGATGCTCAGAGTTTCGTAGTAACGTTTAATCATACGACTCACCGTTTACTGCACGATTCCGAGATGTTTTCCGATGTCCCGATGAAATAATTGACTCTAAACTACTGCTACCCAGATTTTCAAGAGAAAATACCCAATGGGTAATTTTCTACAGCGTTTTTTTCGCGATGCAATTTGATGTGGGACACCTTTCTTTAAGATAGGACAAATAAATAAATCGTTGGGGGTGGCACATTTTCATCATTTACTGCATCAAAGTAATCACTTCCATCGCAATCTTGGTCCTCTACCTGTACTCCATTCAGGTATTCGTCGAAGGACTGCTCGTCAATACCGTTCCGTCCGCGTTTTTACAGATACCTTTATTTATTTATTTATTTATTAAACATTTATATTTCGTAACTTAAGACTTCTGTCTTTTAATGTAACATTGTCAAATGAAAGTAGAATAAGCGCTGCACAAAAACAAAACAAAATAATCAAACTATTTGAACAACTACTAATAACTCCTAATTAAAATGCTCTATACAACCTCTATTAAATGCTGTGAATGAATCTACATTAGATAGACTTGTGGGTAAAGAATTCCAATGAGCTACACCTCGCACGAAAAATGAGTTCCCATACTTAGACGTACGATGCATTGGGCAAAATATATTTTATGGTCCGATTACTTTGTGTGGTTTGTAATTTTCTATACAGATACACTGGTTTTTTCGTTTTCGAAATTCTATATAAAATTAAGCTACAACGAAGCTTACTAAAATTAATTAATGGACATCCTATGAGGACATGTTGCAAGTGAGAAACATAGGACAATCTATTCAGGTTAAACACATACCGCACACGTGCTCCCGTGGCCGAGTGGTTAGCGTCATAACTAACATGCCGGGGGTTCGGGTTCGATTCCCGTTCTGGTCGGGGGAATTTTTCGTCAAATAAATTTCCTCCGACTTGCACTGTGATCACGCGTATTCTAGAGCTTGCCACTCAGAATGCATTCAAGGCGTGTTATTTGGCATAGAAATCTCAACTAAGTACTAATAAAAATGACGCAAGTAATACTACGTTGAGACGGCGAAGTTCCTCTAGGAACGTTAGTGCCATTGAAGAAGAAGACATACCGCACACAGGAATTAAGAGCAACCTTGAGTTTATTGAAGATTGCTACAGATACATCATCAAGTATGAAATCACATGCTAAAGAATGGGGAAAAATAAGGCTTTTGAATAGCTTTAATTTGGTATCAGTTGCTAAAAATGATGATGTCATATAGAGAGATCGTAAACCAGCGTAAACTTTTCCACATTGTGATGACACATATCTCTCCCATCCAAGGTTCGATTGAATGCGATTACCAAGACTGGAAGCATTATCGACAAGTTCCACTGTACTATTGTCTAACAATAAGGACGGGTTTGGAATGCTATGAAATGATCTGTTTGCATTTGTTTTGGCTAAATTCAACGAAAGCATATTAATAGCAGACCAATTGAGGACCCTACTCAAGTCCTCATTAACCTTTTGAGAGATTTCAGTATTTGAATTACTGTAACAATCAAAATAAAGCTGTACATCATCTGCGAAAAGATGAATTCTACAATTTTGTATCATATCAGGTAGATCATTGATGTAGAACGAAAATAAAACTGGACCTGGAATAGAGCCCTGAGGAACCCCAGAGGATACTGGAAGAAATTGAGATAAAATTGCATCGTTGAAAACAGCCTGTGTTCGTCCGTTCAAATGAGATTTAATCAAATTTGAAGCATGGTTTGAGAACCCAAAAGTAGATTTGAGCTTCTGGTATAAAATTTGATGTGACACTGTATCAAACGCTATTGAAAAGTCTAGCAGAATAAGAATGACAGGACGATCCCTGCCGAGCACTAGTCCCATATCGTCAACAATTTTAAGCACAGTTGTTTTTGTACTATGCTTCATGCGATAACCAGATTGAAACTGGTGTAACATATTTTTTCTGTTTAGATACTCACAAATATTTCTTTTAATAATGTTCTCAAAAACTTTCGATAAAGCGCAAAGGTTGCTGATAGGTCGTAAATTTCCAATAGTGTTCAAATTAGATTTTTTTTAATGGGTATAATTTTAGATTTCTTCCACACATCCGGGAAAACGCTTGTTGTTACAATTGTGTTGAATATGTGAGTTATAGGTTCCACCAAAAGCGGACAAATATCTTTTATGAATCTCATTGGTAACATGTCAAGTCCGAGAGCGTTCGAACTTATGGAGTGTAAAGCTTTGATAACGTCATATTGATGAATCCTGTCGAAGTAAAATGCGTCATTGTCCATTCCCATCCATTCGTTTAATCTTGAGAAGCCATTAGTATGAACATGATTTTGAGAGAAATTAGTACAGAATTTTCGGTTGATTTCGTCAGCATAGAAATTATTTGATGTTTGAAATGTTGATCGACCAATTCCTAGTGTGAACATTCGCGGTAAGCCGAGAAGCAAAATAATTTTGTATAGCTTTACGAATTAGCTAATTTACCCTATTACGGATTCTTTTAAATGCAAGGTGATCATTTAAGTTGTTGCTGTTTTTCCATTTCTTGTATAGTAAATCCCGATTTTAGCAACATAATTTAGAATTTTAGCAACATAATTTACCGATATCACGATCAATCGCATAAAGATGGTGGAGTGACTTACTCCAACGGTATGAGTAAATGCTGAGTATGTGGAATAATTCAAAGTTGAATCCGAGGAGTTATAATGCTAAGAACCAATATTATTTTAATTTTACTACTGATCTGATTGTTTCATTATCTACTTGCAGATTCAAATGCAGAAATTTAGGTAATTATAACATTAAAAAACACAATTGCTTCTCTTTGTTCATCGTGTACAGAAAATAGTAATTATACGAGCAGCGTTTCAATGGTTTCTTATATTCATCTATTAGGAAACACTAAGTAATAAGACACTATCGTGACAGGCATGTTTTGACTCTACAACGAATGTGATTCAAATGTAGATTTAGCTTATAGTTCATAATGCTGGCAATTGTTGATTTTCGAACGATGTATGAAAGCTGTATGAAACTACGTCTGTTATGCGGACAAACTGTGATTTTTCGGAAACGTTTTTTCAAAATTGCTCAAATGTTTTCGAACAAAAAATGTTTGCATGTTGAGCAAACGTCGATTTTGTTCATTTTGTCGTTTACGTCTCCTATACAAACATGGGCAGGATAGCCCAAAATATTGTTGAAAAAATCCAACTGTAAATTAGAATCATCAATTTGATAAAAGGGGGTCCAATCAACTGAATTGAACGCCTCCACCAATGAATCAAATTGTATGATATTGTAATCTCGATACTCGATAGACTCAGGAACTGATATGACACTAAAATCAAGAGATGCAAAAATTAGATCATGGTTGGATAACACAGGTACTTTAATTTGGTTAAATCTTAACACTCTAGAAGGATAATTCATAAGGATTAAATCCAATTGTGATGCTCCGTTACCTTGACGCAGCATTAGATTCCGCTCTGCGTTCTTCTCGTTCAACTGACACTTATTACCAACCACTCGTTTCATCGTCTTGGGCCGCGTTTTTCATGTCAGCTGTTTTTAAAAGTCAACTAATGTGCGCTGCACATGCCAATTGAACTTCTTTCCTTTATCAACCTCAGCATTAAAATCTTCGATGATGATCATGTTTTGGGCAGCGGCCATACCCACGTTCCAGCTGCTCACTGAAGTCGTCATTGTCATCATCAGTGTTGTCGTAGATCTAGTAGACGGTTTGCCCATCGCGAAACGTACGTACTGTAGGTCCTCTCCAACCAGGCATCCCAAAAGTACTGCATTTTCATAACAGTCGGTATGCAATTGAATCGACAGTCTCTGTGAGCACGCTACACTCGCATACAAGCGACAAAGCATGAATGCATAAAGTAATACTATACAGCAACAGTCGGTGTTTCGTCGAATTCAACTAATTTGTCGTGCCCGACCGTAGTGAGCCGGGGAGACTGTTCGTTTCCGATTTTTTCGTGTCTGCTATTCCGTTCGCTCTGTCGTCGTAACAGTCGCTGACGAAGCGATGAATCTCATCGGTTTACCCGGGTTACTGTCACACGTGACTGTCGCCAGAAAAATGTCATGACATTTTTCTGGCGATCGTAATGCTAGCCTGTATCTTATGCGTTTGTGCTTCTTCACCAGTACGCTTTGAGATGTGTATCGGACATATGGCTGTGATCACTAGTTGCGTGCACACATAGGAAGCCGAGTTAATTTCATATCGACTGTAATAAGAATGCTTTACTGTTGGGATGCCTGAATCCAGATACACAAATGATCAACAATTCATATGAGAAAAACACGCACAGCTTAATAATTGTAGGCGAGAGTTTCTTCGATAATATATTGGTGACGTCGGAAATACTCAGTGTTGGGAGTGTTTAGATTTATCCTCCAAGTTGGAAACTAATGCAGCGCGAACTCGATTATATACAGTCTCCGATTTCTTTTCACTGTATATAATCGAATCCTGTATATAATCGAGTCAAAAAAATGTTTTTTTTTAAATTTGTTTTTCATGCATATAATTTTTGATTATTGAATGTAAAAGAAGAATTTAATATATTTTCCCAGAATCTCTCAGGAGGTGATAGATGATCATATTTCATGGGAAAAACCCTACGCATATGTTCGAATTTTAACAATGACAGAGTTATAGAACTAAACTGGCTCTACACTAAAAAGTACGCTACGTGAGCCAATTATGTTGCTTTCATTTGAAAGATATTTTTTTTAAATCTTTAAAACATTTTCTTGCTAGTTGTACGTTTTTCTCATAATCCAGTAGACCGATATGGCTGATTTTTTTAGCATGTAAAAATCTTATTATCTGAATTGTTACGTAGCGGTTTTTGAAAATTATGAAAATTGCCAAAATGTCGGCCATTTGATAAAAAAAAATTCAACAAAAATCGTAAGGCCGTGGTTATCAGAGAAGTTATCAATGATGATAATCGATCAAAGCAGATAGGTCCTTTTCGTAGGTCACACAAGAATTCATTTTTGCATGCTGAGAAAAAAACTTCTGCTAAATTGGTCCACTAGATTCTGAGATAAACGTACCACCAGCTGAAAAAAATGCACTTAAAGATTCGTACAGCCCTGTTACTCTTGAGATGACCCCATAGTTTTTACTGCAGATTTTCAACGAAATGAAATATCGAAGAATCCTTCCGGTACAACATTGCATAAAAACCATTTTTTCGATTTACCAGAGTTGATTCCCCCATTAAACAGATTCCCGAAAAAATCGCAAATGAAACAAGTATAACGAAAATTTTCGCACGTAGAAGATCTCATGGAAATAAATTTGTACATAAAAAAAGGCAATGTTTTTTTTTATTAACTTCACACTTTCAAAAATAGCTGAAATATCTCTATATGTGGAAAATTCTTCAGATCATGATATAATTATAGTTTTGAATGTCAATGAATCATATATTTCAAAGCAAGAATCAACCAGGCAAACCTAATTCACCAGGTTAAAGTATACCGTCGTATTCTGAAATACAATCGAGTTAGAATTACCCGAACGGATCGCAATTTTGCATTCTGTAATCCGTTCGACGACTCAAGTTCAATCGAGCTATGCATCCTAGCCACACTCTACCGTATCAAACATGTGTTCTATGTAACAGAGTAATAAAATCTTGCAACATATATATTAATGTTCTGCAGTTCTGTAATTCCGTGAAAAGCATTAAATACATTTGCAAGTCCGTGAATGAGGGCAGTAATGTGGCTGTATTTCAAATTCAGTATATCAATATGAATATGAAACACACTTGCAATACACTTGTTGTTTGTCATATAACAACGAATATATTCACTAAAAATTATCTAAATGGCAGCATAACGTTTACCGGGTCAGCTAGTAATAATGATAATAATACTAAAATGTTACTTTACATTTTTGTTGATAATATTAAGATTACGCGCTAAACATATTTTATTCATAAATAAAATAAAATCTCCTTCATGTCCAAACCTACATTGCTAAGTGCGCAACACTTCCCCCAGCCGCATTCTAATCTGGCCCTACAGTTGCATTCGCGTAACTTTCATTCACACGACTTCCACCCACGACACTTCTCCACGCACCTCTTTCAAAAATACTCTTCTGTTGCTCACACTATTTCCCCCGAAAACTTCTCTACATAGAATAGCCGCGTCATCGACAAATTAAATTTTCCCATATCGGAATATGCTGCAGAATTCGCCAGTTATTAATTGTTATTAATTCTCCGCTGCACAGCAGATTAATCTCTTTAGTTTGCGAAAATGAAATGAAATAAAATGACGTTGTGCTGGAAAAATATATACTAAGACACCCGATATCATCAGCACGAGGGAAAAAAACCATCAACGACGGTAGCAACGTATAACTATTGCATTCAGAATCTACAAAAACATCACTAATGAGCAAGCGGGTCTGTCGCAGACGAAAGACCAAAATACTCTCACATGGGAATGTATTCGTGTACAGTACACGACAGTAACAATAAATGTCGCATAACATTTCCACTGTGTGACTGTAGTTAAAAATTCAATCGCGTGACTGCCACGGGACAATGGTGGCGACAGTTATGAGATTACTGTCGTGATGCAGTACATTTGGTACCCCTGTCTCCAACACACTTCCTGCAGCGCTACGATGTCAAACTTGCGGTTCTACAATAGTTCGGAAAGCACACGGGCACTTCCGATGAAATTGAGAGATCGACAGTTCCACGTCCCGATACTCATTCGTCAATCCGTTTTCGTCGCCTGGGTCTAGGTCGATTAGTTCGATTCAAATCTTCTTGTGCACTACGACCAACCCCACTGTCTCGAAGGAGGACCATCGTGATACTGCTGTTTTACGTCCCGAGTACCACCAAGACTGTTTCAAGAGCTGTTTCCGGCTTTTTGTGGCTTTTCTTGAAGACTGGAAATGCCCAGTGCAAGCTAGAAAAACGATCTTTGGTGATAGAATTTCCGAATTTTATCTACCTTAGCTATTGCAGCAGCTTCTGGATTATGTGAGGGTTGAATATTGCCAACCAATGCATCAAAATCCTCTCGTACAGATGATCGCGCTTCATCACCAACGATTTGTGGTGGTTTCGCAGGTGTGTATTCTATAGATGTCATTTTCAACGTACTTATCAACGACTGGTGTGCATTGTTGTACTTACTGTTATCCCCAAAACCTAGCTACTTGAAGCGAGGATCTAGCAGTATTGATTGGGCTACTAATTCGTCTGATCTGCAAATCGCTTCACCAGCTCCGAAATCAATTTATTATAGAGCTTTTTTATAATCACTAGAACCGATCTCTCTCGCTCCATATAATGTTGAACATGTCAGATCATGTCGGTCAGAAGAGCACAGCTGTTTTCGATAACGACATAGTTTTCGCCTCGTTTGATATTTAAAAAAATATTTCTGGCTTCTTTTTATTCGGAATGTTTTCATGATGTACTGTATTATATTAGTCAAATCACTTCATTCGATACACATATGCGGTAGTTGCATGAAAGAAGTAATTGATGATGGCCAATTACTTCTTTCATGCATCTACTGCATATGGGAGTTGAATTTATCATAAATAACTGTGTTCTACTAGTCAAACCCTTTCTTTTGATATCCATATTGATGGGGTTTTGACAAAATACAGTCATTTCATGTCAAACCGATATAGTGGTTCTCAGATTTCTATGAAAAGTGATAGTTTTGTTGCAAAATATTAGACCCATTAATACTATAAATGGGTCTAATATTTATATTTATAAAATATTAGACCCATTTTTTTTATTTTCAACCCCATTTCCATTTTGGGGTGGTCCGAAAAATCAACTTTTTCCATTTTTTCCCAAAAATTACTTTCTTTAAAAATTCATAACTTTTGAACCATTGAACCGATTTAGATAATCGACATATTATATTAAAGCCAAGGAATCTGCCGGCTCAAATGAGCGGCTCGTGAGCGCTCGTCCATCTCTAATACAAGTGTACCACGAGTAAGATTCGATGTAGTAGTTTTTGGCACAGCCATTTCACAGCGAGTGAGATTCGGTGTTGTAGGTGAAAGTGGTCATTTAGGACATTAATGAGACTCCAACATAATCGTGGGACATATGATGGAGCCACTAAATGTGGATAATATCAATCCGACGTGCTCACGATTTTATTTTAATCTCATTTATGTACTAGAATGATGAAGGTATATGTGTGTTAACTGCTTACTGCTACCTGTATAATTATTTTTTAGCTTTCAACACATTGTCTGTGTTATTATTATGTTTGATTGCAATGAAACAGTTCAACTTGAGAAGTTTTTTTTACTTAATTCGTTTTAAAGTTTTTGGTACACTATCTGTATCATTAGCATATTCATCAACGGTTAAACCAGTCAACATTTTCCAATAATTTTTATTTTTTACTTCACTTTTTTTTAAATGTTTTCATGATTTCATGATGTATTATATTAGTCAAATAATTTAATTTGATACCCATATTGATGAGGTTTTGAAAAAAAATATCGCCATTTTGAGGTGGCGGCAATTTAGGATTTGAATTTTCCACAAATAACTGTGTTCTATTAGACAAGACCTTTCAGTTGATACCCATATTGATAAAATTTTGAGAAAATTTGTAGTAGCCATTTTGTAGCGGCTGCTATCTTGAAATTTCAAGATCATAGAATACGCAGTTTTGGAATGGCAACAGAGATAAAGGTGTGTTCCAAATTTCATATCAATCGGTCCGCAGGAAGAGGGTCGAATTTCCACTAATGTGGGACAACGCTACAAACAGACATACAAACTTACAAATCTACAAACATAAAAACAGGTCGAGCAAAATAAAACTTTCTCCTGCACTGCCACAGGCCACGGTTCGTCAGAGCGAGCTCACGATCCACGGATCCCCGGCTCTTTTTTGAACCGAGGCTCTTTTGAACCGTGACTCAAAAACGAGAACAACACAATTATTCAAAAAAATGCAAATTCGAAATGACATCTTATATTTTTTTCGAAACCTCATCAATATGGGTATCGAATGAAAGGCCTTGACTAGTAGAATATAGCTATTCATGAAAAATGCAAATCCCTAAATGACCGCCACCACGAGGTGGCGCCATATATTTTTTTTTCTCAAATCCTCACCAATATGCATATCAAATGAAAGAGCTTGATTAGTGCAACACAATTATTTAAGAAAAAATAAGTAAAAAAACAATAAAAAAAAAAGTCCAAAAAGAAAAATAATTAGCCAAGAGACCGTTCGCAGCTATCACATCCCTTCCTTCATTAATTCAGTGCAGTGAAGAGACTAAAATAAAATCGTCGAATTTGCTAATGTGAAAGCTTTTAGTTCATTATTTGTATTATTATTATATTCAATCACAATGAAAAAGTTTAATTTGAAATGTTTTCACTTATTTTATATATAAAAAAGTTTTAGTTTTCTTGAAATTATATAAAAATTTAGTGAAATTGAAACTTTTTTATATAAAATATCAAAGTACACTTTTTATTCTTGAGATATACGAGGTCTTATCGAAAAGTATCGTGAATTTCGAATTGCAAAAAACATAATACATTTTTGAACTTTCCGCCTTAAAGTAGACATTTGAGGTGCCATATAGTATTTATTATGAAAGGTCTGATGAACCTTTCATTAACGCTTAAGAAACGACAGGTTGAGCGGTTCAAAAGTTATTTTTCAAAAATAGGGCTATTGGCATAACAGCCGATTTTTCAAAACACTCTGATTCTGAATTATGGACACTAAAGATGATATAAAATAAAACGGATATAACATTTTTTGAAAAATAATAAAAAGGGTGTTAATAAATGGTTTGAGTATAACCCGAGAATTACTGTTAAGGTAGTTAAAACTCCGAACCGGAACGATAAACAGGAAACCAGTACAAAAATAATAACACGTAAGCTGTAAGACGCGATTAATTTCGGCAATTAAGTTTGTTGGGATGGATGGTGAAGCCAATATCAAAGTTAACTTCAATCAGCTCTTTGAATTTAATTTTGAATTTAACTCCGCAATGAAACGTGGCAATTTGCTATCAAGAGGACCAAAAAGTTTTCCAAGTTCGCAATAAATGTATCGACATATGTATTGTAGTTGAGGACTAAAGAGCAGAAACTCAACTACTTCAGGAATCAAGATGATATCCCGGTAAATGTTTTATTTTGGACGACAAAAGTTACTTCCATTTTTCGAAGACGCACATTCCAGGAAACGATCGATGCTATTCCATGGATGGTTCTATTGCATCTCCGAGTATAAAATATAAGTTTAAACATAAGTTTGAACGGAAAGTGATGCTGTGTATTGCCATTTCTGAGAGAGGCATTTCTAAGCCATGGTTCAAGCCCTCTAGTTAGGCTATCAATCAAGATGTGTTCCAGATTTGACAATTTAAAAAAATATAATTTGATCCCGTTTCAACAAATACATCATGTAGATGGACAATACGTGTTTTTTGGCCGTTTCTGTATTCTCATCGATCGCATTTGTACCCGAAAAACCGCCACCCGACAAATCTGCCTCAGTTTCGCCCAATCGAAGATTCATTCGGGATTTTGAGCTTATTGGTGTACACAAACAACTGGAGAACCAGGTTTGCCATAATAAAATCTGTGTTTTTGGTCTCAAAAAATCTTTTTATCTGTGTTTTTTCTCAGAAAATCTGTATTAACTGTTTGCGGTCATTCGTCTACTCTCAGCCACCACAGCAAAGAAGTATACATATATTATAACTTATGCAACAATGTATTAGTTCACACTTTTTCTAAACGAATTTTTATGTCTTGTGAACTTATTCACGAACCAAAACGGTGTTACTAGAGACGTCGGTTAATCGCTCGATTAATTCAAATAATCAAATATCTGAAATTATAATCGAGTAATTTGAAATAAAATACATCGAATAATTGTCACTGTAATCGCGATTAATGAAAAAAGGGATCTTTCTCAAGGTTAATGCATTTTTGGGTTAAGAATTTGGCTGCATAAATTTTTTTATCCAGCCATCTAACATCGACAACCCGATAGACCACGCGGCCAGAATGATAACGTGATACGTGATTTTTACAGGAAATAAATATTCGCTCGATTAATCGAATATTGAAAGACAATTATTCGAATGAGTCGAATACTGAAAAACGTCCCGACGATTAATCGATAATCGAATAAATGAAAAATTGAAAAATTTAGACATCACTAGGTGTTACTATGAATAATAGATAACAGTTCTCAATATAAACAAAAGTTGTCATCCGTGCTCGGGGAAAGGATTAATGGAAAACTCCATGTATTGCGGCACTGTATAGCTGTAAAGAACATTGTTTTGTATGTTCAAACAGAAAGATAAATGGCGAAAGACGACAAACTAATTATTTCGGAGATACATGCGACAGATATCACGTGAAAATGAATTATAGCAATTTTTATTAATCATAAACAAAAAAACATTGTTTAGTAAGTACTTATCAGAAGTTTACAAAAATAAAGGAATCTTGTTCATCTTACAAAGTTATACATCACTGCTTCTTCAAGTAAAAATAATTGCGACCAGTATACATGTCGAAATTTAAGACCACCGCAAAGGGTTAAATTTATAAGTTCATTTAGCTGACCCGGCTAACTTTGTCCTGCTCAAAATTGATTTTTTGATATGAATACTTCTGAACATTCACATTCTTTCAGAAAGTGAACGTTCGTGGCTTGAATTCCAGAAAATTAATCAATCTTTCAATTGGCATTTGTCACTGTTAGACACGACTGAATTTTAAGGTCTAAAGTTCTGTAATAGAAAATAAATATCAATCTATAATTTTGCAATTAACTCTATCAGATTACCAAGTTCGAGAGCAGTTTCAAATTTCTCAGTTTTTTTCGGATTTTACTCCGTTGTTCCTTCAAAATTTTTCAAAAGAAAAACAATTTTTTTTCATCGTTACATTGATCTACGGAGGGATCTCAGCTTAAATCGAACAATCTTTACTCGAATTTGATAACCACATTTTGGCGATTCATTTTCATTTTCCACCTGAAAATCCATAAATATTTACAAAAAGGCGAAACATAAATATCAATGTCGTTAAAATTAATTCCAATTGAATAAATTAACTCCAATCGGACAAACCTATCATTGGAGAACAAATGCGTAATTTTTTTTTCGATTTCACTTTTCACTGCAGTACATATGCGTAGCCCATTTTTTTAAATTTTCCTTTTTTTAAATATTCTTCAAAGCATTCTATCAT
Organism: Toxorhynchites rutilus septentrionalis; assembly: GCF_029784135.1. Lineage (NCBI taxonomy): Eukaryota > Metazoa > Arthropoda > Insecta > Diptera > Culicidae > Toxorhynchites > Toxorhynchites rutilus. The sequence goes on from NC_073746.1 coordinate 246,093,354, forward strand.
TCTAATTTGAGTGGAGACAGACATAACAAGATATAGACGACTCAATTCTGAGCAGCCGTTCTCTTGTGATGATGAGTTATACGTACATGGGAAAACCTTGATTATGCTTCAAAATCTTTATATATAAAATTTTGAAGCCTAATCTTAGCTTTAGTATCATTGGCTGGCATAGTTATTATGAATATGACGATGTTGATGGTATCCACGTAAAAAATCGCATTTACTGTGCTTTAGTAGGAAAAAGATAAACAGTGATATTCGTTTACTGTAAAGCTAGCTGATGACACAGATGTTGGCATCTTTTCGCCTTTGATTGAATTGAATCCTATATGAATAAAATTGGTGAGTTGGGAAAAAATATTATTGTGATCAAGCTATAACTAATATTGGATCGTTGTTTTGAAAAATCTGTAAATCTGTATGGAAACCTAAAAAATCTGTAATCTGTATCTACAAATTCTTGGTTTCAAAAAGACTGAAAAATATGTATAAATACAGATTATTCTGTAGAAATGGTAACCCTGTGGAGAGCCACGAATTGCAAACAGTTGATTGGTAGAATCAAGATATGCATTCAAAAAGTTGGCCGTACAACGCTCCTGTTCCATCATCAAACGGAAGCCTCGTCGAACAGCCAGTTACGGACCGTTTTCAAATGTTCTCAATTTTTTTTTTCAACAATGGACAATGTACCTTTAATTTCAATAAATCAGATCTTCTTCAAATATGTTTGACTTTTTTGACAGCTCGAGAAAGAAATTCAAAAATGTTAGTTGTCACCCGTTATGGTTTAGAGATATTAAATCTACAGAGATGCTAGCTGCTTGTATATTTTTGGGAAAGCTGAGATATTTGTATGTTACATATCGAAAATTACTTTATATTTTCGAGATATGTTTATTTTGTAGCTTTTTTGTCTCATATCCATCCTCAAATTCGTTGATGTCTTACAGTGAATGAATGGTATTTGAGGGGGGGATTCCGAACAGCAAAAAAAAAACATAGGCTTTGACGATTTATTATGTCATTTGACATTTAGTCAAATGTTTAAATTTCTTGCGTAAATATTTCACACTCATGACATTCACAGATACAAGTATGGGTACCGATGTACAATGAAAAATTTATTAATTTTTACAATAACTCAATATGTGGTAAATTTTGTTCACAAAAGTTCTCACTTCATAACATTCTACTAAATCTGGCGTTACCGCTCGAAGCCCTCCAACATCACGAATGTTTATCATCTGTGGAAATGAATTTAATAAATTGAAAAACATTTGAATTTGATAGCAGACGATGAATTTTTTTTATGATGGTCAACTGTTGAAGCATTTCTCAATCTACTGCAATCTGGTGAACGAGAATTGCCAGTCACGTCCATAAACATCTCTCTAAACAATCGCTTACCTGTAAATGAATTGGTACTTTTTTCACTGGAGCAGGAGCAGCCATTGTTTTGCACTTTTTCTACCAAACGTAATTTACGCAATGAAGTTCACTTTTCTTTCTTCCGACACTATTCACAACAACTTTTCGCTTGTTTTTCTCTGAAAAGAAGAATTGATATCACAAGCTCACATAACCATATTCCCAGGCGCGTGGTTTCCAATGCTTCTCTGGTTTTCATCTGTTCATTCTCGCAAATCATTCCCCACCGTAACACCGATTCCGATACTAATTTGTCCTTTTTTAGGCGCAGCTTTCTATTCAATTCACCTTTCAATCGCGCGTAATCAATGGCTCTGGCGTCGGTTCATTCAAAACAGTGCCGATAGGAAGCTTTTTCAACGAGTCATCTATTGGAGTTGGAACTACAGAGATGAGAACGATCTTTGGACCTCCCACTTCGGCACCGTTTCATTTAGAGAATGATTTTAAATAAGGGAAAAACTAATAATTATCGGACGCAATAAAAGTAATTGAAAAAAAAACTGTAAACGTGAGTTTTTTTTTCTCCACAGTAACATTGTGTTGAAACCTGACGCGGTTAATGCTTTGTAGAGTGAATCCAATTCGGGGAGCTCACGTCGATTTGCAACGGTTCAGTTCATTGATAAATAATAGCTATGCTTACGGTTTGGTTAGAGGGGTTATATTTCTGTCCAGTCTTTTCACGATGAACACGTAAACGTAATATACCGAGTTTTTATACGGTCTGCTGAACAGTGTGCAAAAACGGAATACCTCCTCTTGAAAGAAGATGCGATGATGGTGATGGTTATGATGACGATGGTAGTTACGCTGGTTGGGATTCGCTGCAATGCTTTGAACCGTTTTCAGGGCGATATAATAGCAACGTTTAATCAATTCGCGACGAACTGAGTTCTCCGAACTGTTTCGAGCGCTTTTGAATCGCTTCTCTAAAAATGTTCGTAAGGCAGAGAAATGCAACTCTGTGACCTACCGCAAACAACGGAAGCAAACGTAAGCATGGGCTCTGTTTCAACTTTACTAATTGTGCAGTGCATCGCATCCATTGTGGTAATCCGATACATCCAATTGTCTTTCCAATTGGTTCCGTTCTCATGCACCAACAAACGTGCGCTTTTATGCTCGAAACGCTCGCGTGACGACAGTTTTTGAGCTTAATTTTTGTCATGTTCTTTGCCTGAGCACGCGATAACGTTTCAATTATTGAGTTAACATCATTCAGAGGAAGCTGCCGCTAGCTGGGGCATTCCAAACGATGCAGACAAATTGTGGGTGACGGATACGGTATCAGGCTTAAGCAGGAAATTGTATTTTAAAAGGCATTCTCGTTTATTGGGAGTGTTTTGCTCCAGTCTAGACTGAGTTATACACGTTTGACCTAGAGAATTACGAAAAGTGCAGAATATAAAATCACAAACACAGTATTTTTTCGCTGTCTGCGAATAACTATCGATACTTGACCTATTTAGATTCAATTGATATATTGTATTGACGCAATGATTGAAGTTTGGCACTCGCAAGTGATAAGGTCCGATTGTTTATGGGGCGGCACTGATAACGTGTATTGTTGTTAAGTTCAATTGTAGCGATAAAATATGTTTACTCACTACAGATCAATCAACCGAATCTCTTCATGCAATTTGTTCAAGATGGTAAACATTTAATTTCTGGCTATTTATTCATGCTGCAGGCTACAGTTGTGCACAAACAAGGCCACTATACAATACATGCAAGTTCTGAAAAGACCTCCAGCTTCCGGAAACCAAATGCTTTGTGCGACTATGGAGATCTATGTAACTTTAACAACAACTGGCCCGTAACCGGCTCAGTTTCATTCCGCCCTGGTTCACGAGGGACGCTCGAAATGCGATACGCATGTCTTTGAATATTTTAACGCATTGGCTGATACCTGTGGTCATCACATAAAAAGTGGGCTTCAGCAAACGTGTAAGATCAAATGTAGAGATTTCAATTTGAATGTATTTTCCACGTGACTATAAGCGAAATCGGACAGAAATAAATATTACAAAACCAAACTTTGGAGGTGTTTAAAATCTGTGAAAAAGGCATGAAGCAACGGCTGAAATACAATGCATGACAATATTTTTGTTTGTAAATTCTCGCGTTTGATATGTTTCCAAATAGAAAAAAGTTTGCAGAACATGTCAATCGCGATAATTTACACATAAAAATGTTACGAGTAAAACATTAGAAGCATTTTTTCCAAGAAAACATGAATAAGTTGATGTTAGAGAAACTCTTTTCTTGTAGCAGTGCCCTTATTCCGATATATGGATGACTTGTTAGTAATTATATGGGCTATTCATATATTTTGCTTCAGAATTTAAGAAAAAATTGTATATTTTTGAGAAAAAATAGTTTTAATTTTCAAAATGTTTTCTTTTATAATTTTTTTAAAATTTTTTTTAATAAAAATCTGAACGATTTCCTATGTTAATTCTCTGACCAATATTTCGTAGGTCCTTTTTTTGAGATAGTTGTTTTCGAAAAAAAATATAGGAGGTTGTGTCCAAGACACGACCGCATTGTTGACGTAGAACTACGCTGTAGTTAAATTCAAGTCGCTTGTTTATAAATGCGAATATTATTTTATAATGCTACGAAATTTTAAAAATAGCCATTCTACCAGTTTGGTTGCCCTGAATTTTTTTTTTGTAGAATCATTTGACGACTATTGTTTGATGAATCATTTTTTGTCCTCACAGAACAATACATGCTCGAGATAAGCGCAGTTATCATCCTAGGCTGATGTCACATTAGGCGGATTCGCCGCCGCGGATATCGCGACGGTTTTTTTCTCAATATGAATTCGCTTTCAAAACCGCCCCGCTCTGTGTGACATGGCTCATTCACAATACACTGCAGATCCTCCGCTACGGTTTTACTCGCGGAATCCGCGGCGGCGAATCCGCCTAATGTGACATCAGCCTTAGTGGAGAAAGTTTTGCTACTGATAAGCGAATCCAAATCACGTACAAAATTTCAGAACGACATTTACTTTCTTGGTGACTAAATAAACGAATCATTATGGTCAAGATTAGCGCAAATAAAATCCTAGTTGAAGGGAGTTTTGCAACTGGCACGCGAACCCAAATAAATAAATAACTTATCAAAACTTATTGAAGAACTTGGTATTCCCTAATAATTTTTTGGTGCACAACCTTAATACCTGCTTCACCATAGCGTCAGTTCAATGCATTGATGCAATGTCAAAGGCACCAACGAAGCCTTTATGATGACGGAAAACAAACAATGTCAACTGCTAGGAAAAAGGCTGAATATTTGCCTCAGCAGAGATTCATTACTACTACCCTAGCGCAAATATTTCCTTTCCGCTATCTCCCCTCCTTGTCACCACGTTCGGATCGACATGTTCACCCGCAACAGCACAATACGTTATGGCACGTACGTACACATACACATATCCATATATCGATGGCTTGAAACAATTGAATATGCACACACTTATCTCCGTTTTGCGCTCAACAGAAGCCCTTTTTGTTAATATTGCCGGTCTAGATCAGCTTAGCTGTCATCCTTTGTAGAGAGAGTTTTGCTACCGTTATGCGAAACCAAATCACAGACAAAATTCCAGAACATTTATGTTCTTTGTGAGCTGACGATAGCCTAGCTTGATGATTCCCTACACAATTGTGTAGCTCAGAACCTTAATACAATGGCGTCAGTTTGATGCAATTATTGCAATGCTAGAGACATCAGCGAGTCAGTAATTTGGTCGCGTCCACAGCTCAATCCAAAACTAAGACATGTGAGACTTTCAACTTCTTTAGTTTATTCGTCTCTAACCTTCAAAAAGCCTCTTGGAAAACTTTACTCCACTCCTCACCGTCCAGCTTGCCCAGCAACGATGTTGTTCAGTCGGTGTCCTCACGAAGAATGAAAGTTTGCCTCAGCGAGATCCACTGTTTATACTCTAGTCAAATATTCCACTTCGTTCTTCTTCTTTTCCATAGTTCACGGAGACTTTAAGTCTTGCGATTTCCCCTTCGTTGCTCGTCCATAAGTTGCTCATTATTGACAGCTCTGTTCGGGAAAGCTCACAAATGCACAGAAAAATGTATGGGAAAATGGAAACGCTTATAGTGATCATGAATTTTATCCATTTACACACCATGGAATTGTAATGTATAGCATATCAAACAAATCTTAGGGAAATTCCGATTCGTTTGGTATGTAAATCGTCAAAATCCGTTCGCGGCATAAATAGTTATTAACGTTAACTTTATTTCATAAAAACGTGACCTGTTTTCTGATTTGGCACCCTTAATGAAAGACGTAGTTCTACGTCAAAAAGTTGATAAAAAATTCAAAATGCAAAATACAGATTTAATGTATAGTTTTCATGATATAGTTTTAACGTAAATAACTATTTCGCAAAAAATGAGCTATTTTAAAAGCTTCAAAATGGTTTGTATGTATGCGAGCAGACATCTCTTTCTGTTTTCTTTTCTCATTTCATTTGGGATTGTGCCAAAAAAATCCGTACGACGTCAATGGGGATCGAACCAAGGCCGGCTGGAATGCAAAGCTATTTTACACGAACACACTATCCACATGACTAATGATGCTTTGGCAGTTGTTCAGCAAAAAATGGCACAGAAAAACCGAACAAAAACAGGTTTTACTGTATTCACGAATCAGCTGGCGAACCCGTTCATAAATTACTGGTATCTGGTATTAGATGGGATGATCGAATCAATGATAAACTGTGGATGCAGTGGAGAAAATGGATTGAAATGAAGCTCGACACTCTTCGCATTCCGTAATGTTATTTTTCTGACGCCGTTGTAGAAAGCTATTCCTCGCTGCAAGTACACGCTTTCGTTGACGCAAACAAATCTGCATACGCGTGTGCCGTGTACTTTCGGGTCGACACACCAAATGGACTTGCCATCACCCTTGTAGTGGCAAAGTCAATGGTATCACCGTTGAAAATGTTAACGATTCCACGCCTTGAGCTCCAGAAAGCCGTTTTGGGATCTCGATTTTTCAATAGTATCTTATCCATGCACGCTATACCAGTGACGAAGCGTTTTCTGTGGACAGACTCAGTCACTGTCTTGGCCTGGATCCGATCGGATCAACGCCGGTATCACCAGTTTGTGGGGTTCAGGATAGGTGAAATATTGTCGACGACCGACGTTGGCGAGTGGAGGAAGGTTCCATCCAGACTGAACGTTTCAGACGACGCTACGAAGTGGGGATCAGGGCCAAATATTAGTTCTGACAGTCGTTGGTTCCAGGGGCCAGATTTTCTGCAGCTTCCCGAAGAGTTATGGTCTGGCAACAACAAAATTATCGAACCTACCGAAGAAGAGCTGATTATCTGCAACGTTCATCAATCGATCAAACTCCCATTGGTCGACGTTTCAAGGTTCACTCGTTGGGAAAGCCTTCACAGAACGGTGGTCTACGTGCACCGCGTTTTCTGTAATTGCCACAAACGTGACGAAACGCCAGAAGACGGACCTCTAACTAAAGAGGAGTTGAAGAAGGCGGAAATAACTCTGTGGTGGCAGGCTCAAGAAGAGTTTTTCATATCGGAGATCACAGTGCTTAAAGACACGAAAGGAGTTCCGGAGAAGCTGCATGAATCGATAGCGAAGTCGAGTCCAATTTTCAAGCTGTGGCCGTTTAGGAAACGCCGAGTGGAAATCATATGGAACTAAATACCCAGTAATTCTTCCGCGTCAACACCGCATAACATTCATCCTTGTAGACGCGTTTCATCGTCATTTTCGTCACTCAAATCGAGAGACCGTGGTAAACGAGCTGCGATAACTCTACGAAATCCCGAACTTACGATCGATGGTTGCTGAGGTATCTAGGAATTTTATGTGGTGCAAGGTCTATAATGCTCATCCACGCGCTCCACCCATGGCGCCGCTGTCGAAGGTTGACTCCTTATGTACGGCCTTTTTCATACGTAGGGTTGGACTATTTCGGGACAGTCCTCGCAAAAGTAGGTCGTAGTAACGCAAAGCGGTGGATAGCGCTATTCACATGCCTTACTATCCGCGCTGTCCACTTGGAGGTTGTCCATAGCTTATCAACGCAAAGCTGTGTCATGGCAGTGAGAAGATCACGGAGAGGATCACCAGCGGAAAACTTCAGTGATAACGCGACGAATTTTCACAGAGCGAACATTTAGTTGGAAAATGAAATCAAAGAACGCAATGAACGTTTGGCTACGGTTTTTACGAACACTGAGACTCGTTGGTCATTCATCTCAACAAGTGCTCCGCACATGGGTGGCGCGTGGGAGCGGATAGTTAAGTTGGTGAAGGCAGCTCTTCGGACCATTCTGGACGCACAACGAAGACCAGACGACGAGATTTTGGAAACGGTCATTGTGGAAGCAGAAGCCATGGTCAACACGCGACCGTTGACATACATTCCACTAGAGTCAGCCGATCAAGAAGCTTTGAGCCCTAATCTTACCCCTGCGTTACCTAAGAATTTTTACGGAGAAAAAACTGTTTATTGTAAGTAGTTTATAATTGTTCAATTGAATACGATATATCAAATAAAATATTTACAACTGAAGCTGATCCGAAGTAACGCTAGAGTATTCATGAGGATCTGCTAAAAGAAAACAGTCACAACACATAGTTTCAAATACAGTTTGCGAAGATGCATTTCTTCCTCCCGTAATTCCAAAAATATAAATTCCTTGTGATTAAAAAAGGTCCAACGACATCAATGCTAGGATATGAATAGCTGTGTATATATGTTGGGTACCAACTAACTTCCTATGTTCTAGATACATATATTGATACCGTTGTACGAAAGAGCGAAAGAACGATTCAAAACAACTAGTTCACTTCGATGAACGGTTAGCGACTGAACCGTTCATCAAAGTGAACTGTTTTGCCTATCTCTATATTCTACATTTCCCTCTGAAATTATTTCATCTCTCATGTTTTTTTAGAACCGCGAATTTGCTTGATTTGATAAATTTCTATTTGCACTATTAGCAGTATTTGCTAAGCGGATTCCCCTCCGTATTGGGGAAACACATTTCGGTGGGAACAAAAACCCCGACTTGCATGTATTTGCAAAGCGAATTCTCCCAGGCATGTTGATTTTGAAGTCTGTGTTGGGGGAACCGTAAATCGGGCCAATCAAAGCGGGCAATTAGTGCGTTAAGATAACGCTTAATATTTCACAGTTATTCAATTGTTTATCTCATGGAAAATAACATTTTGTTTATTGTGATAGATGCGTAGAAATATTTCCCATCAATTAATGCATACATCTTTCCGATTTATTAAGAAATGTTCGAGTTGTAAGCATTCGAAATCTTTAATTTTTTCCAGCATGTTCTGTGTTTTTGTTTTCATTTCGACCCCCCCCCCATATTTCAGTTAGACGTAGTCCTACGTCAAAAAGAATACATTGATAATTAATGGTTTTGAATTCTTTCTACCACTACAACTCTTACAATCTTACAGAAAGTTCAGTTTAATTCATATAATAAATGGTTTAAACATTACCAATATGTAAAACAACATCGTTGAAGAATAGGGAGAATAACAGTGGACCTACGTCGTTCCCCTAAGGGATGCCGAAGCCGTTCGTGAACCAATCAGAGATTGATGGTCCAATTTTAACGACCAATTGTCTACCGCTCACATACGCGTTTAGTCAAGCAATGATCTGTTCAGAAATTCCGCAGGAACTGCTCCATCGTACCCGGATTGGTACAACATTTTCAGTTTGGACAGCGTTTCAGTCAATGTTTCTGCCGACATTTTGAAAGTATCAGCAACTATAATACCTGCTCAGTGCTCCTGATACATCGCCTTAGTGGGGAGGATAATCAAAAATTGATTTGAAAAATTCAGCCAGCAATGGATAATTATCTTGCGGTTTGTTCGCCGAGATGAACCAGTATCTTTGTGATTGGAGTAAACGAAGCTCCAAAAATTTGTTCGAGTTCGGGCCGCGGTATTTCGTTTTCTTCTACAAGTTCAAAGTTCATGAGTCGATCAGGGTGGCTCCAGAGAAGGTCGAGGCTCAGTGGCACAAATCCCTTGAACACGTGCAGAATCTGCGAGAACTTGTGTACGACATCAACTTCTACATGCTGGCACCAGAAGACCAATCGACGGTTGGCTCAATAGCTCGTAGTTGTCATTCTTGAAATCGAATGTTGTTCGATATGCGCTGTTAGGCTGCTTCAAGTGTTGCAAAGCGAGGAGCTTAATCACCAAAACATCATTCGTGTAACCCATGAGCTCACTTTTTTCGAATCGAAGTAGCGCAAAAGTATATGTCGGGAAAAACATTTTTCTTCTCCCATTTTCACAGAAAAAATGGTTTTTTACGCTAATAATTGTGTATGCTGATTAAATGGTATCGAGAATGTATAATTTGAGAAAGTGCCAGATGTACTCCATCTAATATTTGTGGACGAAAACTAAGTTGAGGTCTAATATCATGCTTTGTAGAATCGAGCGCCGTGCAGAATAACCACTGTCTACATCAGGGTTTCTCAAAGTGGTCGATATCGATCCCTTGGGGTCGATATTGGTTTACCAAGGGTCGACACAAACGAAAACTGATGTTGGGGGTCGACGAGGTTTAAGAATCGACCCCTTAATCAGCACAAATTCTCTTTTGAAACTTTCAAGATACTGTCCAAGTTGTATTACGTACATCAACTTGTTATAAGAATGACTAATATTCCATTATTTTTGCGTAAAATTCAAAACTTCATTTGAGATATTTAGGATTTAGCATTTATCCATTCCACATCGATAAACGACGAGTGAGGTTCGATTTTGTATGTTCTGGCACAGTCTAATCGCCACGAGTGTGGTTCGACGTTATACGTGAAGGGGTTAATGGCGAAAAACTATAGTGACTATATTATCTTGACCCCAATTTCTGATCAATCAGGAAGTTTTGTAATGCAAGAAAAAGATGGTATAACTAGGTACCAGATTCGGACTGGATGCATTATTACTTCCCAACCAACCTCCCGGAGTTCAGTATAGATACGTTTGGTCCTGCGTTGTCCTGATGGAACACAACACCTCTTCTGTTGACTTATTTTGGTAGTTTCTGGTCAATCGCTAGCTTCAAACAGTCCAGATGTTGAGAGTAGAGATCTAAATTTAGTATTTGGTCATACGAAAGTAACTCACAAAGAAATGACTCCCTTCAAGTACCACCAAATACATAGTAAAACCTTCCTAACCGTTAGTTCTGGTTTGGCCCCCGTTTGAGCTGCTTCACCATGCTGTGACCACGATCGTTTTCGCATATTATTGTCGTAGGTGACCCATTTTTCATCACCATTCACTATCCGTTTAAGAAATGGGTCGATTTCATTCCGTTTGGCCAAGGTTTCGCAGATGGAAACTCGATCAATCGTATTTTTTGGTGTTAATTGGTGTGACACCCACACACCGAGCATCTTTGTGAATGCAGCTCTGCACAAATGGTTTAAAATTGTTTTATGGTCGATCTTCAGTTCCTGGACGATGCCAGAACGAATATCATGCCGGTCAACTTCGGTTTTTTCTGAGACTTCATCGACAATTTCGACGACAGGTTTGCCTTGCCTTGTGAGGTGCATCTTTAACATCAAAAATGCCTGAACGTAATCGACAAAATCAAAATTGCACGTAATTAGCACCATAAACATAAAAACTGTAAAATCTACCGAATCTTCTCTTTGTTGACTTCCATTGTTAACACCCTGCAACTCACAACTGAATGGAACAAACAAAACACAGCAAAAGATTTTTTTAGTGTGAAATGTCACAATGACAACGAGCATAACCTTGAAATTGTTTGATTGATACTATACGAGATATCAATCACTACAGCCATCTACCGAGAAAATAATAGAGTTGAGGGGCTTAGAGTGCAAGGGGTGTAAGTTACTTGATCGATTTCTTTTCATAGACATTCTCTTTTGATCATAGCTTCACTGCAAACACATTCCCAGATTATTTGACAATGTGGACGATAAGCCAGAACCTCAATTATCGGTTTCTATAGAAACATAAAATTTGAACGTTTTTGTGTGCGAGTTATTAAAAAAAAGGGAAAAAAATATGAAGAGAAATCGATCAAGTCACTTACACCCTTTGCATTCTAAGCCCCTTATTTATTTTTCCCCAACCTAATGTGATTGTCGTACTTTTCAAAACTCAACAAGGCTCATCGACATAAGTTCATAAATTTATACAAGTTTGGATGTAAAGTAAAATAACGTGATCAAGTTCGTACGATAATGTGTTTGAGCGAACAAGTCTTTCACGCACGTTTTTACTTGTGCTATAATTGACATGTCCAAGTCCAAACATGCTCCTGATATTTTACTGTATAAGAAGCTTGCACTTAGGTCTCAAGTTCTGAAGAAAACATAACTCGTAGACATTTTAGCTTTTGAATGAAATGATTAGCGTACCACTTCGTTCAGCCGGCAAAGAGTTATTAACGCTCAAAACCTTGCATCTCCGACGTATCCAGTATTGTGAAACATTGTTGAAAAATGTATTATCGATTTTCCATCTTCATACCTTGTCGAAAAAGGCTTCAGTGTGGTTTTAAACGTTTTGTCGAAACAAAAAAACAAAAAAAAACTATGGGAAAATCGACGAACGAGGAGATGCAGGGGCTCAACTCACCAATATTGAACCAGATTTAGATAGGTTGGTAAAAAATCACCAGGTTCTTCCATGACACTGAATTTTTGATGTTTTTTTTATCTTTACTTTGCGATTTTCTACGATATCCAGAAGCAATTTGTATTTGTGATTAATTGGTATTAATAACTGTTAATTACACTTGATATTCACCGAATTTCATGTCTATTTATTTTGTTGTATTTTGTTGAGAAAATTATGTCAGGTCACTTAACTCTTTATTAGGCCGTGGAAACTATATTATCACCCACAATATTATTATTTGAATATTTTGCTTAACCAAAGACTTCTAAAGGTATCTGGCAATACTCCAATTTTTTACAGCTGCTAAAAAAAAATACTAAAATTAATGAACGGCAAAGGTTTTCAGTTGTTAAGTATTTTGTATGATTGAAAAAAATTCTCTATGGGGGTCTGAGGTATCACTTCATTCTGAAAAAGGGGTCTATTGCCCAAAATAGTTCGAGAACCCCTGGTCTACATGTTTGAAGTATCGTACAATACTTCCCGTCGTAGATGATAAACGAAAACAACGTTTGACATTATTCTCGTGCTAAACTTCTCTCTACTCGGCAGTTTTAATGGTTTGAGTCTTATTTTGAATAGATGAATATAAAATGTTAATGCCTCGTTATCTCCGTATAATATAATGAATATAAAGCAAGCTTTGTTTTCCCAATTTTCGTTTTGAGATGATACAATCGAGTCACACGATAATGGTGATAACGGGTTGAACACTGTTCTGTTTGTTTTCCAAAAATTCACATACATTTAAAGGGGGTGGGTATTTCTTACTAAAAGTGATTCTCTTTCAATTGTTGTTAATCATCCGAGCCTGTCTTCTATCAAACATAAGAAGTTAATTGAATTGAAATTATCAACCATGTCTTTAAATGCATCTTTACTTCAATGACACTCCATATGATTGTATAAAAATTTAAAAAAATCCCCAAATGTTTTGGAATCACGTGATATTCGACGAGTATAAAACAATCTAAAATATACAATAGTTTACACAACATTGTTTTCAGTGTGTTTGTGTGGGGTCCTCTTTCTAACGATCAAGTGCTAATAGAAAGGTAAACAATCAGCTCACTCCACATTGATAGACAGGTCAATGGGCAAAGCGATTCACTGTTTTATAACCACTTATATTATACATTCCGGTTGAATAACAAATCCAGCCTAAATTCAAATTTTGCGCGTAATATTGTGCATTGGATTAACTGTCACGTTCATAACGCAGTCGGTTGCATTCGAGAACCGGCGATCGAAAAGCAAAGAACATATTGAAAAGCTAAAAATAAAATACCCCAAATGAAAACGACGATTAGATCACAAAAAAGAACATCGAGAGACTTCACACGCCGAAGCCGGGACTTGTTGTCAAAGTGCGCGAAAAACAACAATGCCGCACACATGAAAAGAAAGTGCAAAGCGAATGTGGGAAATCTCGTCCCTCCTCCGTAGGAGATGTTTGAGTGTAGTGAATTTTCGTGAGTTCATCCTCTGCTATTGCGTGATATGCGCGCATGCTGTATCGCATGTCATCTCACCATCGCCACCACCACCACCACCTAACAGCCACCCTCTTCCATCAACTAAAGTTGGAGAAGATTCCAAATTTGCTTCGTGTCACTTTTTATCGACGATTATTCTCTTACACAGTTCCTAAAACAGCTAAAATGCTTCAATTTTTCGTTCTCACTTGCACGCTAATCCAATTAGAGACTTTTTCTTTGTGGGATTCGGTTCTGCTAATCCGACTGAGGTGCAAATCATTCCATTCTAATAGGCGTGAGCACCGGTGTGCAGGAAGAGCCAAATCGTGGAAGCGTAACAGCGAGCGAAACCACTTTTTATCATCCAAGTTGGGCAGGTCCGTCATAGCATAACTATTCCGAATGGATATGTATTCTATAGTGCCCGGAATTATGAAGGGAGAGATCCAACGTTCGCACACTGGGCTGCTATTCTGGCAATTAAATAATTGGCAAGTACACGAATCAGCTAGGGGGATGGACGTTTGTCGACATAATGGCCATTGTGCAGCGAACCTAATTTATATATCTCATTTTTTTAACAGTTCTCATCTTTTAGCAGCATTTACACTGTGAAAATTCGTATAGTAGCATACTTTTCTTATTTCTTCAAACTTGGTTATTGAACTCCAATTTAGCACTTTAATTCACCTTGAAACAAAACAATTCACCGACACGATTGACGATTGACGATAAAATATGCACCGCTAACTCGGAGGCGAGTTCACTTTTATTTCTTTTCGCTACCCTTTTCCAAAGTGTGAACGGAAAAGAAAAAAAGTACAATCAGCGAAAGCCACTGCAGATTAGAACACTTCCACACGCGTCGCCGGAAAACAACGAACTGAAGGCAAGCGTGAACGCGATGAATTTTACAGCCGAAGTGATGAGTCAAACCGCATGTGTCTGGCACCCGATGCGCGGTGGGTGGTACTGCGCCTCATGGGTCGTCCACAGATTGTGGTTCGGATACTTTCACGCCGGAAAAGCGTTCGATTAAACATTTGGTGATTCATGATAACCTGAGGAAAACATTCTGTGAATGACATAATGTGAATGAATTTGATCCGATATCATTGTCCGAATTGTCTTTTGAAAAATACAGGGTGTTTCAGAGTAAATGTTATCAATTTTTTTAAATTTAAGTGGTTTTAACATTACAGTGGTTTTACATTTCAAAACTGTATTTAAATGACATGACGTTTAAGTTTGTATCGAAATTCATTCGTTCATGTGATTGAGGCGTCATGGACGCGAAAAACGAACTGGTTACAAATTGTTTTTGAAAAAGGAGCTACCGTTTCCCAAAAGTCGTCAGAGTGAATGGAAGATTCATATTTATTAGGGCATTTCACTGCCCTAATGATATTGATGATACGAAACCCATCCCAGGATCCACTATTCGTCGAAGGCCTCCCAATCTTTGGTGGGATAGCCAGTGTTCCAAGCTTTATCAGGATAAATCGATTGCATTTAACGTTTTTCGGAATCGTGGAACCATTGAGAATTTTCAAACGTATTTAGCACTTGAAAATCAATTTAAAAACTTGATCTTATTGGCGAAATTTCGTGGGAGGTTTGTCACGAGAAACGTCAATGAAAAAAATATAGAAAGTGGCTCGAAACAAGAGGAATCGCTCTTCAACGAATAAATGCGAGGAATATCCACATAGATGGATTTTGAATTTTGCACGGAAGGTTTGTCCCGATTCCGTTCCCGTACAAAAAAATTGTTCGAGATATTTCACAAGATAGGTGCGTTCTTGATTCCGAGTTTTCGATGGTAGAATTCTCTCTTGCCTTCCTTTCATGTAACAATTCTACTCCGGGATCGGATAAGATTAATTTCAACTTGCTGAAAAACCTCTCTGATGTGGCGAAACATCGCTTGTTGAATTTATTCAATCGGTTTCTGAAGCATAATATTGTTCCAGATGGTTGGAGACAAGTACGAGTTATAGCTATTCAAAAACCCGGAAAACCCGCGTCCGACTTCAATTCATACCGCCCAATAGCAATGCTGTCTTGTATACGGAAATTGTTGGAGAAAATGATGTTGTTTCGCCTTCATCGATGGGTTGAAACAAATGGCCTTCTCTCAGATACACAATATGGGTTCCGCAGGGGCAATAGGACGAATGATTGTCTTGCGTTGCTTTCTTCAGAAATTCAAATGGCTTACGCCGAAAAAAAACAAATGGCTTCAGTATTCTTGTACATAAAGGGGGCCTTTGATTCAGTTTCAATAGAGGTTTTGTCAGACAAATTACACTCTCGGAGTCTGCCGCCTCTATTGAACAATATGTTATATAACTTGCTTTGTGAAAAACATTTGAACTTTTCTCACGGAGATTCGGCAGTAAGTCGGTTCTCTTACATGAGCCTCCCCCAGGGCTCATGTTTAAGCACCTTTTTGTACAACTTCTATGTAAGCGACATCGAAAAATGCCTTACACAAAATTGCAGCCTAAGACAACTTGCAGAAGATGGAGTGGTGTCTGTCGTAGGATCAAACGAATCTGACCTTCAAGAACCCTTACATTTCCTAGACTTTTTAGCACGCTCCCTAATATCCTGACGAACACTCAATTTATCCTGATTTTTCTGAAATGATCCTGAATTTTGCTGAATTTTGTACACTTTACATTATTCGTAATAAATATACTGGTATCCATGCCAAAGTTTCCTGTCATGATAGTTCTCCGGTTCGCACTTGTATATATCTTACATTAAGTTGAACTGTGTACTTAACTTTTTTATCTCTACCCTCAATTGTTTCGTGGCTCCCCAAAGCAGTGCTAGAAAATTTCATGAACCCGATTGTCTGACGAATTTATGGAATTACACCGAGATTAAGTTTGAGGAACAACATTGCTTTATTGAAGATAATGTGTATGTAGATGTATCCCCAGAGTTATTAATGTAGGAATACGTTTCAGAGTGTAAAATTACTCAAGAGAGAAATTTTGAATCCACAGACAATATAAAAAGATTTTATATGTGATTTGTTCATCTGATTCAAAGTAGAAACAACTTTAATGATGAAACTATGGTAAATATATCTATAACTAAATATCATAAAAATCATAAAAATTAGGAAAAATTCAACAAGTCTTCCACTGCTGATATGCTTTCCTCATTTGTTGAGTAAAGATTTATTCCAAAACATGGATGATGAATTCAGTGAAAATTTGAATATTGATTTCTCTGCAATTGACTGTAGTGATGCTGTAGGTTTTTCGGAAAAAATATAAACGATCAAAGAGTAAGGCGAAATACTAGCATTAGCTTATGCGAGGATTTTTACCAAGCTTATTAATTCTTTTACATATCCGGTCTTCACCCGATAGAAGTTATACTTTGTTTCTGGTTGGATTTGGATTGGATTCTGTATTATGAGCTACTACCAAGCAACCTGTTTCTCACATGTATGGCTCGCAGTAGTTTTCGACGAGGAAGCAAACATGTTTTGGAAGGATAGAATTATTTAAGCTGTGTGAAAGATGGCGAAAGATTGTGAAACAAATCATTAACTTCTCGGACAACCCAATATGAGCTATCCTGATTTTTATTTTCATTCTTCCTGATTTTTTCAAATTATAGTTGGCAACCCTGCTTACAAGATAATTTGAACTTTACTGATGGGTCCTCTATGAATGAGTCCACAGGATTTGGAGTGTTCAACGTATTTTTTAGCACCTCACACAGTCTTCAGTATCCTTGCTCAGTATATATTGCTGAATTGACAGCGATATACTGGGCGCTGGACAGCGTCGCCTCACAACCTGTTGAACACTTTTACATTGTAATGGATAGTCTTAGTACTGTCGAAGCTATCCGTTCAGCGAGGCCGGAAAAGCACTCGCTGTACTTCCTTGAGAGAATAAGAGAAATTTTGAGTGCTTTATCCAGATACTGTTATGTCAATTCCGGGTAATGAGAGGGCTGACTCATTAGCAAAGGTAGGTACAATTGGAGGTGATATTTATCAGCGTCAAATCGCCTTCAATAGATTTTATTCTTTAGTCCACAGAAAAACCATTGCTATCTGGCAACGCAAGTGGAACGAGGATGAATTGGGACGGTGGCTTCACTCGATTTCCCCCAAGGTTAGCCTCAAACCGTGGTTTAAAAGTCTGGAATTGAGTCGGGACTTTATTCGCACCTTCCCCGACTCATGTCCAATCACTGTTCGTTAGATGCACTACTCTTCCGTTTCAATCTTGCCGGCAGCAATCTCTGCGTTTGTGGCCAAGGTTATAGCGACATCGAGCATGTTGTTTGGTCGTGCGAGGTATATCAGATCGAATTTAGAAAACTCCCTTCGGGCCCGAGGAAGACATCCCAATGTGCCGGTGAGAGATGTGTTGGCTCGGTTAGACCTTGATTACATGTCCCATATATTTGTTTTCCTTAAAGCTATCGATCTTCGTGTCTGATTGTCCCTATATCCTTATACCCTCCTTTCCTTCCTTTGCGGGTAACTCGTCCCCTTGCTATAAACAGTAGAATAAGTTGAAACGTAAATACACTATAAATATACGAATACATTTAAGAACTGAGTGTTCATCAACATTGTTACAATTTCCTTATATCCCATCCATCTCCTAAAAATATGTGACCCTTCTAAACTCGAGTACACCGCGAGTAAACGGTTTTCCACCTTACTAACCATAGATGTAAGAAAATTGTTTATATATATATATATATATATATATATATATATATATATATATATATATATATGTAGTTTGAAAATTATATTTAAGAATTCGGCTTCTTTAAACTTAAGTAACTGAGTCTATAAAAATAAACGAATTAATAAAAAAAAATTAAAAAAGAAACAATTAAACTCCAACACAGCTTAGATTCCGTTAACTCTCATTCTGAAGGTCTTCGTAGCCACTTGGTTACGCGTTCGCTTACTAAGCGATCGATCGTGAGTTCAAACTCAGGGCCTCAATTGACCATCTTTGTGTTGTTATAGAATAACTACGTCCATGCAACAATCATCACCTATGGAGATCGATCCACGGTCGAAATAAGATCGATTCATCAATACAACTGCTCTGTTCTGCAAGACACATCGGGCTGCTGTTCTACAAATAGCCCAACAATGATCAATATCAACTGTCTCCGCTGTCCGGTCTGCGCAACAATGGAAGAACAGATAGAATACCCTTACGCCTAAATGGCTACTACAGACTAATTTACCATAATGTAATGGAACAGAAAAACCTAACGCCTAAATGGCTACTACTAATTACTGTGTAATTTACAATTTATAGAAACATAAACATATGTACATGTACACGATACAAACCCGGCTCTGTTAAAAAAGAAGATAAAATGCTAATGAGCCTGAGAAATAAATAAATGGGATAAAAAAAACTCTCATTCAGATAATATAGATATCAAATCGCGGAGGCTTTCCCGACGACGGTGTTGACATGAACTTTGCAATTGAACTTGCAGTCTAAATAAACACCAAGATTTTTAATACAGTCGACGTTGGCTAGCGGAACATAATCACGATGATAGCCGAAATGAATTGAGCCTTCCCTTCTAGAAAAAAGAGATTGTGTAGCACGTATTTGGATTCAGTGTCAAACGATCGGTCCATTTTTTTTAAATTTCCAATTGGCGAAAACTTCAACCTCGAAGGAGCGCCCAATCAGATAAGATTTCAGCCAATGTAAAACATTTCCGCTAAAAACATGTTTTTGCACTGCAATATCGTTGTTGGTTTCGTCGAAGGCTGGTGACAGCTGCCATACAAATGAAACACAAATTTCTGTATTACTCGAGAATTTATCAAGAAAACGACACCAAATTAGGTATATGGAGGTTTTAGGGCGCAATAAATGTTTTCACGGTTTCACGGTCGAGTAAAGCAGAAATTCGTGTTTCATTTGTATGGCACCGTCTAAATACAAATGAAACACGAATTTCTGCTTTACTCGAGAACTAATCGAGCAAATGAAACGAAATTTGGCATGTGGAGGTTGTAGGGTGCAATAAATGATTCTATGGTAGTTAGCAAAGAAACCAAATTTGGCATGTGGAGGTTTTAGGATATAAGTGTTTAGGACAATAAGTGTTTCTATGGGGTTAGATACTCCTCCCCCTCTCTTATAGCGAATTCGTTTTTAAAACTGAGTCAGTGCCAAACTGATTCTGTAATAAAAAAACGTTTTCAGTTTCACGAATGCGGTGGTTTGTTGGTGTGCGTTATATAGTCTGATTTGTTTACGTTTGCGACGACAAATGTACAGTGTCGACGTCTGGTGGTGATATTAGTGCTTGGGAGGTAAATTATTCTCCATCAGATCAGAAGGGCCAAGTGCAGTGTAAAAATAAAAATGAATGAAAATTTTTACTTCATATTGTTTGATTACCAAACACATGTAGTTCTGACACTCACTTAACCATTTGTCGATGCATTTCCTGTTTGTTCCACAAATAATTACTATTATAATATAAAATCATCATTAGTCACAGTTTTCGGTTCGTTTTCGTTTCGCTTATTTCATCACATAAAATAAATATTCGATACGTTAAAGTAAATTTTCATTCATAATTTTGATTTTGAAAGCTGGTTTATTCCACCTGAAAATCCATCATTATTTTCGCCTCACAATGAAAGCACACGTAGCTTAACGCCGTCTACGCGAATAAACTCTTCAAAATCAGAATCCGAATTGAATTACGATTTCAATAATAAAAAAAAGACGGGTGGGTAATGTCGGGGACATAACCGGAGTGACGTAGGACAATACAAAGGGGACAGCTTTTGTTAAATATATATTTTAAATATATTGTTTTATTTTGAATACGTGAATACCTACCTATCTACCTGAAAAATGGATTAGTTTACTGTTTACTCTTTATGAATATGTTGATGGTTCTGAAAAGAACCTTTGGTGTTGTGTTTTTGTTATCACTCGATTTCCCATCTTGTTTGGTTATACCTTCCTGCTTAGCTATTGCGTTTGCCACTCGCCACAGCTTCCACAGTTGGAAAATTTCTTCCCATCCAGCTTGGGACAAGTGGTTCAGTAAATTACATTTAATGCGACGTGCCGGAGAAACACTTTGCCACTCACTGAAACTAATTGTTGCCTTGATGAGCGCCGAACCGAAGTTGCTCTGTTCTTGATGCGGGTTTTCTGATTGTCGTGAGCAGCTTTGCAAGCCAACTCGAGCACTCCGACGGCCGAAACTCTATAATCGCTGTTAGGTATACTGGTGCTCCGGCACCAATCCGTTCGGCCTAGTTACCCTTGCGGAGCAATCAGTGAATGCGACCAACAGGGAACTGGAGACCTGCACGGTTCGAGTGAGACTTTGCCTTTCCCTTAACTTGTCCTCCTTTGTTACGTCCACGATGCCGATGCCGTACAACCTCACGGGTTTACGGTTTGAAAGAAAATAAGATATTTTTTTGGGGTCCGCGTGTTTTATACTCTAGCGGTACACACTCACAGGATAGAGACAAATCGGCAGACTCAGCCAGAGGGGCGAGTCCAACGAGACGAACGAATGAGCGTTAAAAGGGAGCGATGGCAAAAAAATCCATCATACTGATTTTAACCTCCGACCGAGAAGGTCGCTTTTATTTTCAGCTTAGCAGTTGGACGTTTTGGACAAGCGGACTAGGACGTCCCCCCCCGGCGTTTTCGAAAGGAGCGATTTCATCGGTTTTAGTGTGGCAGCAGAAAAAGAAGCAGGAAACAACAGTTCGTTTCGACCGTGAGGAGCGGGCGCCTACCGGTGAACCGGAAAAGCGCGCGCTTTTGCGGCGTCACTGACGCCACGCCCCCTTTTTCTTTTCTGGCAGTGTTGCCAATTTTAAAAGTAGTGCTTAGTGTTTACAAAATAAAATAAAATTTAAAAAGAAGACGCACGCGTACGGACTGTGAAGTGACAAGAGGGAATAATTCCAAAAGTTTACCCGCGATATTGGTGGTTTTTCAAGTGCTCTTGTATAAAAAGTAGTATCTTCTGGGAACATATCCCCAAGTGTCAAGCCCTCACAAGAATAACTCAGTGCTTTAGTGCAAAGTGAAACCCACTTGTCGGCTATACCTAGGGTGTAGCCGACAACAAAATGGCTTCCAGTAGCTCCGGGCCTCCTCAAGGCCGGGCTACAAACCTGTACGAAGGGAAACCTACCCAACGTACCTCTCCAAAGTGGGCCGACCCACTCAACGGCAATTTGCAGATTCTGCTCCTTCGTGCAACAGGAGAGAACGTGATCCCTTCCAATCCGTTCATAGTTAGTAAAACTATCTCCAACGTTGCGGGGGATAAATTTAACAGCGCGAGACCACAACGAGACGAAAAAAAGAGGACGCAGTATATTCTTACAACCAAGGACAAGGATATTATTGGTAAGCTCCTTTCAATAACTAAATTGATAGATGAAACCCCTGTTGAAGTTATCTTTCACCCAACATTAAATCAACGCAAATGCGTTGTCACTTGCCGTGATGTCATTGACATCAAAGAATCCGTACTGGTTACTGAGCTTTCCGATCAAGGTGTGATCGATGTCAAGCGTATTACCAGGAAGGATAACAACATTGTTGTCCCAACGGCAACCTTAATTTTGACCATTCGTGGAACGGTTGTTCCCGATTTCATTTATTTCGGGTTCATTCGAGTCGGGACTAGAAACTTCTACCCTAATCCCATGCAGTGCTACAAATGCTATAAATTTGGGCATACGACCAAGCGATGCAAGCGCGAAAATCCGCTTTGCAGAAACTGCGGCCAAGAACATTCGGAACAAAAAACAGAAGCAAACATAGTTTGCAATGCTTCAGCTTTTTGTGTCAACTGCCAAGGAAACCACTCCTCTTCCAGTAGGAATTGTCCCGTATGGCAAAATGAAAATAAAATTACCAGAATCAGAATCGATAATGGAATTTCACACAAAGAGGCAAAGGAACAGTTTCAACTACAAAACAATGGCTCTTCATTCGCAAGTGTTCTGCAAAACAGACTCACCAACTTGCAAAAGCCAGCACCCACATGTAACTGCAAATGTAACTGCGCCTCGGCCGTTTCGGCCACTTCTAGTCGCGAAAGCACCCCCCCAAATGACACTACATTCGATACAACCATGACAGATTCAACAACTGGTAGTTCATCAACTGAATCCGAAAGCGAATCAGTCATTTCTATGGATACGTCTGATGTTCCAAACAAAAACAAAAACAAAAGAAAAATAACTAAAGGATCATCCTCAGAGTCAGATCAAAAATCTGAAGATGAGACCCAAACAAACAAGGACAAGAAAAGAACTAAGAATGAACAAAGACAGACACCAACAACAAATAACAATACAACCCCAACAGAAAACAACAACAACAACAACACATATCAAACAAAAAACAACAATAACAACAACAGAAACGCACATTCAACAAAAAACAACACAAACACAACAAACACTCCAAAGACTTCTACACCAAACAAAAACAACACCAATACCTCAAAGAAAGCTTCTCTTTCCAAGGGTAAAGGACCATCGAACTAATTCTCTTTGAATAGTTCAAACATACACACAATTAAGACTTAGGAATTAGAGTTAAAAACACCAACACATTCACTCCAACACAGAAATTCGGGATACAATGGAACATCAGAAGTATCCGACGAAATATTCTAGAACTGAAAATGCTTATTTCAAACTCTAATCCCACAGTCATAGCCCTTCAAGAAACTATGACTCCAAACAACTTCGATAAACACTTCATCTCAAAATATATCACATATTTCAAAGAGGGTCCCAACCCCTCAAAAAACGGAGTTGCAATCGCAATCAAAGATGGCACTCCACATGATCTTCTTCCCATTACCACTGATCTTCAGGCAGTGGTAGTGCGCATTAAACACCCCTTTCCAATCACCGTCGTTAGCATCTACATCACTAATGATTCCGATCCGAACACTCTACGCGGCCAACTGGACCATCTGTTCGCCCAACTTCCCGCCCCAATCATGCTTATGGGTGATTTCAACGCCCACTCATACGCCTGGGGAGGTGCATACCTCGATCGAAAAGGATCCATCATTGAGGATTTCATATCCGACCATTCTCTTCTCCTTCTTAACAACGGCCAACACACCAGAATCCATTATTCTGGTACTACTTCAGCCATCGATCTCACTATAGTATCAGACAAACTATCTTCAAAACTTTCTTGGAACATCCACGATGATACTTGCGGAAGCGATCATTTTCCAATCTTCACTTCCTTCGGCCAAACTTCTCCAGAGTTTTCAACAAGGCCAAGATGGAAATTTGAATACGCTGACTGGGCTGGCTATCAGTTTGACATTGAAAACCGCCTCTCCGCTAAACGAGATTGGACAGCCAAGGAATTCTCCAAAGTTGTCCTAGAAGTTGCAATGGTGCACATCCCCAGAACCAGTGGCATCCCTGGCAGGAAATGTGTCCCATGGTGGTCGCCTGAGCTGAAGGCAGCGATCAAAGGTCGACGTAAGGCCCTACGCAAATTAAGAAAGGCCCATCCGGACAGCCCACTGAGACCCACTCTGCTTGCAGAGTTCCAAAGGGCTCGCAAAGAAGCTAAGACTGCTATCAACACAGCCAAGCACAACAGTTGGGTTAAATTCGTCAGCGAAATTAATCCCAACGCGTCAACAAAGGATTTATGGAGTAAGATTGGCAGGCTTCATGGAAAGAAAAGAAGCAAAGAATATAATCTTCTAATTAACGGTCAATACACCAATGACCGGAAAATCATCGCCGAGGCGTTTGGAGATTTCTTTGCTTCCGCCTCCTCCAATCAAAACTACGACCAAACCTTTCTAACCCACAAAACGGAATGCGAAAGAATTCCCATCGATTTTCATACCGATGTGGAATTTGACTTCAACAAAAACCTCTCCCTCAAAGAGCTCGATTGGGTACTGAACAAAGTCAAACAAGGATCCACAGGACCTGATGACATTAGCTACCCTATGCTTAAGAATCTACCCCATCTCGGGAAAAAAGCACTTCTGAAGCTCCTCAACAAAGTCTGGGACAGTGGAACCCTCCCCAGTTGCTGGAAAGAGGGTTTAATGATCTGTATCCCGAAACCAGACATGAACAACCATCTTCTTGACAATTTCCGCCCCATCACTCTCCTAAGTTGTGTTGGGAAAGTCTTGGAAAAAATGGTCAATCGACGCTTAACGACTTTTCTAGAGTCAAATAAGCTGATTGATCCCAGACAATTCGCCTTCCGTGCGGG
Organism: Toxorhynchites rutilus septentrionalis; assembly: GCF_029784135.1. Classification (NCBI taxonomy): domain Eukaryota; kingdom Metazoa; phylum Arthropoda; class Insecta; order Diptera; family Culicidae; genus Toxorhynchites; species Toxorhynchites rutilus. The sequence continues at coordinate 246,118,305 of NC_073746.1, forward strand.
AAAAGGTACAGAAGATTGCCTTGTAGCAATCGAAAAAATCCTAGACGACGCAACTGAAAAATTACACCACATTGATATTGTTTCCCTGGATTTATCCAAGGCCTTCGATCGGGCATGGAGGTACCCAGTGCTGAAAAGCCTTTTCGACTGGGGGATTCGTGGGAGATTAGGTCTCTTCGTTAAAAGTTTTCTAGAAAACCGGTCTTTCAAAACCGTTATTAACAACCACCAATCTTCTCTAAAAATCCCAGAAAACGGCTTCCCACAAGGCTCAGCACTTTCACCAACCCTCTTCAACATTGCCATGCAATCTCTATTCGAGATTATCCCGGACCATATAAAGGTCATAGTCTATGCAGATGACATCACTCTTATCTCTACGAGCTGCTTCGGCTTAATTCAGAGAAAGAGGCTTCAAAAAACCTTAGACTCCATCCAAAACTGGGCTCTAAAAACAGGTTTTAAAATTTCCCCGGAGAAATCCAAACACATACACATCGGAAAAGCTCTCAGAAGGAGAACCTATCTTCAGCTCAACAAAATCCCGATCCCTACAATGAGGACATTGAAAATACTAGGGGTTACTTTCGACAAGAAACTCAACTTCCTATCACATTCCCAAAAGACCAAAATAGCCACCAGAAAGAAATTGAACATCATCAAGTCTATCGCAGGCAACCTAGCCTCCGGTCATAGAAAGACGTTGCTAAATGTTGTAAATGTTTGGTTGGTCCCACAAATCCTTTACGGAATAGGCACCTTCAGCCGTGGAGGGGACAGGGTGTTAAACACCATTCAACCAATTTACAATAAAGCAATTCGGCTCGCAATTGGCGCTTTTCCCACCAGTCCTACTCTTGCTGTAATGGCAGAAAGTGGGCAACTTCCCTTCACCCACCTGGTAACAAAAGCCATCACGAATAAAGCCATCCGTCACTTGTCACTCCCCGAAAGCGACCACAATGTCCCATTAATACATAGAGCTAAAACATGGTTCAAAAATCTCACGAACAAAGATCTTCCCGATATATGTGAACGTTCATCTGCGACGGGAAGAAATTGGAACGTCAAACCGCCGAACATTAACCTTGAACTTCTCAAGACAGTTCGAGCGGGAGACCCTTCTCCAAAAGTCAAAGCCTGCTTCAATAACCTCGTTGCATCCAATTTTCAAATCAACCACCAAGTATACACAGATGGTTCAGTCAGTGCCGATGGAGTTGGATGTGGAGTCTTTGAGAGTAGATACACTGGTAGCTTTTCTCTTCCACCGCAATGCTCCATCTTCAGTGCGGAAGCTTTCGCCCTTTTAATAGCTACCCAAGAATGCACCCATGAGTTTCTTCCTACCACAATATTCTCAGACTCAGCTAGCTGTCTCCACGATCTTCTGAGTGGAAACAGCAAACACCCATGGATTAAGCAAACAGAAGAGGCTGCTTCAAATAAAAACATCTCCTTCTGCTGGGTTCCTGGTCACTCAGGAATCCGTGGAAACACAGCCGCCGACATACTGGCCGGCAAGGGCAGCAAAATAGATCCCCCAGACATGCCCTGTCCTCCATCTGACATTGTCCGCTGGGTAAAACAGCAAGTCCGTGAAAGCTGGGACATAGGCTGGATAAACAGCCGTCCCACTCATCTTCATAAAATTAAAAATTCCACTCTCCCTTGGGATGACCGCCTCAATAGTAGGGAAAGGCAAGTCCTTACCCGTCTTCGAATTGGGCACACTAACTTCACCCACTCACACTTGTTCTGCAGAGCCGAAAAACCCCAATGTGCTTGCAACGAAGCTCCGGTTTCCGTTAGCCATCTTTTACTTGAATGTCAACATACCAAAGATGCTCGAGTCCGACACAACATAGGTCAGAGTCTCCGAGATATCCTCAGTAGAGACGAGACCCAAGAAACCAATTTAATTGCGTTTCTGAAAGAAACCGACTTCTTTGGTAAAATCTAAACCGAAATACTAAATACCTTGGAAAGTGCTTATTAAAGTTCGCCACTTCACAGTCATGTATGCGTGTTTATGTGTGTATACACATGTATGTACGGGTCGGAAGGAAGGTATTCATACATGTATATACACGCATTCAATAATATTAAATAACAAATAATATAATATATACTTTCATACCCACATCTATCTTCTATCCATTACATTATACTTTAATCAACTTCCTATTCCTACAGCCACACTCACCAAGGAGAATAAATTCATTAAATAAACCTCTCCATTTTTCAGCTATACTATATACCATTAAATTCAAAACCACTATATTTTATTATCTATTCAAACTGTATTTCATTTCATTTCACCCCACCCCACACCTACTCCTCCCCTCTTTCCTTCCCATACCACTCCCACCCCCTCCCAATCCACTAATCCCACCCAAATCCTTTCCACTCCTTTCCTTCCTATCCTCCTGAGAGGGGCCGTTTTGTTTTTTGGCTTTGGAACACGCCTTTCGCTAGGTCACTTGTGCTTCGTTACTGCTTTGGTCCTCGGATCAGTAAATTTTTACTTTTCTTTACAGCATATATTAAATATCTTATGAAGCATAGGATCCCTTCCTACCTTCTTCTTTAACCGAGAGTCGAGCGGACAGGTCTGATGAGTGATTTTGTTGGTTTCCCTTTCGCCAGTCCCCTCTGGGCTGGTCTTATTGTGGCTCTTCACTGGGCTAGAGGCGAATGAACTGCAAAGTTTAAAGCCTCTTAAAAACAAAGAAAGAAGAAGAAAAATCCATTCATTACGATTTGTTCGCTCGTTGGATTCACATGCAGGCTAAAAAGGGTCCTTTTCAGGATCACATAATTATCTTCAATCTAAAGAGTTTATTGTTTTGTTATCACTCGATATCCCCATCTTGTTCGGCTAAACCTTTCTGTTTAGCGATTGCATTTTCCACTCGCCACAGCTTTCACAGTTGGAAAATTTCTTCCCATCCAGCTTGTGACATATTTTACAGTAAATTACATTCAATGCGACGTGCCGAAGCGCCACTCAGTGTCGCATTGGAGGCTATTTCAACCTGTAATTGAATATTTACGATGACAGTGGTACAGTGTCGACTTTCAATTTGGGGTCATAATTTGGATCTCTATGTTTACAAAAATGTCCAACTAAATAAGTCGCATTACATGTCCGTCCAATTAGCTAAATGTCGAACTAATTGTAAATTACTGTACTTTCAATCTGGAAACAATTTAAGAATTGGTGAAAATTGAATAATCAGGAAAGTCCCCAACTATCAATAAGCTCAGAACAACTGACAAATTCACATACTCATCAGATCCTGGCAAACAAATTATGAAAAAATCAATTTGTGTTTTATTATTATTTTGGATAATGTTTTAGAAAGCATTTAACTGTATCTCCTAAACTCTTTTTGGAAGGTTTAATGGCCCTGAAGAGCGCCTTGTTTTATGGAATGGTTCCAATTTAGAAAAATTAGTACTCGTGGTTTTGAAAAAAACCATTTCGAACGCCCTCGATGCCGCCTTGTTCTGGATTTGCCACCAAAGCAGTTTGTATAAAGAACAAACTTTTTTCTTCTGCTACCTGATGCCGTTTTGCGATTGCGTTTGCCACTCGCCACTCGCTGCAACTGCCTGTTGTTGTCTTGATGTGTTCTGTTCTGAATGCGGTTTTTCTTATCGTCGCGAGCAGCTCTACCAGCCAACTCGATCACTTCGGCGGCCGAAACTATATAACGCCGGCTAGGTGGACTGGTGCACTGGTACTAACGCGCTCGGCCTAGCTACCCTTGCGGGGAACTCCAGATCAACACGGTTCGAGCCGGATTTTGCCTTTCCCTTCACTTTTCCTCCGTTACCATGTCCAGACATGGCTGCTTGGGTTGGTTTGTTGATGTGTTGTGATGCGAACCGATGTGGTGTACGGTTTGAATGAGAATGATCGTTACGGCAGCGGAGCGGGGATTTTTAAGCTGACTGGCTGGCTCGAGAATTACGCATGTGTGAGACTGCGACCAATGTTTCGTTCATTTTTTTCTTTTTCCTTTCCAATCGTGCTTCATTCTATTTCGCTGCTGTTCTGGTTGCCCGTTTTGGTCGGTACGATTTGAGGAGCACAAAATGGACCAATCAAAAATGGGCACATAGTGCATTTTGACAATGCTTGATATTTCACAATTATTCAATTATTTATCTCAAGAAAAATGAAATGTTATTCGTTATGATAGATGCGTAGATATATTTCCTATCAATTGATGCAAAAACCTTTGCGATCTATTGAGAAATGCTCGAGTTATAAGCGTTCCAAATCTTGCATTTTTTCCTACTTGTTCAGTGCCTGGATTTCCATTTCACCCCTTATATCTTCCGGTTAGACGTAGTCCTACGTCAAAAAAGCAAAAGCAACAGGTTTTCCATTTTCATAGTCTTTATTTTTAGATTTTCCAAAACAATACTCGGAACTTGACAGTTCAGTATAGTTGTATTGGTGAACCAGAGTGCCAACCCGTGAAATATCTCAGTGCGAAACTAACAGCTTTCGGGGCGAACTAGTGCGACACTGAGTGAATAAAAAAACGTTTTGACAGCAGTTAGTGCGACACTGGGGTTGAAACTGAAGAAAAACGAATTCGCTATTAGGGTGGGCTGTCATACAAATGAAAAACAAATTTCTGCATAACACGAAAACTAATCAAGCAAATGGAGCCAAATTTGGCATGTGAAGATTTTAGTGGGCACGAAACGTTTCTATGGTGAATAGACACTCTTCCCCCTCTCTAAAGGGAGAAGAGGGGAGGGGTCTGTCTTTATTCTATCATATTTTTTGTATGAAACATTTATTTCATGTAACGGAGAAACATGTTATTTGCAAGTGGTTGAAAAATCTTGAACGAGAATTATGTCTGAAAATAATCTGATATTATAAAGATGAGTTTTGATAGAAGTACTAGGAATATTATAGTAAAAGGTAAATTCAACGGGGTCGATTAGAAGATCAATCAATGAACAGTTCTGCGATTGGACTCATGAACTTGTGCTCAGTAAGAAAACGTGAATGTTTGAAGGTATTGGTAACAAAAAACAAATTTTGGGCTGGACGCAGTTTGCCGGGTCAGCTAGTAGATTTTAAATTACAGACATCAATTCTTGTTGAACCAAACAACACATGTTCATTGATCAATTTCGGTTCGAATCAATTATGCAGAAGAAAGCAGTTTCATGCTCAAAAATGGTATTTACATTGTCTGTTATACTTATACAAGCTAAAAAATTTATACAATAAATCATCATCTAAAAATTATGTGTCGGTAAACGCGGATCCATTTCGCTTGGTAAGAATAATAGTTAATTCGCTACTACAGATGATCGATTCGAAACTCCAAAACGCTATACAATTGATAGAAGATCTATTCGAATTAATGGTGAATAAGAGGATTATTTGTTAGCCAGTTAGATCAAACGATTCCGAAGTAAAGGCTAAGTCCAGTTCAAAACCACAGACGGTATTTGTTTTGTTTTCCATCTTCTGGAAATGGTACAATAAGTTACGCACGAAACGTGTATATTGGGAACAGTTTGTTGTACGATCAACCCATTGAAACGGACTCGTTTTGAATAGTATACCGTAATGCTTCAGAATCCGGACGGCTTTCTAAGCCGGAAACTTGATGATTATATTCAATATCATCACAAATTCTAAACATCATTGGCATATCCAATAGTTTTGGTATTATTGAAACAATTTTGTGTAGTTTGATAGTACCTATTACAAAGTACCTAACTGTTGACAAAAAAAAAAATGTAAAAAATCACAATGAAGTGTCTTTTTCAAGGCAGGTCGAGGAGGAGTCTGAAGTAGAGTTTTCTTCACAAGTGCCCTTCTCAGGGCTAGAGACGAATGAACTTCAAAGTATGATACTTCAACACAAGAAAGAGAAGAAAAAACCTGCATGAATGCCTTCTGATTCTTAATTGGAATGGTACTGTTTCATGCTATGCTATACCAATATTTTTGAGTAGTTGATGTTACCCTCGTAAACTATCCGGATTTCGATGCATTATGGTACTGCAGTGAAGTGGCGAATGATGGCGAAACCGCATAATATATGAATATATGATGACTGATCATCACATGGATGATAGAAATCGGATGATGGATATAATCAGAGCACGAGAGAAACATGTTTAAATATCGAATTGATGTTCCCAATATTTTCATATAAGAATGACCGATGAGCAGTCCCTCAGAAATTTTATCCCCCTAACCTCCAGTACATCGCGAGTAATCGGTCGAAACCTATTAAACTTAAAAGAAGATACAATTTCGTGATAACAAATTTTGAATTACTTCGTGAACTTCGCGAAACTACATCGATTAACCCTTACAAATAAACGAAATGAAAAAAATAACCGATTTTGTGATTTCACAAATAGTGTACAAGCAATTACGACTGACTCTTCATATATGGACGTACGCGCATATCGTTGAGGTGAAACTGTTTACTCGGTTAAATGATTGTCACAAAATCCACCAATCCTCAAGGGGGGTGCTGGGCGGAAAATTTCCCCTATCGAATAACTGTTATATCAATGATGAACTCCACCACAGGACATGCGCAAAAGTGTTGCAATACAATGCGATGTACCTGTTACTGCGGTAGCAACGGGTTCACCCGTCTTTGTTGCATTTTTACGTTGATAAGAGTAAGCAATACCGAATTGGAACTTCTTTGGTTTGAGTTTTGAGTCTCGGCTTTGGAAGAAAAATCGACTATCAATTTATTCTCATGGAAAATTCAAAATACAAGTTCATTCATCCAAGTTGATATGCTTTTCACAGTACGAGCCAACCGATTTATTTCGAAATGTTTTTTGTACTTTTTTCAGTAAAATTTGCTTCAGCATCTATACGCAAAAATCTGCTCCATATACGAATAGTTTTGATATACTGTGTGCTTCATAAAAAACTGATTTGGGCTTAAGATAGAGGTTTTTAATGCACTTTCAGAAAAAGAACCCTTGTACCTCTATGTATGACAGTACGCGTTTTCTCAGGTACTCTTTCTTACAAATCTTCAAGCTCATAGTCTGATGTAGCATTAGCATTAGCATTAGCATTGAGCAAGTTGCACAATATCGTAGGTGGTACGAATTCAGAACTATTAAGTTAAAAGCTAGCCTCCATCCGTTGCTGATGATTAGTAATATCTCTTAGATGAAGGCATGCTTTTTCCAACAGTTGAGAATTGTCCTGGCCACGTCCTTGCAACTGCTAAGAGCTCATAGTCTGATTTGTAACGAAAAACTAGGGTTTCCTTCGTAGCTGCATATTCCTCACTACATTTTTCGACATTTTTTTTAGAATCGATCAACAAAAGATTGCGCAGATTGAGGATGCGAGGCCACATCTTCAACTTCAGCATTATAAACGTGGTTTGTTTGCGATAATCATGAAAGGAAAAATTGCTAGTGGGAATGGGTAACAAGAAACAGGATTCACTATGGTGAGTGATGTGATTCTGGAAACGCGAGCACTCAACTATTCGGCGAAACGAGATTTCGAAAGTAGCATTCTGACCTGAGAAGGTCACTGAGAAAACTCCTTTAAAAACTCTCGAATTAAATATTTTTATTCATCGCTCGTATTTTTCTAACAATGCTTGACCGTGGTTATTTTTGGCAACCTGAGAAGGTCGCCGAGAAACTCTATGATATTCCTCGAATAGACGATATGGTTCCAGTTGTCAATAGTTTCAGGTTCTTTGTCGGGCATGCTACAATTGAGATCCATCATTCGCATGCTACTGCTATTATATGGATCCGTCATTCGCAAGCGTTCATATTTTTAAGCCAATCACCAGCCAATTTTTGAAATGCGCTCTGCATCCATTGAAACAAACGGTAGTCGGAAGGGGCAAGGTCTGGGCTATGAAGCGGCTGAGCCAGAATTTCTCATCCACTATTTTCCAAATAATTTTAAGCATGAATAGAAACATGAGGCCGAGCGTTGTCATGATGAAATATCATAGACTCGTGTCTGGTTGTATAATCTGGACGTTTTTATGAAATAACTCGCTTTAAACGGATCAACGGATCCGGACACTTTTTGACTTCAAAACCATAGTCACCTTTTAAATCGTTCAAACCGTTACCTACAAAATCTATCCGAGTCACCTTATATGCACTTTTCTACCAGTGGAAACAGAAAATCTAAACTTCCGCAAGTGGTACTTCCTTTCAACGAAACTCGACTTTTTTTTCCAACTAGCAATAATCGCACCTCGGTAAAACCTCATTGGTTATGATATCACCACTGCGCAAAGCTTAACTCGACAATTCTAACGCAGTAAAAATTGAACTAGTTGTACTAAACTTGTGGACAATATTTGGTTGACGGATGTCGACACTTCATGGTTCAGCAAAAATCATCTGTCGCCGTTGACTATTTATAGCACTCCCAAAGAGAATGGAACTGTGAAAAAACCACACAATCAAACATTCTTGGATTTAACTGCTTTATTCTCTACAACGAATTCAGATATTCAGATAAAAAGCTTCACGAAAAAGAATATGATTTTTGAAAATATTATCATAATTTTTGTCAAATTCCAGATTAAAGTTCAGTGATTACAACTGGCAAGGATCTTTTTATCTCATTTATTATAATTCCTTTAATCATTGTCCGTATATCAAACAAAATGTTTCTATCTGAAATGGAAGGTATATACCTACTTTGAAACAGTTTTAAGAAATTTTACCTCCTATATTACACATGAATCAACTAGACTTTTAAGAATAGTTTGCGCATCATTAGACATGCAAGTCATGCTTTTGTGTTAAAGAATTCAAATAAAATAATCAAGATTAACAGCAATTTCAGTAACATTGTCTGAACAAGGCCAAGTTATGTTTGAAAGGACACTAACGATCTGTGGTGAAAAGTAACCGTAGTTTGAGACCCTGGTTTCCAAATTAATTGCGTAGCACAACACGACGTTCTTCTTGTGAATGAAAACAGGAAGGTAATCGTCCAAAAGAAAGGAATAGTGCGTTATCATGCTCAAGCAATTTTGCATAATGTTCAACGACAGAGTCGCAAAAAGACTTCGCTTATCCTGCATTAACACACAATTGGCAGACTCTGAGAACACTATGATCAAAGTTTAAAATCCTAATTCCAATCAGTTCATTCGAAAGAAAAATATTGATAGCAATGATAAAGAAATAAATATATATTTGTTTATACTCAAAATACGGTACCGATTGGTAAAAAAAGGGACAACCAAAAATGATCGAAAAACGGTACTGTCCCGTTAAAAACGGTCAGCCTACCATACGTGGCACTTTCTTCCAGCACAGCCTCCAAACCGTTACACCTGGAGATCACCTCAGCAAATAGAAACACAAATTGATCACGTTTTGATCGACGGTCGGCATTTCTCGGATATCATCGACGTCAGAACCTATCGTGGCGCTAACATCGATTCAGACCACTACCTGGAGATGGTCAAATTGCGTTTTAAACTTAATCGTCTGCGCTCACCACGGTACCACCTACGATGACAGTATGAGCCGTACGTTGCTGCAACATACTCGCAGCGTCTTGAAGTTGCGTGACTTAGGGTAGACGAACTGGATGCTGCTCCCCTCGATGAATGCTGGAACACTTTTAAAGTGGCAGTTAGCAGCAAAGCAGAGACCGTCATCGGGTATGAACAACGAGGTCAACGGAACGAATGGTTTGACAACGAGTGCCGAGCGCTCCTGAACGAGAAGGATACAGCACGCGCAGCCATGCTGCAACGAGCGACTCGACAAAACGTGGAATGATACAGACCGAAGCGAAGGCAGCAAACACATCTCTTTCGGAAAAAAGCGCCACCTGGAAGAGAGAGAGTGTGAGGAGATGGAGCTGCTTTATCGTTCTCGAGAATCGTGGAAGTTCTTCAAGAAATTATACGCCTCGCACAAAGGCTTTGTACCGATGGCCGAAATGTGCAAGAACAAGGAAAGAGGCATCTTGACGAACGAACGCGATGTGATCGAAATATGGAGGCAGCACTACGATGAACACCAGAACCCCGACCCCCGACGATGGGTGAAGTTAAGAAGGTCAACAATCAGCTAAAGAACCACAAAGCAGCTGGTAAGGATGGCCTCGTAGCGGAGCTCTTCAAGAGATGTGAGGGAAAAATTGTAGAGTGTTGTTAGTCAGGATCTGGGACACAGAACAGCTACCGGAGGAGTGGAAGGACGGGGTAATCTGCACAATATATAAAAAAGGTGACAAGCTGGATTGTGGTAACTATCGTGCCATCACAATCCTGAATAGTGCCTACAAAATTCTGTCTCAGAACCTCTTCCGCCGTCTATCGCCAATAGTAAGTAGGAAGTAATCGAGCCGGATTCATGCCCGGATGCTCGACGACGGACCAGATTTTTAAACTGTGGCAGATCCTTCAAAAGTGCCGCGCGTATCAGGTCCCTACGCACTACATCTTCATTGACTTCAAGGCCGCATATGATACAATCGACCGACGACAGCTATGGAAGATCATGGACGTACACGGCTTTCCCCGAAAGCCGACAAGACTGATTCAGGCAACGATGGACGGTGCGCGAATCTCAGGTGAGCTATCATTCCAGACTCACAGGGGACTTCGACAAGGCAATGAACTCTCCTGTCTGCTCTTCAACGTGGCGCTGGAAGGTGTTATGCGGCGAGCGAGCTTCAACATGCGGGGCACGATTTTCAACAAGTCTAGTCAGTTTATCTGCTTCGCCAACGACGTGGACATAATCGGAAGAACACATGCGACGGTAACCGACTGAAACACAAAGCAGGGCTGATTGGACTTGGGATCAATGCTTTTAAGACTAAATACATGCTAGCAGGAGTGACTGATCGCAACAGTTTTTCTTGGTAGTAGTGTTGAGATCGGAGCGCGATGGGCAGGGCATGTTGCAAGATTGCCGAACAGCAGCCCTGCAAAGATGGTGTTCGCATCGAATCCGGTAGGAACGAGAAGGAGAAGAGACCAGCGAGCGAGGTGGTTGGACCAGGTGGAGCAGGACTTGGCAAGAATCGGTGCAGCCGGGAGTTGGAGAACTGCAGCCATGGGTCGTGTTTATTGACGAAAAGTTGTGAATCAGATCTAATCTCTGAATGGGATGTTCAATCATTATAAATGAAAAAAATAATCGTGGAAGGATTGATACAATTTCAATATATTAACTAAGTGAGTTAAAGTTAGTGAGATAAGACTGACAGCTTTTAGTGGGAGTAGGATGGACAGTGAGATGTCACCCCTTAAGAGGTATCCATGTTTTGGATACTAACATCTCGAGCACCAAAACAGCTGAGATGTAGATAATTTGACCATTGCATAGAGGAGGCCGCGGTTTTCAAGAGAATTATCCCTCTATAGGACCCAGAACTTGTTTCGTTGTAGTGATTTAAGGTAATTAATACATTCTCAGGGTAGGTCATTGCACCAAACATAGAGTACACTAGAAATTCACGTTCGAATCTGCCTCTAGCAAGCGTTAAACGAAAGAGAAAGCTTGAGTAGAATTTTTTTGTCACCTACCTTGTCCTCCTATTCCTTCGGGGAACACATAATAATCTAATTTCCAACAATCAATTCGCTTCAGCAAAGAAGGGATTGGAATGTTCATCAACATGAAAAGTTGTGAATGCGACTAGATTCGGCATATATTGATATCACCTTTATACAATTTATGACCCATGTGCTAAAGTACGAATGCATTTGCTTAATAAATATATTAACGACCAAACAATTGCTGTTGAACTAATTACACAATGCAGCGCTCAACACGATCGAAGATGCAAATAAAACTATGTATGCGATAAAATTACACTAAGCTACTTTCATAATACATTTACTCTGTTGCATGGTGATACTTCACGAACGCAATTGCCGCCAATTCTTTGCAGAATTCCTCCAACACGACAATCGATTCGAACAACGGATCGTTGATTTCCTCTTCTTCCTCAGCATGTCCACACGGAGCGTGATGCTCGCAATTTTTATGGTACATAGGCGGATTCGATAGAAGCCGTTTACCAGTTTCGCTGATTTTCTCGTGGAAATTCTCTACCCGCGGAATTTCCGTCAGCAGCTGACGTGTGAGAAACTGCATCACAGACCACAGAGTGGTGGCTCCAGGTGCCACCGGGATTTCGGGACTCAAAAGGATTTCGTGTAAGTAGGGATGTGGAAACAAAGCCAGCTTGGACAGAATAGCTATAACGGCCAGATTCAGCTCGTACGGCTGTGTGCTCATTTGTTTGACGTGCGAAAACAGCAGTCTGAGCAGTGGCCCTTCGTAGAAACTTTCTTCCGATATTCCACTGTCTCCGCACTGGACATCGCCCGGATCAGTTCTTGGTTTGAACTTCGGCTTCACACTGGGCACAGGAATGCTTCTCGGCAATGAATTCATCTCTTCAGTCGGTGAAATCAAAGGACTTTCGGGCCAGATAGCTTCGACGGGCCAATTGAAACCATGTGTTTTGTTGATCCACGTTTGATAGTGTCTACTAGCGTCCTGCATATACTCCTCGTAGCAGATTCCAGCCGAGTCGTTCATTATGTGTCGTGGTAACAGAAGTAGAAAGCTGCAAGGTATGAAATCAAAACAGTCATCAAAGAATTCATACAGTGGCTCAAACTCGTAATCGTATCCCACCACGCAGAACATTTTCACTTAGACATTCAGCTTTTGGAATATTGCACGAACATATTGTTACCTTGGTGTGTGTAGATGTGGTGGAGAAAAATATAGAAAAAAAAAATCGATTTCTTTCAGTTTTTACAGAAATTTTCTGAATTAAAACAATTTTTTTTGTCAACCGAGTCAACCGAGTACAGAATTTATTTAAGTTTTCAATACTACCTTTCGATTTGTGGTGCGGTCATTGCTTGCATTCATCATCATAGACCAGGGGGTAATTCCTTCAAACAAAAATATCTCTGTATGGAAAGGTCCTATATGAACGTTATATTGCGTTGGGGAAAAAGAAATGTCGTATATTGTCAATATATGGCAACACTTAAACATATCTTGTGTTGTACTTATCGCATCGGGTCATACTATACGGCTATTTAAAGACGACAATCTGTGCTACAAGTGTCGTTTCGACAGTGTTGTGATTGTCCTTTTCAGTCTCAAGTTATAGCGCGTCGAAGATGGAGTCCACCAAGCAAGAAATTCGTCATATTTTACATTACTACTGCGAGGTAAAACTGCAACGAAGGCGGCCGAAAAAAATCGTGTAATTTATGGACCCGATACTGTAACGATTCGCACAGCACAGCGTTGGTTTGATCGATTTCGTTCTGGTGTAGTGGCTGTCGAAGATACACTCCGTACTGGTAGGCCAATCGTCGTGGAAACCGATAAAATCGTTAAAATAATCCAAGTATACCGGCATGTGAGCACTCGCTCGATTGGCCAGGAACTGAGTATAGACCATAAAACCGTTTGGAACTATTTGCAGAAGATTGGATTCCAAAAAAAAGCTGGATGTATGGGTGCCACAATCTTTTCCGCACTGCTGAAACGGAACGTACTCGACCCATTTTTTGAAGAAGATGGTGACTGGTGATGAAAAGTGGATCACGTACGACAACCTAAAGCGAAAAACAGGAAGTGGGTTATATCTATGGTATAACCGCAAGGGTGACGTAGGACTATCGTTGATTTAGAGATCATTTGTTTGAAGTTGAATCTAAATAAATCCTGAATGAATGAATAAATAAATATTTGGGTGACTTCAAAAACGAGTGTTACTTTGAAGACTCAAGGTTTTATGCATCCAATATTGGATACAAAAAACCTTGTTCTGAAGAATAATCTTCAGAAGCTTTCCTGTTAACTGCACTTGATTGACAAATCACAAAACCAAATGTATGTGGTCGCCGTATTATATGGATAGAAAACATTAAAATAAACTCGCTTGAATGTAATTTTCAATTCCAAGGGGAACTGGCAGATTATTTTTCAGCAACGATCATTTCTTTCCAGGTTTCCTCTCGATAACCAGCAAACGAAAAGAGTTGCGCGCGTGTATGTGTGTGTGTGTGGCGGCTGCTTCTATGTCTTCCCGAGGAACCGTATTTCGATGCTGATACTCTCTTGGTCACCTTCTCTTCTCCTTCTGTTCGATCGGCTTTTCTGCGCTCCCTCACAGTTAAAACAAACTGATTGCATTTCAGGTCAGGTCAAGCCAGGTAATGAATACCTCGATCCCTCGCCGTTCAGCTCGTTCAGTAACGATGTTATCTTGTCGATGTCCTCAGGCGTCGTGCACAAATTACGTAACGCAAAAATCCGGATTTTGAACCTCCCCCCCCCTTTCGTAACGCAATTTCCTATCTCTAATAAACAGAAAGTAACGCAACATCTGACCCCTCCCCCCTTATCGCGTTACGTAATTTGTGCACGACGCCTCACGAAAAATGAATGGGTTTCACCACCAGAATATCATTTCAGTATGCTTTTCGTGCGTGATTGAATCGAGAGAAGGTGTGGTTTACGATGGCAATTTGGAAGGCAAACTAGAGGAGAATGAACTTTCTGAGTATGAAAATTTCGGCGACTGAGCAATAATCGATTGAAAATTATATAATTTTGACGATACGAAACGTTTTCCGTTTTTCATGTTATGCATCCATTATTGGATACGAAAATATCCTACTGATGGGAAAGAATAATCTTCAGAAGCCTTCCAGCTAATTACACTTGATTGAAAAATTACGAAATCAAATGTATTTGGTCGCTGTGTTCGCCATATAATTAAAAAACATTAAAATAAACTCTTTCCCATGGATGTATTCTTCAATTCCCAGGGAACTGACAGACTATTTTTCAGCAACGATTAGATCTTTCTGGAATTTTCTCGATGCTGTATGGCATCCAAACGAAAATTCTCGTTTCAGTTTGGCCTGCAAAAAACTTTTCTGAACTCTAATCCATCAAATTTGGAGCCCTGAAAAGGGCCGTTGATTATATGCTAAGCTAATATAGCACCCTCTCCTTGGATTCGACGGGCCAGCTGAATTTCCACGAACCAAATGCTGCAAAGGTAACTTACGGATCAGCAATTCGGTCGACTTCTGATAGCGACGAATTTCATGCGAAGTTCCCGGTCGATAGCGATGTGGCTTCTTCACGCTTCCTGCGGCTGGTGCGCTTATCCGAGCTGCTTTCGTGGTGCCTTACCACCGAAGGACTAACGAGCTGTCTGCTTAGTCCCGATGAAACGAGTCCGCACGGTGCGAGAGTAGAGTAAGAAATGAACGAAAGCAAGGGAAGTGTCATTTTATAAAACATAAAAGAATCGAATGTAAACCCCACCCTCTTTATTATATAAGCTTACTGTATACTCACGAATATAATAAGGGTGGGATTTAGATTCTATACTTTTATGGTTTATAAAATGACGCTTCCTTTGCTTTCGTTCATTTCTTACTCTACTCTCGCACCGTGAGGACTCGAGCTCGTTAGTCTTTCGCAGACAGCTCGTTAGTCATTCGGTGGTAAGGCACACGAAGTCAGCTCGGATAAGCGCACCAGTAGCAGGATAGGTGGAGAAGCCACATCGCTATCGACCGGGAACTTTGCGTGAAATTCATCGCTATCAGAAGTCGACCGAATTGCTGATCCGCAGCTACCTTTGCAGCATTTGGATCGTGGAATTGCTCAGGACTTCAAAACCGACTTGCGCTTCCAAAGTTCCGCGGCTATGACGCTGTAGGAGGCTTATTCGAAGATACCAATTTGTGTGCTATCCATGCAAAACGCGTCACATCATGCCCAAGGACATCCAGCTGGCCCATCGTATCCGAGGAGAGCGTGCTATATTAGCTTAGCATATAATCAACGGCCCTTTTCAGGGCTCCAAATTTGATGGATTAGAGTACAGAAAAGTTTTTTACAGGCCGAACTGAAGGGAGCATTTAGCGAAAATCGTGGTTTCGATAATAATTCGTTACCGATAGGTGCCATGGATATGGATTTCTTAATGAAGAATATGAAATACATGACATGATGTAGTGAATATATCCGAAGAAATCACTTTGGTGAAACTGCATTATAAAATGATTTGTGTACGAATCAAGCAAAGTTAGCGCTCAATTTTCGTACTGAGCAGACGCGTTTTGCTATAGCAGCAGCGAAAGTAGATCTCAAACTATTATCCAAGTAACAAAAGTTTTCTGAATTGGAGTTACAACAACGAGTCGTTGACACGGTGTGTGGCGGCTCCCCGATGAATCGTCGCGAGAACACCTTTCGCATAGACTATGCGAACCTTCCGAAAAAACCGGAATACTCAAAAATCCACAATTTCTGTGGAACCGTACTAAAATTGAAGCAAGGAGAGGTGACGCGCATACAATGCAATAGAACACTCGGGTGTGCATTCATAAAAGTCGTTAGCAACGAGCTCGCGAAGAAAATATGCGAAGAGAACGACAACAAGCATGAGGTGAACGTTGATGGTAAAATGTATCGTCTACGAATCGTGATGGAGGATGGAGCGACAGAAGTGAAATTGTTCGATCTATCCGAAAGAGTCACCGATCGAAAAATCGCAGAATTTCTCAGAGGATATGGGGAAGTGATTTCGATACAGGAGCAAATATGCGGCTCTGACCTGTTTTTCCCGGGAATCTCCACGGGTACTCGTGTTGCGAAAATGATAATAAAACGAAACATCGAATCGTGGATAACGATCGATGGAGAGCGGACACTCGTGACCTATCTTGGACAACAGCAGACATGTCGTCATTGCCGTGATTTCATCCATAATGGGATCACGTGCGCGCAGAACAAGAAACTACAGGTGCAGAAGTCGTACGCCGATGCGGCGAAACAGCCTGCTTCAGACACACGAGCACCAAATAGATTGAAATTGCCGACAAAAATTCAAGAGATGTCAAAATTAGGTACTAAACCACCACCGAGACCAAAAGAGCAGCTGTTAATGCCTCCTCCGAATTCTATAGAATCGGAATCAGAATTATCAGCACGACACGCATCAATAAGTGCGACACAACCATCGGGCTGCGGGTCAATGAACGATAGACTGGTTCAACGACCCCCTGCTAGCGGCGGAGTGGATTGCGAAACTGCTAGTAGTAAACCCGATGGCAACGAAACTGATACTGCGTCGACCAGCCGAAGACTTAGCTACTCAGCAAACTCAGCAGTACTCTCCGCATTACCTAGTGCGACTCAGCCATCGGATAGCGGGTCATTGCTCGATAAACAAGCTCAGCGACCCCCTGCTAGCGGCGGAGTGGTACGCAAAACCGCTGGTGGTAAATCCGATGGCAACGATACTGACACATCGTCCACGTCGATCACTAGCCGACAACTTCGGGTACGACCGCCGGGTAAGAAACGGCGAGAAGATAGCGATGACGAAAGAGGCGAACCAAAGCAAAAATGAGCCAGTTCGTCAGCTACAACATCGCAACTATAAATATCAACACAATTACAAACAATACTAAGCTTGAAGCCCTTCGTACATTTGTGCGCACGATGGAGCTTGACATCTTATTCCTGCAAGAGGTAGAGAACGAAAATTTGTGTCTCCCCGGCTACAACGTCGTCTGCAATGTGGACCACGCGAGAAGAGGGACGGCTATAGCACTAAAACAACACATTCAGTTCACGCATGTCGAAAAGAGTCTGGATGGTCGCCTCATCGCTCTGAGAGTGCAGAATACAACGTTGTGTAATATCTACGCACCATCGGGAACAGCACTGCGTGCTGAGAGAGAACGTTTCTTCAATGCCACAATCGCGTACTATCTCCGACACACCACCGAGCACGTGATACTCGCCGGAGATTTCAACTGTGTACTTCGGCCAAGCGATGCGACTCACTACAACACTAGTCCCGCTTTGCAAGCGACGGTACGACAACTACACCTGCATGATATATGGGTTAAATTATACCCAACAACCCCCGCGCCAACGTACATCACTCATAATGCGACTTCCAGGCTCGATCGTATATACGTCAGCAGTGGGCTTTGCGAACATTTAAGAAATGCCACGACACATGTATGTTCATTCACCGACCACAAGGCGGTAACAGCTCGGATATGTCTGCCTTCTCTAGGAAGCGCGCAAGGGCGAGGGTTTTGGTGCCTGCGTCCTCATTTGTTAACCCAAGAAAACATGGAGGAGTTTAAAAATCGATGGCAATTTTGGACTCGTCAGCGTAGAAATTTCAGCAGCTGGATGACATGGTGGATATCATGTGCAAAGCCGAAAATTCTGTCCTTTTTTCGATGGAAATCCCGGGAAATATACAAGGAGTATCACATTATACATCAACGGTTATATACTCAACTCAGACTCGCATACGACAATTACTATGGAAATGCCGCCATGTTAACGAACATCAATCTGTTGAAGGCGCAAATGCTCGCGCATCAGAGACGTTTCGCGCAAAATTTCATGCACATCAACGATACATTAATAGACGGAGAAAGTATCTCCACATTCCAGTTGGGAGAAAGACAGAGAAAAAAAACAGTCATCACGAGCATGCGGAATGAGAGAGGAGAATTACTGAGAGATTACGATGCGATACAACACCACGTGTTTGAATATTTTAGAGAACTTTACTTAGCGACGGAGGAAAGTGATGAAGCAGCAGAAATGTTTGAGTGCGACAGAGTCGTACCCATAGATGACGAACTAAACTCCGCTTTAATAGCAGAAATAGAAACGACGGATATATATAAAGCGGTAAAAGCATCAGCGGATAGGAAATCCCCAGGAGAGGATGGTCTACCGGCTGAATTTTACAAGAGAGCCTTTGACGTAATCCATAAAGAACTAAATATGGTGATGAATGAAGCAATAACAACACAATTCCCCTCCGAGTTCACGAGCGGCACCATCGTGCTAGTTAAAAAGCGAAGAAATGACGACACCGTGCGAGCATATCGACCGATCACTCTTCTGAATGTGGGTTTCAGAATCTTTAGCAAGATACTGAAGGTCCGATTAGAATACGTGCTTAGAAGCTATGGGTTGCCGAGCGAAGCACAAAAATGCTGCAACCCCGGCCGTAATATATTTCAAGCTACGCTCGCACTAAAAGATAAGATCTCAGCGCTAATCGCCGAAAAGAGAGCAGGAAAACTGATCTCATTCGACCTCGACCACGCATTCGATCGGGTCTCACATAGATTCCTCCATCGTACCATGCGATCGCTCGGCATACACCAAAACTTCATCGGACTTCTGAAGCGCATTACCGAACGATCTACGTCTCGGATAATGATAAACGGGCTTTTATCACACAGCTTTCCCATCGAAAGATCGGTGCGACAGGGCGATCCACTGTCGATGATGCTCTTCGCTCTATATCTACATCCACTTCTTACGCGAATAGAGCGGGTCTGTGGTAGTGACCTCTGTGTAGCATACGCAGATGATATCAGTGTGGTGACAACGTCCACACAAAAAATCCAAAATATCAATGAACTGTTCGATCAATTTGAAAGAGTTGCTGGTGCGAAACTGAATCGCCATAAGACGATTTCAATTAATGTTGGAGCATATGATGAGAATCGTTGTATAGTACCATGGCTTCAGACACGTGAGACGGTTAAAATACTCGGCATCGTCTTTGCGAACTCAATAAGAGAAATGGTGAAACTGAACTGGGATGCGCTAGTTTCCAAAACAGCCCAAATAATTTGGCTTCATTCGCTACGGAACCTCAATCTATGTCAGAAGATAACGCTTTTGAATAATTTTATCCTTTCCAAGATGTGGTATGTGGCATCGATAATCCCACCGTATACTGTACACATCGGTAAAATTACCGCAACAATGGGATCGTTCGTATGGAGAGGATTTCCAGCACGAGTACCGATGCAACAGCTTGCGCGAAGTATCGAAGAAGGTGGACTGAAATTACAATTGCCAGCGCTCAAATGCAAAGCGCTGCTAATTAACCGACATCTGCGAGAGATGGATGTCATGCCGTTCTATAACTCATTTCTCACTAATACAATTCGTATCCCAGCAGATTTGCCCTGTTTAAGACAAATCCGTCAACATGTCACACTTCTCCCACCTCAGATCCAACAAAACATCTCTAATGAACTCATCCATAGATTCTTTATCGAGCAGACCGAACAGCCGAGAATAGAACGAAAACATCCGAATCACCATTGGCGTCGTATATGGCGCAACATAGCATCCAGGAAAATCTCGTCGAGACATCGCAGTGGATTATACCTACTAGTGAACGAGAAGACACAGCACAGGAAACTGATGCACACTATGCAGCGGGCAGATGGAGCCAGCTGTGTACATTGTCAGGCAGTTGAGGAGACGTTAGTGCACAAATTGAGCGAGTGCCCTCGAGTTGCAGCAGTTTGGGCAAGAATGCAGCGCAAAATGACAGAAACATTAGGGGGATGGCAACAACTATCTTGTGAGGACCTATTGAGACCATCATTGCAACATATCAATCATACAAAAAGAAATGAATTATTGAGAAACTTCGTTCAATATGCTAATTTCATTGATGAGGATAGCGGAACCATGGACATTGCTAGTTTAGAATTTTATTTAGAAGTGAACTAAATATGTAAATATTTTCGAACAAATAAACTTGACATTGAAACATCAAAAAAAAAAAAAATGCCGCAATCGATAGTCGACTCTAATTTGCGCTGGGTAATTTCCTCGGAGGACTCGATTCCTCCTTTGAACATTAATAATCTCTTTCTGGCAAAACGATGTGGTATGAATCACATTATTTGAATGATAGAATGAAGAAGTTTTCTGCCAATTTCCTTCAACCTCCAAACGTATCTTTCTCCCGTTTGTCGTTTTCGCGTTCGCTAATCCTTTCTCACAACACCCATTTCTCGTTTGAGAAATTGTTGAGTAAACATTGTTTGCCAGTGCGCGTAGAGCGGGAATTCCTAAAGATTCATTGCACCTCTAATAAATTGCCGAAAGACGTGGTCTTACGTTGATCGCACTTGATTGAAAAAATCCAAAACGAAATGTATTTGGTCGCAGCATTATATGAGCAGAAAGCAAATAATCGCTCGAAAATGATTTGATTTTCGCGATGTGAAACATTTTCCGTTTTTCATGATGGGGAAAAAAATATTCAGAAGCTTTCCTGTTAATTGCGATTGATTGAAAAATAACAAAACCAAATGTATTTGGTTGCAGTGTTATATGGATAGAAAACATTAAAATAAACTCTTTCGCATGAATGTATTTTTCAATTCCCAGGGGAACTGGCAGATTATTTTTCAGCAACGATGATAGCAACGAGAATTCCGCGCGTGTATGTGTGTGTGTGTGTGTGGCGGCTGCTCCGATGTTTCAAGCGGAACCGTGGCATCACTCTCCTCCTGATGGATTCCCTTTTGGCCTTAGGTGCACAAACAGGCTCTTGGTGACACCGTTCATCAGCGTTTTCATGATAAACGAAATTAGCTTCACAACAACAGCGACAACATGCTCCAATCGCTGTTCAATCATAACTGAGTGGGTTTACGAGCGGCGCTCGCTTATATACCGATTGGTGATTTCAATAGCCTGTTTTGAAAGCAATTTTAAGACTATTGAAACAAGTTTTTGGATGAAAAAGTAACAAGTATATGACGCGTAGACATTTTATCTTTCAAATGAAGTGTTTATCATACCATTTCGTTCAGTTGTTTAAGAGCTATTAACGCTCAAAATCTCGGTCTCCAGCGTAACGCTTTCGTTCTCGAAACTTTGGTTTTACACCCCGGTATAGAAATGAAAGACGTAGTCCTACGTCAAAAAGTCGTGGTCGAAGCGCGGTCAGCCGGTCCAAACCATAGCCAAGTCCGGATTGACGACCAGGAAGGTTTTGCTGTGTGTTTGGTGGGATTGGAAGGGAATCATCCACTATGAGCTGCTCAACTATGCCCAGACCCTCAACTCGGTTTTCTACTGTGAGCAGCTTGATCGTTTGAAGCAGGCGATTGACCAGAAGCGGCCAGAAATGATCAATAGGAATGGTGTTGTTTTCCACCAGGACAACGCTCGACCTCACACATCTTTGATGACCCGCCAGTAGCTACGGGAGTTCGGATGGGATGTCGTATTGCACCCACCATATAGTCCGGACCTAGCTCCAAGTGATTATCATCTCTTCCGGTCCATGCAAAACGCTCTTGGTGATACTAAGTTGGCCTCAAAAAAGGCTTACGAAAACTGGCTGTCTGAGTTTTTTGCAAATAAGGAGGGGGGTTTTATAAGGGGGGGATAATGAAGTTGCCTTCTAAATTGCAACAAGTTTGCGAACAAAACAGCGCATATTTGACTTAAATTGGATAATTTTTAGAATGTTAAATAAAGCGTCAAATTTCGATCAGAAATACAACATTTCCAAAATCTGAGATTTAAGCTTTAAAACGAAGGTCCCTTATACCAGCCAGTGCATAATTCCGCTCACTTGACATCGAATACTGCTTTTCTCACTAGCTATCTTCTGATAAACTATATTTATATATACTCGCAAAACTATAACTATTCGAAAAATTGGCAACCAAGTACTATTAGTTAGGCTTAACTGTATAAATTTCAGCCAATATCGTTCGTCGCACTGTCGATCGTCATATTTGTTGTTTTCCTTAGCAAAGTGGCTAACAGCATTGTGCACTGTTGTTATCGATTTAAGAAGTGTAAACGATTGAAAATTTCCGAAAGCAATAAAAACTAAACGATACAGGTACACTGCTCTGATTTTTAGTTTGTTCATATCTTTTCATTGCAAATTCGATAAATTATCTCCAAAATAAACATAACTGGAACAAGAATACCCATATTTCTACTTGTTTCTTATTCCATCCAACAGATCTCATTTGCTATATTGCGATGAACAAACGCCGGTCAGAAACGCATGCAATAAGATAGGTCGAATATAGCAGATGCTGTGGAAATGGTGAGAACCGAATTTTCCGTTCGAAAGGCGGCCAAATTGCACGGAATTTCGTATTCAACACTGCGCGAAAAGTACTTGGAAAGTATTCCAGACTACGCCCTGAAAAAGCAACCGCAACCTCGATGCCACAGAAGGACGAATAGTTGAATGGCTGTTATCCAAAGCAAAAGCTGGATTCCCCGTGGACACAAAGAGATTACTGTTGAACGTAGCTCTTTAAGTGAGAAGATCAGCTCGTTTCAATCCAATTAAAAACGGGATACCGGTTCGTAAATGGATCAATAGGTTCATTAAACGGCATCCAGGAATATTAAAACGGGTGCCAAGCGTATTGTCAGAGCATCGTGCAGCTGTTTCCAAGCAACAAATCAGGAGCTGGTTTCACGAAATCCATGAGTGTTTCGTGGAAGAAGCGCTGTCCAATGTGTTGAAATTTCCGAGACAGATGTTCAATTTGGACAAAACAGCAGTACGTACAATACCTACACAAGAACTGGTTTTAGCTGGTTCCGGCAAAAAAAAACATCCAAGCAAAAGTAGTTAACACCGAACGAGAATCTTACACTGCACTGTTTTGTGGAAATGCAGCCATGCAGTTAGCGGCAACGTTGAAATACCGTAAATACCGTACAAATCCAGGATGCCAAGAGAGATCTGGCAGAGATTGGCCGCAGCAAGAACGGAATCGGGTTAGATTTCCTGTTGTTCCTGTTTCTCAAGGATGTTTTAACCCTTGGCTTGTCCAGCAGTGAATATCGTTTCGAATATCGTTTACTCTCTTCCAAAATTGACAATGCTGGACGTCAGCTATTTCTGACCACCCAAAAGCTGTGGTTAGAACGACGAGTCTACAATCGACATTAATCAACGGTTTCTGGCGATGTGGATTGTATCCGGTAAATCCTGATGCTATTAATTACTCAGGTCTTATTGGAAAACCCAATGAAGCATCTTCACCACAAGCTGTGTTGCCAATAAATAAACGACATGTTACTACTGTAATTCATTCGATTATAGATTTCGACTCATTTAACTTGTTTACAACATAAAACATTATCAAATCAACTATTTAAAACGATTCATTACTATAACAATTTGATTATTGGAATTAGGAACACCAATTAATGGAATTAGGAAAATGACGTTTTTGCCGGTTGGAATTAGGACTAATATATGCGAAATATTTTCCATCATTATAGGTGGTTTTAATACAGCAACGCTCTCATTCGTATGTTTATCAGTAGTGGAACAAATCCCAAACAAGAAGCATATTTGAGAACATTATATATGCACAAGCAGTAATTTTTAGAGTACACAAACGGTAAATATTGTCTTAGCTGAGCGATATAAGTGCGATTCACATACAACATCCACGTTACGTTCACGTCACGTCACGTTGCGTTACGTCAATTATACTCTCATGGAATTCTTATGGAAACATTCACATACAGCGGCAACGTAACGACCCGTCAGCATACGTTCAACAAAAACGACCGGCAGGATTTGTAGAAAAGAATAATTGACGGAGACAAACGGTTCGTTGGGGTTTTGTCTGGGTTTTGTGTCTCGCTTTTTGTTTTGATTTTGGTTGCACTTTTGATGCCAACATATCTTCCAGTTTCGAATTTTTCAGTCAAAATCATTTGCGACTAGCTGAGGAAAACAGTCAATGTATTATTATTGTTGAATAACGGCCGGGAATACAGGTTTTAAGCATTTAAATAAAATAATTCAATGATTTTCATTGATTTTTCCAAAATTTAGAACTGATTCCAGGTATGCTGATTCGGAAGAGGGCATTGCAATTCAAAACTGTTGTAGGTGTCGACATTAATTAATTTAATCGTTTGACATTTGACGCGACGGTGCTGCTGCAGCATAGACTGCATATGTGAATTGACGGGGACGTTGACGTAACGTAACGTTCTATGTGAATCACACAATATGGGTACTTCACGGTACACTCAGGTTATTTTTTAAGCGGTTTTTTTACGCGGATTTTCCAATTAACACTTTTTTTACGCGGGTTTTCCAATTAACGCGGTACCCGCGTAACCAGTGCAATATCACATTTCTCCCTCAGCTCACAATTCTCATTACTGTAATTAGTGCTTGTAACGGAGCTTTGCGCTTATGAAGGAAATTAGTGCCGCACCTTATCACGATCCTTACGTAGATTTTAGGTGTTGGGTAACGGGGAGCTCACCGGACGGTACAACGGGACGGTTTTTAAACGAGCAGCGATTCGTGAATGTCTTTCACTGTCTTACTTAGATATGGACGGTCCAACATCGTGCATCGGCAGTAGAGTGTACAAATCACAAGGGAATCTTCTAACAACAGTAGATGAGGAATTCGTGAGAAAAACCGAACTATAGCTACCAGTAACCAACGAAATTGCAGGAAAAAACTACGGATTTTTCACCGTTTTACTTAACGAGCAACACGCAACTTTTTACTACCGTTCTACGTAAGGATAGTCCCCATTTGATATCTATCTTTAGGTGACATGGTTTTTTTTAACGGATTTAAAGGAAAAAGTAGTGGAAAAAGATCTGCATGTTGGGATACGATTACGAGTTTGAGTCACTGTACCTATACTCACTGATTGATAACTTTGAGGATGTTGTGGGGTGCCAGCGTTCGCGATTTTATTGGATCATCCGCACTTCCTCTTCGTCTTTCTCGATTGTCCTCTTCGTCGGACCAGGATTCAATGGTGTGAGAGTTTTGGTCAAAATATCCCCGGTTGTTTATGTAGAAGAAAATCATTCCATGAAGTATCTTCTCGTGGGGGTTGTCTAGGAGGGACTAGAATAAAATATTAATGTTTGCATGAGCTGTTGGAGGGAAGTGTAATTACTTCAACAAACTGCAGTGTTTGCAGAAGAATATCCGAGTTTTCATGGGCATTTTCGATTAGTATTGTTAGCAAACAATCAGTTCCGTTGATGTCTTTTATGTCTTCTTCGCCGATAAGCCAATGGGCGATTTCTGCAAATATACTTCTACCAGTATGTCGCGTTAAATAAATTAAGGGAGTATTACCGTCTAGTAAGGCTTTAGATTGAGTGTTCTTGATAATCTTGGCCGTTAGTACTAACATAAATGGCGCATAGCTACCCAACAGACTAGGTTCAATATAGTTGACCATCAGTTGGCTCCTGACCAGTTCTCCCAGCTCTAGGGCCAGAACAGCACTCTCCTTCATCAGACAATCACAATAATCTAACCAACATAAAAAAGACGTTAACTGGTAACGTCCAATGAAATGCGGTTGTTCGCTGTCCCGTGGAATCAATCCCCACGAGACGTTAGCATCCTCAATGTCTCCGGTGTCCATATCTTCTGGGATTTGTTGGCAATGAATGGCAACTCGGTCTGCTATGAGCGCACAAAATCGACTGAGACTATTCTGGATCGCGTTACACGTTCTGTTCAACGTTGGAATGGACGCCAAAATAAGAATACCTTCACAGGCTCGAACGATAATTGTGCTGTCCTGCAAAAAAATGTATCTATGACATGTCGTACAACAATGACGTAAGACATCCTACTTACTGCACTATCCAAGTAACTCACGATGGCATCGAACAACACGAAATGTTCTTCCTCTTCGCAGTCACATTGGGAATCACTAACGCTCTCAGATGTGTGGACACTACTTCCAACATCACTGGTTTGTTCATCTATAATCAAGGAAATTCGCCTCGAATCATACTCGATCCTTGTACTCTGGAAAAGCGGATTGTTAACGGGTGTTTTGGTTGCCGAGATTCCCTTCCAGCTGTGAAGCATTTGAGCGGAATGATGATGGGATTTGAGAAAAAGATTAATCAAAATCGAATCCTTCCGAACCAGTCCGGCAACCGTTTCGAGGAAAAGAATTTCCTCTTTCTCATAGGGCGATGCTATGGTTCCGTTGCAAAGATCCACTAACTTTTGCACTGGCTGGAAGAGGCTTGCGTGACCCAATGGGGGACTCTTCATGCAGGAAAGCAGTCGCCGAATCCAGTTAAGGATAATCAAACGAGCTCCCGGAGGGCTGTCGTTTATGGCGAGTTCCACCAGCACATCAATCGGACGGTTGCTTAATATGAATTCCAAGCACTCGGCCCGAGGGTCCACGACTAACGATTCTCCTTCATTGCCCGATACTCGCTCTTCATTCGTGCTCTTCGATTGCTCCGTGGATCCACAAGTCTTAACGTCAAGTCTCTGTTCCTCTAGAATCAATATCTGAAGCATCTGCTCCAGGTGAACCGGAATGTTTGTGTCATTGATATGAATTTTTGGCAATGTTTTGTCGGCGATGTAAAAGTTTTTCACTTGTTTGTAGTGGTAATCGAAATCCTGGAGTGCAGTCGGCGGCGGGGCAAGCTAATAAAACCACAGATATAAGTAAGTAATTAAACTGTATATTGATATTCTATCATTAATCGGTGTATAAACAAAGATATTACTATTAACAATAAACCCATGATTATAATTTAAATTGACACATAATTAATTGAAAAAAAAAACAACAAAAACACTGTAATGATTGAGATATAAAAATTAAAATATGAAATATGATAAGTAGAAATCCACTTATAGAATAAACGGTTTCAGAAATTTTGATGTATCGTATTGTTATGTAATGTAAGCCGGTTGATAAGCGACAAATGTAAACACTCGGTGTTATGATTGCTTTTTTCACCCTGGCCCATCATGATTATCGATAAGAAGAGATACCATCATTGCATGATAAACCCCTTTTTGTTGTATTTTCGTTATGGCTCTTACCACATCGGCTGCAGTCTGCAGAACTTCTGAGAGTCGTCCCAACATTTTATCAATTTCATTAAACTTCCTGCAGAGAAACATGAAACTGTTCCACACGTCCCACTTTTTAGGTCATATTTCTGGACACTTCCAAGAGAGACCACAAATGGTAAAAATCGACGCAAAATAGCTGTACCTCCGAAGGAGGCAATGTTTTTATTTTCACTCGATTTTCGCTAGAATGAAAACGCAATTTGACGTTTTCGGTTATGGTAATGGAATACAGGTGGGCCAATATAAACCGAGCACTCAGAGAAAAAATAATGGTTCCCTTTTGTGCAAGCCCCGGCCAAGAGGATATGATCGCCGAGTCAAGATGTGTTGCAAATTTAACTGTCATTGCCAAACATATTAAACTGCTCGATGAGCTCAAGGCAGATCTATGGAACAAGGTGCGCCTATTCGGTAACCATATTTAACTCGAAATAATCGTCAAATTCGTGAAAGTTTAATGGAAGTTTTGCAATTTAAAAATTTGAATGGAGATTTTCAAGGTATTCGATTACTTAAACACGTTGTCCTGACGCTTGCTTTGTTGTTTCTGTGCAGCTTTTTGAAACTGGTCCTTATACGGCGGCTCGACTGCGAAGAAATATATTTATATAATATTTCCATTTTCAGACAACTTCTTGGCACGATTTGTGGTACCTGGCTCGAGTCCAACTAGAATTATGAAAACATATCCCACAAATTATCATTTCATCGATTCCCGATGAATATGACCATTCGGAAGAAATGCCTTCGATTCTTCGGACAGGACCTAAACAGCAATACTAAAAACATGTACATTTGCTCGCTTCACTTCCGTCCAGATTGTTCCGTGCATATCGATGGCTTGAAAGAACAATATCGTCGAAAACTGGTACCAACAGGTAAATTTAAACAAATCCAGATTATGCAATTAATACACAAAACAGTTTATTTATTAGCTGTTCCTACTGTCAGAAAGGCCAACGATTCTCATACCTCGGGAAATCAAAACCGGACGGCTCGCTAAAAGGTCTTGATTGACATCAAGCAAGAGTTGAATCCAGTGAAAACATCCGTAACATCCGCAGAATCGGCCCAGCTTTCTAATGGGACTAAACAAGACTATCCCGAGAGGGATATTCCGTCAAAGGAAATCGGGAGCAGCATCATCAACATCTCTAATGAAAAATCTAGCAGGTTCTGATGGCTTAATTCAAGCACTGCGGCAGGAGATATCGAAGAGCTACAGAGAGCTTCGGGAAGCTAAAATCCGAATTACCAAACATCAACTGTCATCGCGAATGCATCTAAAACTGTTTTTTACTTTTTTTCTTTGCCTACCACTACATGAAAAAAGCGGGGAGTAATATACCTGGTATTCTATTTTGTTGTTAAATTGGAGTTCATGTTTCCATTTGGGAGTTTTCGAAAAAATTTATTTTAATACCTAGAACACGTAGTCCAGACTCTAACTAAACAATTTGTCTATACATTTCCTGAAATTTTCACTAGAACTCACCATTATAATTCAAACTCATTATTAGACATAATTTCACAATCCGCACAATCCAGTCGATTCCACATGTAAACAGACCAGCACAAGGATGTCAGATATGATAATATGTCTTCATTTTCCTGAAAGCTTTACAATAGAGATTGTCAACGAGATTGAAGAATGTTCTTGAATCTTCAATGAAGATTGTTTTGTTTCTGTAAACATGGTGTATGGAAAGTCCTTAGGGGCTGTCCACATACCACGTGTACAACTTTAGGGAGGGTAGGGGTTATGAAGCTGTCCACGTTTGCCCATGGTGAGGGGGGTGGGGGTACAGATAATTTCCACGTGGACACATAAAGTGATTTTTTTCAAATATTTTACGTCTGATCTATAAGTTTCTCGTTTCTAATTTATTCAACCAATTCAGCAGTTACTGGTACTGTATAGAGATGCTAACAAACTGTTAGTATTGTTTTATTAGAAATGCTCCACATTGTTTTCTTCAGCTTCCGTTTGCCGTTCTTGTTGCAAATCGTGACAAAAATTTTGAGTGGAAAAATTTGGGGAAATTGACAAAAACCATCAGCTACTTGCAAAGCCGGCTTTTCTCGAAGAGAGCCATGTTCTGTGTCCGGTGGTATTGGAGTAACGTGCGACCAACAATTTTGGAATTTGGGTGGAATGCGCTTTTCCACTCACCGTATTCACCGGATATAGCACCATCAGATTATTATTAATCCACACATGGGTCATGCGGACCCAAATGAATTTATTTTTCAAGTTTACCTTTCCTTGAAAAAAAAATTGCAACTTTTTCCCCCATACTATCTGTTTTTCCGATGCTGTCAAACGTTTCTCCTATAGAAGGAGCAAACGTTTTCATGACTCGGGCTTTGTTTACTTACCTTTTGTGACCGAACTAGAAATTAAATAAATATTTTAAATTGGGTAACTCATATTTTTAAGTTGTTTTAATAAAAGAAAATAGTTCAAATAATATAGTCCTAGTGTTCAGAATCATAAAAAAACATAAAAACATTTGGCTGGAAGTAAAATTGAATTAAATTTGAGTTTAGAGAAGTTTAGAAGTCAACAATACTGAAATTTCAGTATCTATTAAAATGTCTATTGTGCTTTTATAATTTTAACGCTAGCATTAATTGACTAAAAAATGTAGCTCATCCATTCTATTTAATTCGATTTATTTTGCCTTTAATAACAATACTTTCTCTATATAGTGGATTATTATAAGAAAAGAACTTTTTATAAAAAAACACTTTTTTCCCCTCCTGATTATTGGATATCTTTTGACATTTCTATTTGATTCTGTTTGACAACCAATTTGATTCTATCCGCATGGCTCAGATTCAGACCACTGCCCAATTCTTTCAAGCGCAAGAACTGCGATTCTTCGGATAGTAAAAAAAAACACAATGATAGTTTTTTAATTTTACTATTGCAACCATATAATCGTGACTTTTCGAGCCAGCAATGCTGTTGGGAAATTGAATTCCTTGCAGAGAGTGTGCGTGATGCAGTTTGTTCGAGAATTACAATGTAGAACGGCTCGACAAACATGTGGGCGAAGCTATCGAATACACTTATTGTAGCATTTTTAGATTATTGACTAGAGTGAGTTAAAAGAAATTGTGCTTTGCGATCGTGGGATCTAATATTGGAATGGTTGAAAAACGGGAGCTTCACGCAAACGATTGTGAAGCAATCCCCTGCAGACCTTTTCGTAAATTCATAACGAAATGACTGAACAACTTTGAGATGCAGGATTTACACCTATGTCAGAAAAAATTATAGCATTTTTCATGCACAGAAGCTAGCCGAAGACAACATAAATGGAATTCGAAAGGTACTGACGAGCGATACAAAAAACTTCCCGGGTAATGTTTAAGAG
This sequence comes from Toxorhynchites rutilus septentrionalis, assembly GCF_029784135.1. NCBI lineage: Eukaryota > Metazoa > Arthropoda > Insecta > Diptera > Culicidae > Toxorhynchites > Toxorhynchites rutilus. The sequence continues at coordinate 246,149,493 of NC_073746.1, forward strand.
GTCAAAGAATAAAGAACAAATCACTACTAAGGCATTATGCGCCAATGCACCATAACGCTAAAGAATACGGATTTTGGACCACCTCTCTTCTAATGTAGCGCAAAACATAATCATAAAATATTACAAAAAACATAACCTTGGCCCGTGACTATTTCATTTTTTGAACATCATCAAATATCTTTATTTATTTATTTATTTATTTGTCAATTCATCAACGGGCTTTAAGGGCCCCAATGATGTACTTAAAAGTATATAAGAATCTAAATCTGAACATGAATCAATTACAATTAATTACATCAAATTACAGTCATCACATATTGAAAATACACATAAAAGTAGTAATCACGTGGCAGTTTGTTCTGTGAAAAAAGAGCTAAATCTCCGACGAAGAAGCGTTCGGGATAGATGGTAATTGAACAGCCTAGCTACCCTGTTGAAAAGTCTTTGCAGACAACTTAATCCACCGAACATGCCGTAGTTTGTACGTTGTGTGGGCAATCGTAACATCGAGTTATTTCGGAGAGCGCGAGGTCGAACGTTGAAATTTATTTTTTCCAGGAGAACGGGACAATCGATGCGTCCTTGTAAGGTATCGGCTATCATCAAAGCTCTGGCTGTGTTTCTACGAACCGACAAAAGTTCCAAGCTGATCAGCTGACAACGACTCTTTGTAACTCGGTAATCGGAGGGGGTCAGTCTCATAGTATCTTATAGTAATCCTACGTCAACTATTCAGTCATGGTTCGGAAACAACCCTTAATTTGCTTTTTTGTTTAAAAAAAAGACGGGTGGGTAATGTCGGGGACATAACCGGAGTGACGTAGGACTATACAAAGGGGACAGCTTTTGTTAAATATATATTTTAAATATATTGTTTTATTTTCTTCTCCTACGTGAATACCTACCTATCTACCTGAAAAATGGGTTAGTTTACTTTTTACTCTTTATGAATATGTTGATGGTTCTTAAAAGAACCTTTGGTGTTGTGTTTTTGTTATCACTCGATATTCCCATCTTGTTCGGTTAAACCTTCCTGTTTAGCTATTGCGTTTGCCACTCGCCACAGCTTTCACAGTTGGAAAATTTCTTCCCATCCAGCTTGTGACATGTTGTTTAGTAAATTACATTTGATGCGACGTGCCGGAGAAACACTTTGCCACTCACTGAAACTAATTGTTGCCTTGATGAGCGCCGAACCGAAGCTGCTCTGTTCTTGATGCGGGTTTTCTGATTGTCGTGAGCAGCTTTGCAAGCTAACTCGAGCACTCCGACAGCCGAAACTCTATAATCGCTGTTAGGTATACTGGTGCTCCGGCACCAATCCGTTCGACCTAGTTACCCTTGCGGAGCAATCAGTGAATGCGACCAACAGGGAACTGGAGACCTGCACGGTTCGAGTGAGACTTTGCCTTTCCCTTAACTTGTCCTCCTTTGTTACGTCCACGATGCCGATGCCGTACAACCACACGGGTATACGGTTTGAAAGAAAATAAGATATTTTGTTGGGGTCCGCGTGTTTTATACTCTAGCGGTACACACTCACAGGATAGAGACAAATCGGCAGACTCAGCCAAAGGGGCGAGTCCAACGAGACGAACGAATGAGCGTTAAAAGGGAGCGATGGCAAAAAAATAAATCAAGGTGCTACTGACATTCAACCGATTCGGTCGTGTTTTTAGCGCCCTTGTAAAAGAGTACGGAAAAATAGGAGTTTTCTCGCACAACTAATCAAATGCTTAGAGCAGCCTTTCTGAAGGCTTGATTAGTCCTAAATACAAATTGATTTTCAGCATCGCAACCCGAGGATAGCAGAAGAGGATATCAACAAACGTTCACTGCGGTGGCGGTGCTCACCGGTTCGCCGGAAAAAGCGCGCGCTTTTTCGGCATCACGCCCCTTTCTGGATCGGCGGAAGCCGTTCGAAAGGCATAAGCTGTGTGATAGTGACTAGTTTTTGGTAGTGATAATTATTAATAATATTTTAAAAATATATCCGCATACTGACGGTGAAGTGAAGAAAAATTCTAAAAACGAAAATTTTATAGTGAATCGCTCGCGTTCTTTCGAGCACATTGGTGGTTCTTATAAGTGCTTTCAAAAAAATAGTGTGAATTTCTTGGTACATATCCGCAAGTGATTAGCCCAATATTCAATTTTTTCATAAAGTGCTCTGCAAAAGAAAAATCTATTCTCCGGCTACACCTAAGGTGTAGCCGACAATCAACATGGCTTCCAGTAGCTCAGGGCCTCCGAGAGGCCGGGCTACAAACTTCTATGAAGGTAAGCCAACCGAAGCCACCGCTCCACTTTGGGCGGACCCATCGAATGGCAACCTGCAGATACTGCTCTTGAGGGCTACAGGAGACAAGGCTCTCCCATCCAACCCCTTCGTAGTCAGCAAGACTATAACGTCGGCAATCAAAAATTTCAGTAACTTCAACAGTGCCAAACCACAGAGAGACGAAAAAAAGAACCTTCAATATATTCTTACCACCAGGGACGAGGAATCAGTAGGTAAGCTTCTCCAAATTAACAAACTTATTGACAACACACCTGTAGAGATTATTTTCCACCCCACCCTAAACCAACGCAAATGCGTGGTTACATGCAGAGACGTGATTAATATCACCGAAACCGAATTGCTGAAAGAGCTTTCCGATCAGAAAGTGATCGATGTCAAGCGAATCACCAGAAAGGTAGGAGAAGAAATTATCCCCACAGCTACACTAATCATAACGCTTCGTGGAACTGTTGTTCCCGAATTCATTTATTTCGGTTTCATTCGCGCTGGGACTCGGAATTACTATCCGAATCCAATGCAGTGCTTCAAATGTTTCAACTTCGGACACACCAGCAAAAGATGCAAGCGTGAGAATCCGCTTTGCAGAAATTGCAGCAAAGAGCACCCCAAAGATTTTGATTTTAAATTGTGTAATACACCAGCACTATGCATTAATTGTCAAGGGAACCACTCCTCTTCCAGCAGGAAGTGCCCCGTATGGCTAAAGGAAAATGAAATAACAAAAATAAGAATCGATCGTGGTATCTCTTACAAAGAAGCAAAAATCAATTCCAACACCCAAAATGGTCCAACTTATTCGAGCGTCTTGCAAGACAGGCTCAACATTCGGGAACCAGTAGCTGGCTGCAAGTGCAAATGCAGCTGCGCCTCGGCCGTTTCGGCCGCTTCTAGTCGCGAAAGCACCCCCTCAATCATAGACACAACCATGACAGAATCGTCTACTGAAAGTTCAACAACCGAATCCGATAGTGAATCGGTAATTTCAATGGATACTTCTGAAGGCCTGAAAAAAAACAAAAGAAAAATTTCGAAAGGTTCATCCTCAGATTCAGATCCAAAATCTGAAGATGAAACCCAAACTAACAAAGACAAGAAAAGAACAAAAAACGATCTAAGAACTACATCACCAACAAATAACAACTTTACCACACCAACAAGAAACAACAACACCAACAACAACACACATCAAACAAAAAACAACAACAACAAGGCACATTCCACAAAAAACAACACACACACAACAAACTCTCCAAATACCTCTACACCAAACAAGAACGACATCAATACCTCGAAGAAAGCTTCTCTTTCCAAGGGTAAAGGACCATCGAAATAATTCTCCTTGAATAGTTCAAACATACACACATTTAAGACTTAGGAATTAGAGTCAAAAACACCAACACATTCACTCCAACACAGAAATTCGGGATACAATGGAACATCAGAAGTATCCGACGAAATATTCTAGAATTGAAAATGCTTATTTCAAACTCTAATCCCACAGTCATAGCCCTTCAAGAAACTATGACTCCAAACAACTTCGATAAAAATTTTATTTCAAAGTACATCACATACTTTAAAGAGGGTCCCAACCCCTCAAAAAACGGAGTTGCAATCGCAATCAAAGATGGCACTCCACATGATCTTCTTCCCATTACCACTGATCTTCAGGCAGTGGTAGTGCGCATTAAACACCCCTTTCCAATCACCGTCGTTAGCATCTACATCACTAATGATTCCGATCCGAACACTCTACACGGACAACTGGACCATCTGTTCGCCCAACTTCCCGCCCCAATCATGCTTATGGGTGATTTCAACGCCCACTCATACGCCTGGGGAGGTGCATACCTCGATCGAAAAGGATCCATCATTGAGGATTTCATATCCGACCATTCTCTTCTCCTTCTTAACAACGGCCAACACACCAGAATCCATTATTCTGGTACTACTTCAGCCGTCTCACTATAGTATCAGACAAACTCTCTTCAAAACTTTCTTGGAACATCCACGATGATACTTGCGGAAGCGATCATTTTCCAATCTTCACTTCCTTCGGCCAAACTTCTCCAGAGTTTTCAACAAGGCCAAGATGGAAATTTGAATACGCTGACTGGGCTGGCTATCAGTTTGACATTGAAAACCGCCTCTCCGCTAAACGAGATTGGACAGCCGAGGAATTCTCCAAAGTTGTCCTAGAAGTTGCAATGGTGCACATCCCCAGAACCAGTGGCATCCCTGGCAGGAAATGTGTCCCATGGTGGTCGCCTGAGCTGAAGGCAGCGATCAAAGGTCGACGTAAGGCCCTACGCAAATTAAGAAAGGCCCATCCGGACAGCCCACTGAGGAAAAAAGCACTTCTGAAGCTCCTCAACAAAGTCTGGGACAGTGGAACCCTCCCCAGTTGCTGGAAAGAGGGTTTAATGATCTGTATCCCGAAACCAGACATGAACAACCATCTTCTTGACAATTTCCGCCCCATCACTCTTCTAAGTTGTGTTGGGAAAGTCTTGGAAAAAATGGTCAATCGACGCTTAACGACTTTTCTAGAGTCAAATAAGCTGATTGATCCCAGACAATTCGCCTTCCGTGCGGGAAAAGGTACAGAAGATTGCCTCGTAGCAATCGAAAAAATCCTAGACGACGCAACTGAAAAATTACACCACATTGATATTGTTTCCCTGGATTTATCCAAGGCCTTCGATCGGGCATGGAGGTACCCAGTGCTGAAAAGCCTTTTCGACTGGGGGATTCGTGGGAGATTAGGTCTCTTCGTTAAAAGTTTTCTAGAAAACCGGTCTTTCAAAACCGTTATTAACAACCACCAATCTTCTCTAAAAATCCCAGAAAACGGCTTCCCACAAGGCTCAGCACTTTCACCAACCCTCTTCAACATTGCCATGCAATCTCTATTCGAGATTATCCCGGACCATATAAAGGTCATAGTCTATGCAGATGACATCACTCTTATCTCTACGAGCTGCTTCGGCTTAATTCAGAGAAAGAGGCTTCAAAAAACCTTAGACTCCATCCAAAACTGGGCTCTAAAAACAGGTTTTAAAATTTCCCCGGAGAAATCCAAACACATACATATCGGAAAAGCTCTCAGAAGGAGAACCTATCTTCAGCTCAACAAAATCCCGATCCCTACAATGAGGACATTGAAAATACTAGGGGTTACTTTCGACAAGAAACTCAACTTCCTATCACATTCCCAAAAGACCAAAATAGCCACCAGAAAGAAACTGAACATCATCAAGGCTATCGCAGGCAACCTAGCCTCTGGTCATAGAAAGACGCTGCTAAATGTTGTAAATGTTTGGTTGGTCCCACAAATCCTTTACGGAATAGGCACCTTCAGCCGTGGAGGGGACAGGGTGTTAAACACCATTCAACCAATTTACAATAAAGCAATTAGGCTCGCAATTGGCGCTTTTCCCTCCAGTCCTACTCTTGCTGTAATGGCAGAAAGTGGGCAACTTCCCTTCACCCACCTGGTAACAAAAGCCATCACCAATAAAGCCATCCGTCACTTGTCACTCCCCGAAAGCGACCACAATGTCCCATTAATACATAGGGCTAAAACATGGTTCAAAAATCTCACGAACAAAGATCTTCCCGATATATGTGAACGTTCATCTGCGACGGGAAGAAATTGGAACGTCAAACCGCCGAACATTAACCTTGAACTTCTCAAGGCAGTTCGGGCGGGAGACCCTTCTCCAAAAGTCAAAGCCTGCTTCAATAACCTCGTTGCATCCAATTTTCAAATCAACCACCAGGTATACACAGATGGTTCAGTCAGTGCCGATGGAGTTGGATGTGGAATCTTTGAGAGTAGATACACTGGTAGCTTTTCTCTTCCACCGCAATGCTCCATCTTCAGTGCGGAAGCTTTCGCCCTTTTAATAGCTACCCAAGAATGCACCCATGAGTTTCTTCCTACCACAATATTCTCAGACTCAGCTAGCTGTCTCCACGATCTTCTAAGTGGAAACAGCAAACACCCATGGATTAAGCAAACAGAAGAGGCTGCTTCAAATAAAAACATCTCCTTCTGCTGGGTTCCTGGTCACTCAGGAATCCGCGGAAACACAGCCGCCGACATACTGGCCGGCAAGGGCAGCAAAATAGATCCCCCAGACATGCCCTGTCCTCCATCTGACATTGTCCGCTGGGTAAAACAGCAAGTCCGTGAAAGCTGGGACATAGGCTGGATAAACAGCCGTCCCACTCATCTTCATAAAATTAAAAATTCCACTCTCCCTTGGGATGACCACCTCAATAGTAGGTAAAGGCAAGTCCTTACCCGTCTTCGAATTGGGCACACTAACTTCACCCACTCACACTTGTTCTGCAGAGCCGAAAAACCCCAATGTGCTTGCAACGAAGTTCCGGTTTCCGTTAGCCATCTTTTACTTGAATGTCAACATACCAAAGATGCTCGAGTCCGACACAACATAGGTCAGAGTCTCCGAGATATCCTCAGTAGAGACGAGACCCAAGAAACCAATTTAATTGCGTTTCTGAAAGAAACCGACTTCTTTGGTAAAATCTAAACCGAAATACTAAATACCTTGGAAAGTGCTTATTAAAGTTCGCCACTTCACAGTCATGTATGCGTGTTTATGTGTGTATACACATGTATGTACGGGTCGGAAGGAAGGTATTCATACATGTATATACACGCATTCAATAATATTAAATAACAAATAATATAATATATACTTTCATACCCACATCTATCTTCTATCCATTACATTATACTTTAATCAACTTCCTATTCCTACAGCCACACTCACCAAGGAGAATAAATTCATTAAATAAACCTCTCCATTTTTCAGCTATACTATATACCATTAAATTCAAAACCACTATATTTTATTATCTATTCAAACTGTATTTCATTTCATATCACCCCGCCCCACACCTACTCCTCCCCTCTTTCCTTCCCATACCACTCCCACCCCCTCCCAATCCACTAATCCCACCCAAATCCTTTCCACTCCTTTCCTTCCTATCCTCCTGAGAAGGGCCTTTTTGTTTTTTGGCTTTGGAACGCGCCTTTCGCTGGGTCACTTGTGCTTCGTTACTGCTTTGGTCCTCGGATCAGTAAATTTTTACTTTTCTTTACAGCATATATTAAATATCTTATGAAGCATAGGATCCCTTCCTACCTTCTTCTTTAACCGAGAGTCGAGCGGACAGGTCTGATGAGTGATTTTGTTGGTTTCCCTTTCGCCAGTCCCCTCTGGGCTGGTTTTATTGTGGCTCTTCACTGGGCTAGAGGCGAATGAACTGCAAAGCTTAAAGCCTCTTAAAAACAAAGAAACAAACAAACAAAAATAAATTCATTACGATTTGTTCGCTCGTTGGATTCACATGCAGGCTAAAAAGGGTCCTTTTCAGGATCACAAAATTATCTTCAATCTAAAGAGTTTATTGTTTTGTTATTACTCGATATCCCCATCTTGTTCGGCTAAACCTTTCTGTTTAGCGATTGCATTTGCCACTCGCCACAGCTTTCACAGTTGGAAAATTTCTTCCCATCCAGCTTGTGACATATTGTACAGTAAATTACATTCAATGGCACGTCGCATTACCACCACTCAGTATCGGATTGGAGGTAATTTAAACCTGTAATTGATCATTTGCGATGACAGTGATACAGTGTCGACTTTAAACGTGGGGTCATAATATGGACCCCGAACTCTATGTTTACAAAAATGTCCAACTAAATATGTCGCATTACAGGTCCGTCCAATTAGCTAAATGTCGAGATAAGTGTAAATTACTGTACTTTCAATCTAGAAACAATTTAAGAATTGGTGAAAATCAATAAGCTCAGAACAACTGCCAAATTTACATACTCATCAGATCCTGGCAAACAAATTATGAAAAAATCAATTTGTGTTTTATTATTATTTTGGATAATGTTTTAGAAAGCATTGAACTGTATTTCCTAAACTCTTTTTTGGAAGGTTTAATGGCCCTGAAAAGCGCCTTGTTTTATGGAATGGTTCCAATTTAGAAAACTTAGTACTCGTGGTTTTAAGAAAAACCATTTCGAACGCCCTCGATGCCGCCTTGTTCTGGTTTTGCCACCAAAGCAGATTGTATAAAGAACAAACTTTTTTCTTCCGCTACTTGCTGTCGTTTTGCGATTGCGTTTGCCACTCGCTGCAACTGCCTGTTGTTGTCTTGATGTCCACCGAACCGAATGTGGTCTGTTCTGAATGCGAGTTTTCTTATCGTCGCGAGCAGCTTTTCCACTTCGGCGGCCGAAACTATATAACGCCGGCTAGGTGGACTGATGCACTGATACTAACGCGCTCGCCTAGCTACCCTTGCGGGGAACTCCAGATCAACACGGTTCGAGCGGGATTTTGCCTTTCCCTTCACTTTTCCTCCTTTACCATGTCCAGACATGGCTGCTTGGGTTGGTTTGTTGATGTGTTGTGATGCGAACCGATGTGGTGTACGGTTCGAATGAGAATGATCGTTACGGCAGCGGAGCGGGGATTTTTAAGCTGACTGGCTGGCTCGAGAATTACGCATGTGTGAGACTGCGACCAATGTTTCTTTCTTTTTTCTCCTTTTTCCTTTCCAATCGTGCTTCATTCTATTTCGCTGCTGCTCTGGTTGCCCGTTTTGGTCGGTACGATTTGAGTAGCACAAAATGGACCAATCAAAAATGGGCACATAGTGCATTTTGACAATGCTTGATATTTCACAATTATTGAATTATTTATCTCAAGAAAAATGAAATGTTATTCGTTATGATAGATGCGTAGATATATTTCCTATCAATTGATGCAAAAACCTTTGCGATCTATTGAGAAATGCTCAAGTTATAAGCGTTTCAAATCTTGCATTTTTTCCTACTTGTTCAGTGCCTAGATTTCCATTTCACCCCCTATATCTTCCGGTTAGACGTAGTCCTACGTCAAAAAACAGAAAACAGAAAATAGAAATGAAATGACATTCAAACGCAATTCAATTATTTTCTTGAAAATAGAATTGTCCACGTGGACAAAAGGGGAGGAGTATAAGAAATGTCCACGCTTGTCCACGGAGGGGGAGGGGGGTGTATGAAATCGTGCTTTTTCTGTCCACGTGGTATGTTGACAGCCCCTTAGCGTAACACGGTGTAATATTTAACCCTCATTTGCATAATTTTTTTCTTTATTGGTGAAATAAATCAAGGTCAAGAGCTTAAAGTGAACTTGTTCTTTTATTTAATTTTGGGACATTCAATGTTATGATGAAAATTTCCACCATTATGTAAAAAAGGGTTAAACTCCTTGCCAAAAATATCAAAACATCAAGAGTGGTTTCTATGCATTAGAGTGCCATACCACGTGGACAGCTTTAGGGAGGAGGGATGGTACGGTTTACGAAAATGTCCACGGTTGTCCACGGTTAGGGGGAAGGGGTATAGATAATGTCCACGTGGACACCTTAAATAGTTATTAGAATTTTATCGGTATTTATCAATAAAAAGGTTGAGCTGTCTGATAGTGCTTCCCAGTCGAAAATCCATATTTTTTCATATATTCAAGGCTTCGCGAAAATGGAACACAAACAAAAAATTCTTTTATGGATGCACGAACTGTATCCTTCGAGAAAAGTTCTTAGCAGCGATGCTTCTTTTCGTTTTGGAATATGCTATTGGGTTGTCCAGAAAAATGATGCCGTCACTAATCATAACCAAATCGAAATGCTGATCAAGAATTATCATCAGTACACGACACATGAATTAGCAGCTTCATTACAAATACAGTAGAACCCCGAATACAGTTATTAACAAAATAGTCTGGGAAGGTCAACGCGAATAACGTAAATCGCGGATAACGCGGCTTAAAATGAGGTGCAAACACGAAATTAAAATATTTCAGCATGAAAACTATGTTTTATGAATGCAGAAACATTAAACTATTCATCTGTAAGGTCGAACACACGCACACGCGGCAAAACACTGTACGAACAGTTTCGCTGCATTGAAAACCACATCGCATCGCGTTAACTATGAAAGGTCTGGGCGGTTTGCATTTGATTTTCAAACCCGTGAACAAAAGAACTTCCTCGCAAACACGCCCGCATCGCGTTCACTATGTCCTCACCCAAAAGGCTGGTTTAGAGTTCCCGTGAACGTGAACGTGAACAAACACTTTTTTGTTGATAATTCATCACTCCATATATAAAACGCGAGGAAAACATCTTGAAACGATGGGAAGAAAAACTTTCTAGTTGAAAAACATATTTAAATACAATTCATATTGATAAACATTGATTAATTCAATATTTCACAGCAATTCCGAATTTCCACCGTGGAATCATTGGTGAACCCACCATAGTTCGCCGGTGAACGTAAACGCGAAAAAACTAGTGAATATAGACGACAAATATTTCCCCGTTAATCTTCACGTGCGAATGTCCCAAGGCATTCTGAAAATTATTTCCCCATGGATTGTGAAAGGATATATTGAGCAACTCTCAAGTTTTCAGTGAAAATTTCCATATGGATGAAATTTTATTCAAGCGGATCTCTGCACAGGTCGAAAAACTTCGTTGCTTCGTGAACAACTGTATATTTTATCCAAATAACTTTATTGAAGCTTGCTGTTTATTTACTTCACGTTTACTGGCGAACATTCAATATGAACATGAACATGAATAAGAACATTCTATTCCCCACGATTTTCTGAGTTGTTTGTTTGAACCACACATTCACCGCATTCACCGCGAAATGATCGCACTATTTCACCATCTGTTCACGTTCACGTTCACGGAAGCTCTAAATCAGACTTTACATAAAATACAAATTCAATACGGGAAACTGAATTTCATTAAATATTTTCATTTCGATAGTGTGTTTATTCAACCTGAAAATTCATTACCATTTTCGCTTAAGAAGTTGCAGCACACGGAGCTCAATTCTGTCAATTTGAATAAAGACACACTTTTTATCACTTATAGTAAATCGCGTTTATAATCCCATGTGATCCTCCTGATCCTTCCGAAATGCATAAGTCTGGTTGGTGGGTGGTGGCCAAAAAAACTCCGTTCGAGTTGTAGAAGACATCTTCTTAAATGGCACTAAGGTTTCTAGAGGAACATCGCCGTCTCAACGTAGTGTTACTTGCGTCATTTTTACTAGTAATTAGTTGAGATTTCTATGTCAAATAACACGCCTTGAATGCACTCTGAGTGGCAAGTTCTGGAATACGCGTGATCACAGTGCAAGATGAAGGAAGTTTCTTTTTAAGAAAAATTCCCCCGACCAAAACGGAAATCGAACCCGAACCCCCGGCATGTTAGGTTTGACGCTAACCACTCGGCCATGGGAGCAATAGCATTGTAGAAGTCGCTAAAGCCGGATATTAGGAAAAATTGAGATTTTGGGTGCTGAATGTTTCTCACATTCCCAAGTAAGGGTTGGTATACTGAATCGGATGAGGATAATTCTGTTGAATAATATGGAAGCTTCGGAAGATCCGAATGCGTGAGCAGATCTGAATCTAGAGGCAGAAACGGAAGCTGATCATTTCATTTATATTATTTTTATTAGTTCTACCATCGACCAATTCGGACAAAAATGTATGTGGTATTCTATAAGCACTCCGCATGAAAATGTACGTTCCGCATCAAAGAAAGAAGACATGTTTGCAACACGAGAGATCATATTGAATAAAATCAAATTTCAAATTATTCTGTAAAGCGTACGGTGATTGGTTTACAAACTTTCATTATGATCGCATCGCGGTTCTAGCGAAATGACCCACCAGTATTCTACACACCGTTTTGGAAAAGATTATAGCATACTAGAAAAAAAAACTTTGAATCACTCATATGACGTAATTTTGAATCGACATCTTTAGCGAATAATATCTTAAGAATGTTTAACATGGAAATGTTGATGTTTAACACGAGTTAGGCTATGTAAACGAAATGTACCTGATTCTCCAGTACAAAATATGAAGAATTATAAAATGTGCTCCTGTATAGCACACAATATACCCACCAGTATTTATGGCATTCACCGGCTTTGGTTGACGTTCGGTGGGCGCTTTCCACGTCAATACAGTTTTCCATGTTTTGACCGATTGATTGTTTTGTGAGCCGCCCGGAAATCATCTAATATCGCGTCTTATAAAAATTGAAGAAGGACTGAAACCATGGGTAATATCTTTGTGAAATAGTGACGACTTCTCATTCATTTGCTTTTCAACGAGCACTTTGAATATCAATAACTATTTGGGCCTTGAAAAATCGGCTCAACACAAAATGAACCAAATTTACATTCTTTCGTCGATAGCTGTCCCAACATCGGTTTCGCTGGTCTTAGCCTCGGTCACGGCCGTACTGATTTTCTCCGCAATGCAGATGTACAAACCATTGATAGCATCATCTCAGATAGCAACGATTTTTGGTGGATACATGGGATCTTGGCTTTTCATCCTTTCCTTGACTGTAGGTCAATCTTCGTCTATGCATTGAGTGACATCATTTAGCATACATTTTTGTTGATTTCAGGCCGTATCAAACCTGGAAGCTGTGGTTTTGGGTAAAGGTTTTCAGGCGAAGCTGTTCCCAGAGGTTGCGTTCTGCCTTGTAGGGTCGCTGTTTGCCTGTGGCATGGTGCACCGTGTTTGTGCAACTACATGGTATTTCGCTGTTTTAATGTTGTTAACGATCTGACTTTAAAATCATTCTTTTCTAGTATGCTATTCTCCATAGCGGCACTGTATTATATCAACAGGATTTCCCAGAAAGTGCACAACGCCCCTGTTCCTACAGATACTTATGTTGGGAAGAAAAAGAAGAAATAAGTTGAAATGCGTTGTATCTGATACGTGTATGGCATATTTCCATGATATATTTCGACTGTAATGTGCAGACCAGAAGACCAAATACAGTACCGATTCAAATCTATGATTTATGCCGAAAAATTTGATATTTTTTTGCATAACAAACGTTTTATTTAGTACTAGCTGACCCGGCAAACTTCGTCCCGCCCCAAATTTGTTTTTTGTTATCAATACCTGCAAACATTCACGTTTTCTTACTAAGCACAAGTTCATGAGTCCAATCGCAGAACTGTTTATTGATTGATCTTCTAATCAACCCCGTAGAATTTACCTTCAACTAAAAAATTCCTAGTACTTCTACCAAAACTCATCATTATAAAATCAGATTATTTTCAGACACAATTCTCGTTCAAGATTTTTCAACCACTTGCAAATAACATGTTTCTCTCTTACATGGAATAAATGTTTGATACAGAAAATATGATAGAATAAAGACAGACCCATCCCGTCTCCTCCTCTAAGAGAGAGAGGGGAGGAGTGTCTATTCACCATAGAACAAGCCTGAGCTTCGTTTACGAGTTTAGGGAAATGTAGAAGATAATAATTGATTTAAAGGCAGAATGAATACTTTTTTGATTCCAAATAGCTTTCTTACAAATGAGAAATATTACTCTAAATAATTAATTCTCTCAGTGTGACGATTAATCGATCAATCGATTATTTGGGGCGATTAATCGTATCAAATAACAAACTGCTGAAAAGTATTCGATTAGTGGATGAACGATTAATTTCAAAAGTCGGGGATCACTATAGTTTCATTTTCCCTTTTGCTGCACATCGATATTCGGTCGCGTCCGAACACGAGCAAGGGCCTCTCAAATATTATAATTGAGGGGCTTATGGCGGGTTTACATTAGGGAGATCTATAGCTATAGATGGATTTATTCCCGTGAAAATAGGTGTAAACGGGTGAGAATAAATATGATACACTTATTCGAGGTATATATAACTTGAATAAATTCAGCATATGTAAACGCTTGTGAATTTCTCACTGGTGAGAAATCACTAAAGTTGGATGCAGTTCTACTTCAGGTGAAGATTTAGACTAGTTTAGACCTGAGAGAGAGGAGTCAGCTGAATGACAGATAATTTGTTTTCTTCTTATTCTTTTTACGCATTCTCATCAAGAAAATTCCAAACTGACAATTTCAATCAAGCAAGTTGTTGTCATTCATTTATGAGAAAAGTGTTCAAACTTGACGTGAACCTTTGTTAGTGAGTACATTTGTGCGTTTTATCCCCGATTTGATTTTTGACATAGGAATGCGTCTAAAGCGGACCTTACACGGTCAACTTTATTGACAATATGATGACATTTGAGAGCATAATGACAGCTGAACATGGCCGACGACGCAGAAATCCGGATTTTCTGATTTTCGAGCATCAATATCGTGACATTTCATATAGATGCATGATGTTGACGTTTTACCTCACGGACTTCCAGACTGAGTTGCCAGATATGCAAGCGCACATTTAATTTTTGTTAGTCTTTTTTGCGATTGCAATTAAAATTTATAAACTACTGAAATTGTAGGAATCATAAATGGAAGCTTTTGGTTTGGAAAACCGATACTTTGAATAGCAAAATACGGTACTTTTCACGATACAAATCAAAACTTCAAAGTAAACTGACAATGTGATGGTGAGAGAGTGGATGAAACTTAACAACGTTTTAGGAATTTTTTAACGTTGAACTCGGTCATTCTTTGCGCTAGTGAGCGGGTTGTGTGTTTCTTCACACTCCGCTATAAAATTTGGAGAATGAGAAGATCTGGGAAAATCACAGATGAAAAAACATCATGTGTTTATTCAAGCTACAGTAGAATCCCGATTATCCGCGGAATAGTCGGGCAAACTCACCGCGATTAACGAAAATCGCGGATGACCCATTAAAGGACAAAAAAATTCAAACACGAAAAGAGATGTTTCAACATAAAAACTATGTTCTATCAATACAGAAATCAATCAACTATCCATCTATAAGGTCGTGTACACCAGTGGCTAAATAATGTAAAAGCCATGACCACAACAAAAGAGCATGGGCCTATCACTCACTAACAAATTCCGGAAAGGCCTATTGATTTACTATGGAACTCGCAGTCACGAATAATCCGCTGGGCGGATCACCCGCTCGCGGATAATCGGGGTTCTACTGTCATAGTCTCATTTATGGAATAAAAACATTTGCTTGCAGATAAAATAACTTGCATATATTTTCGCAAACTAAAATAATCTGGCATCTCTGAAACTGAAAGGAACAGTCTGTATTTGTGAAACGAGTATTATGATGTATTTTTGAGAAGAAAAACCGAATTCTAAATTGTAAATTATGAATGAAAATTAACTTTTACGAATCAAATTAGTATTCTATGTGAATGCAAATCACTTTTTTTCTGCAAGTGGTGAGAAAATCCCATACAAAAATTATGTCTGAAATTGACGTTATATTATAATAGTACATTTTAGTAGGAATATCTGAAAATTCAGAGGAAGTAGGTTAAGTTAAGGTTAGGAATACGCGCTTCAACTAATTAAATAATACCAAGTAGATATTTTCATTCAAATTTTACTAATTGAAAATTGCCTTTTAGCCTTCTAATCTGATAGAGAATAGTTTGGATCCCAAACTCGAATGTCGCCACTAGCCATCGCGGATATTTTCGTTGTCTCGGGTTGAGGGCGATATTGACCGTGTAAGGTGGAAAAATATTGATTGAGGTTAGATCAGATGTTGAAAGCCTAGCTGTCACGATATTGAAGACACTTATTGTCAATCCGGTTGATCGTGTAAGGTGCCCATAACAGGAATATATGGAGGGTAAAAATTTGAACACTGATCATGTAGGAAATAATAAAAGATGTACCAGGTCAGCCCACATCATGGCTTCTAGCAGCATCGGCCCATTCAAACATTTTTTACTTTTGATAATTTCGATATAGTTGTCCTAAAGAATTATTTCGATGATTTCTAAAATAAAATCCGAAATTAGAAACATACTGACTTTTATGATTTGTTTGTCGGTGGAGATCTTATGTGAATTTATGGGTGTTTTGGGCCCATTTGTAACTTTTTCCGATCGATTCATTCAGTTTTCGCGAATTCTTGTATTCTTTCACTGGTTCCAGGTTGATCTATTGCTGCAAGCTCGACGAATCGATTTTTGCAATGTGGGCGATGATTGTCTATCTCCGATGCAATTTGAATATGCAGCGTACACCCAGGTTTTTTTACGCGTTTTTTTACGCGGATTTTCCAATTAACGCGGTTTTTTTTACGAGATTACGTATCCCCCGCGTAAAAAAAAACCTGTGTGTGGAATACATAAAATAAGAGCTAATCTTCCAATGAAAATAGCCAACATTGTTTTCTCTCAGGTGCATTTTGAGGGAATTTTGTTTGTGTCCGATGGAAATAATACTAGGTTGACTGAAAAGGATGCTGTGTCTGCATTTTTAACAGGCATTCGGATGAAGATGAGAGTTATACTACCAGTCTCTCATCATCTTTGCCATGATATTCCTGCCCATCACTGATGGACCATTCATATGCAATATTTAAATTTGACATGCAGGTTTAATCAAGGCAATAGTATCACTGAAGATCCAATCGAATTGACCGATAGTGAAGGTGAACCAATAGTCTTGTCCAAAAAACTAAAAGGATCAAGATTCTTTCTCCCCTTTATGTGTGATATAATTTGTTTACCATTTCCCATATACAACATATCTGTCGCTTCCAATCAGTCTGCATAAATGTTGCGCTCACTCTGCCCCCTCCTCACAACACCCACTTCCCGTTTGTGACATTGATGAGTGAACATTTTTTGTGCGAGTGTCGAGCAGGAATGAATTCCCAGATTCCTATATTTTCGAGCAGTTATGGACACCATGTCGGCCGAGCGACGAAAAGTGCTACAAAAGTGCTGGAATATTACCTCACCTTGCCTCCCGCAGGCAACAATGTCTATAGTTTCAGCTATAATTCTACAAGATAACTTGAACAGAGCGATCACTGTTGCTTTGCTTTCTCTTTTTCTCGTTAAGCTGTCATTCAAAACACGAAAGCGAGTGCTACATTTAAAAACAAAACATTGAAGCAGTGGTTGAATGGTTACAACAGCAAAAGGTAATTTCCCAAATCAAATGACTTGCTAACACGGTAGGCTTATATTTTCATTATTCTCAAAAGTAAACTTCATCTTATTTCAGCTGTTGCGGCACAAATTTCATGCACCAAACCCGTCCTGGAGAACATGCAGCTGGAACACCAGTGAAACGATGAATTACGATATATTACGGCTAAACTGAGGAGGATAAATAGAATGGTATTACTAGCGAAGACGATAGAAGATTAGGCTTTAAAATTTATTTTATTTCAGCTGTTGCTGCCGCACTTTCTCCCTCATTATAACGTATGAAAATCCCGGCCGGTGATGTTAACGAATTGAATGAGAAGGATGCTTCGAATGATGATGGTATTACCAGAGTTGAATGATCAGTTTATCGTCTTATCGTCTTATGCGTATAATAAAATGATTATAAAGAACGCTTTTCTGCACTTTTTATTTTAATTTTCTTGAACACAAACAAAGCTATAATAAGATTCAAGCAGTGCTGCGATCGGTCGACGTGGTGCCAGATTGGCACATCCTTGGCTCGTAATTGGTTGTTGAATACGAAGGGTAGGTCGACAAAATCATTGCAAAATGGCACGATATCGGCATCGTTGTCGACACCATTTGTTGGGACCGATTCGACACAACAATGTAGAGTGGGTTGTCTTTCTCAAGATTCACTGTACTCCTAATAAGTGCTCGAAAGATGTAATCTTACGTTGATCGCACTTGATCGAAGAAATTACATAAAGAATGTATTTGACCGCAGTATTTGATAAACTCTTTCTGAAAAGAACTGGATTTTATTTGCTGAAAACACTATCTTGTTTTCTCTCGTGTTGTGCGTTGGTAAACGATGGTAGGTTTTTTCGAAGCTGCTGTTGATTTCTATGAGTTCGGCGTTTTCGGCTTGCATGCAACGATTTTTGAGGATTTGTTTGACTTTTGCTTTCGGGCAGCCACACCAGCAGTAGCAGCAGCTTTCTTCTTGCTGGTCGCCTTCTTCACAGCAGCAAGTTTGTTTTTTTTGCAGCAGTAACTGTTTCAAAATGATCTAACCGCTGTACAATTATAATTGAGTGTAGCTGGCACCTACTTATATACAGATTTTTGTGATTTCAATAGCTTGCTTTCAAAACAATTTTTGAGCTATTGAAACAAGTTTTTGGATCAATAAGTAACACACATATAACGCGTAGACATTTTATCTTTCGAATGAAGCGGTTATCATTACATTTCTTTCAACCGGCGAAGAGGTTTTATTGCTCAAAATCTTGTTTCTCCAATGTTTTCTCTTGTTTTCGAAGCTTTGAACTTACACCCATGTATAGAAATGAAAGATGTAGTCCGACGTCCAAATTATTTTCACATAAAATGTCTTGCAAAAAATGTCATGTTGAAATTTTCTACATATTTCAATACTTCCCCTTGGTTCACCGTGACTGGTTCGCGCTGACATAAGGGTGATCACAACAAACGCGAGCTGGCTCCTCTCTCTCAGGTTAATACTAACTCGATAACCACCTGTTAATAGTACTTGATTGAAAAATATTTGGTCACAGTGTTACATGAATAGAAAACATTCAAATAAACTCTTTCACATGAATGTATTTTTAAATTCCCAGAGGAACTGGCTGATTATTTCCCAGCAATGATTAGATCTTTCCGGAACTTTCTCGATGCTGAATGGCACCCAAACGGAAAGAATTCTGCGCGTGTATGTGTCGATCCTTCGCCGTCCACCTCCTCCAGCACGTTAGACAACGATGTTGTCTTGTCGATGTCCTCACGAAAAATGAATGTGTCTCACCACCAGAATATCGCTTAAGTATGCTTTTTGTGTGTGATTGAATCGAGAGAAGGTGTGGTTTACGATGGCAATTTGGAAGGCAAACTAGAGGGGAATGAACTCTCTGAGCTCGGAACTTTCGGCGACTGAGCAATAATCGATTGCGGGCGTATACAATATTGGATACGGAAATATCCTACTGATAGGGAAGAATAATCTTCAGAAGCTATCCAGTTAATTGCGATTGATTGAAAAATCACAAAACCAAATGTATTTGGTCACAGTGTTACATGGATAGAAAACATTAAAATAAACTCTTTCACATGAATGTAATTTTAAATTCCCAGAGGAACTGGCAGATTATTTTCAGTAACGATTAGATATTTCCACATTTTCCTCGATACTGGAAGCCCACCAGTGGTTAATGCTAATTCGATAACCACCTGTTAATAGCACTTGATTGAAACATATTTGGTCACAGTGTTACATGGATAGAAAACATTAAAATAAACTCTTTCACATGAATGTAATTTTAAATTCCCAGAGGAACTGGCAGATTATTTTCAGTAACGATTAGATATTTCCACATTTTCCTCGATACTGGAAGCCCACCAGTGGTTAATGCTAATTCGATAACCACCTGTTAATAGCACTTGATTGAAACATATTTGGTCACAGTGTTACATGGATAGAAAACATTCAAATAAACTCTTTCACATGAATGTAATTTTAAATTCCCAGAGGAACTGGCAGATTATTTTCAGTAACGATTAGATATTTCCACATTTTCCTCGATACTGGAAGCCCACCAGTGGTTAATACTAATTCGATAACCACCTGTTAATAGCACTTGATTGAAACATATTTAGTCACAGTGTTACATGGATAGAAAACATTAAAATAAACTCTTTCACATGAATGTAATTTTAAATTCCCAGAGGAACTGGCAGATTATTTTCAGTAACGATTAGATATTTCCACATTTTCCTCGATACTGGAAGCCCACCAGTGGTTAATGCTAATTCGATAACCACCTGTTAATAGCACTTGATTGAAACATATTTGGTCACAGTGTTACATGGATAGAAAACATTCAAATAAACTCTTTCACATGAATGTATTTTTAAATTCCCAGAGGAACTGGCAGATTATTTTCCGGATCTTTCTCGATGCTGAATGGCATCCAAACGGAAAGAATTCCGTGCGTGTATATGTGTGTGTAGCGGCTGCTTCGATGGTCACCTTCTCTTCTCCTGAAGGATCGGCTTCTCTGTGCTCCCTCACAGTTTCAAACAAACTGCTTGTGTTTCAGGGCAGATCTCGATCCTTCGCCGTCCAGCATCCTCAGCAACGATGTTGTCTTGTTGATGTCCTCGCGAAAAATGAATGCGTCTCACCACCAGAATATCGCTTAAGTATGCTTTTTGTGCGTGATTGAATCGAGAGAAGGCGTGGTTTACGATGGCAATTTGGAAGGCAAACTAGAGGAGAATGAACTCTCTGAGCTCGGAGCTTTCGGCGACTGAGCAATAATCGATTGCGGGCGCATACAATATTGGATACGGAAATATCCTACTGATGGGGAAGAATAATCTTCAGAAGCTATCCTGTTAATTGCGATTGATTGAAAAATCACAAAACCAAATGTATTTGGTCACAGTGTTACATGGATAGAAAACATTAAAATAAACTCTTTCACATGAATGTATTTTTACATTCCCAGAGGAACTGGCAGATTATTTTCAGTAACGATTATATATTTCCACATTTTCCTCGATACTGGAAACCCACCAGTGGTTAATGCTAACTCGATAACCATCTGTTAATAGCACTTGATTGAAACATATTTGGTCACAGTGTTAAATGGTTAGAAAACATTCAAATAAACTCTTTCACATGAATGTAATTTTCAATTCCCAGAGGAACTGGCAGATTATTTTTCGGATCTTTCTCGATGCTGAAAGGCATCCAAAAGGAAAGAATTCCGCGCGTGTATGTGTGTGTGTGTGTAGCGGCTGCTTCGAGATCTTCCCGGGGAACCGTTTGTGGCATCACTCTCCTCCTGATGGATTCATGTCTGGCCTAAGGTGCACAAACAGGCTCTTGGTGACACCGTTCATCCGCGCTTTCATGATAAACGAAGAGCTTCACCATAACAGCGACAACATGCTCCAATCGCTGTTCAATTAGAACTGAGTGGATTTCCGAGCGGCGTTCGCTTATATACCGATTGGTGATTTCAATAGCCTGTTTTGAAAGCAATTTTAAGACTATTGAAACAAGTTTTTGGATCAAAAAGTAACAAGTATAGAACGCGTAGACATTTTATCTTTCGAATGAAGTGTTTATCATACCATTTCGTTCAGTTCTTTAGGAGCTATTAACGCTTAAAATCTCGGTCTCCGGCGTAACGCTTTCGTTTTCGAAACTTTGATTTTACACCCCGGTATAGAAATGAAAGACGTAGTCCTACGTCAATAAAAAGAAAATTGAAATCAGCTCAGAAATGTTAACAGATAACAAAAATCAATCCCCTAGTATTTGGTATGGCCCCCTTTGGCGTCCAGCTCTTCTTGCAAGCGCCGAGGCGAGATTTCTGGACACTGCAGAGGAAGTGCCTCCCAGACCTCCGTAATCGTCGTTCGTGAGTTCCACTTTGTTACCTGGAGTTTTATTCTTCGGATGAATCTTGATTTCATTTCATAGTTACTCAGTAGTGATCCTTCAGATGCTCTGCGTGAGCGTTAGATGTGCCGGGTGCCCAGCCCACTTGATCGCTAAACTGACGATGTCCATTTTGCCAGAACTGGGCATGCCACACACATACATCAACTGACTACCGCTGCCGTTCTTTTTCTTTCGCAATGTTAGCACAATTACCCGTTCATCATCAGAAGACAGGATCCTTTTGTGTCCTTTACCCGGGATATTTCCATGGTTTCTTCGTATATACTTTTGTTTATAATATTTTCTTTACAGTAGAAAGGAGAAAGGGTTCCTCCGACAGCAGCTGTTATTTCACGCAATGTCATTTCTCGATAAGTCTTACTTGTTATCACTGTATATGTAACAATATCTATTTCTTTCCTCTTACTTGCCGTTTTGATAAAAACTGTTTCAAAAATCAACAATGTTTGATGTTGACATCCCACACTGACGA
Organism: Toxorhynchites rutilus septentrionalis; assembly: GCF_029784135.1. NCBI lineage: Eukaryota > Metazoa > Arthropoda > Insecta > Diptera > Culicidae > Toxorhynchites > Toxorhynchites rutilus. Next base: position 246,171,727 of record NC_073746.1, read on the forward strand.
AAAAAAGTACGCTAATTCGCATAGATCTTACTCATAAGGTTAATTTGTTTGGGGAATTTTAAGGCGTACACTCAATTTTGCAATGCTCCGAATAGAAATTGTTTTCAACTTTCAGGAATAAATAATTAACAAAGAACTTTTCGCGAAATTTTCTTGCGCGCATAGTTAGTTAAATGTGTGTGTTTGTGTGTGTGATATAAATCAAAAGAAGAAATGTGTTCAAAATATTTTGCACCAAATAAATGAAGAGTGTCGCCAAGTAGCTTGTGTACACTCAATTTTGCGATTGACTGTTGATTTAAAACTTTTCAAACTTGTGCACTGCAATAGGATATTTTGCTCGTCTCGACAGTGACAGAAGTCGAGAGGAAACGAGCCTGTTCGTCTCATCATCTAAAATAGGGCCCATAACCTTTTTGTAATTTCTCATATTTCATTGCGATGTTCCCGTATATCTTAGTTTTATTTGTGAATAACCCACCAACTTTGAATTTAATGTATGGAGCCAAAATTTGGACAGTCGGTTACCGGAGATAATCTTCAGAATTCTGTTTTATTGCGTCTAACTATAAAACAATGTTTTCCTGGAATTTGAAATGTTCTCTCGATGCTGCCGAAAGGTATAGTTTGCTGATACTATCATTGAAAGTTGCTTCTTCCATACAATACATTTCGGAATTTTCTCGAATGAAGTTTTCAGAGGGTTTTCAGGCCCTTTCTTCTTAGTATTGGCTAAGATTCGCATGCCTGAAGAACTTGCATTGATTGTACTTTAGAGTGAGAAGCCTTAAAATATGCGAGGAACGTGATATACACTAACGGTATCAATGAATCGTCTGAATAATTAATTGTGTTAACTAATTTTATTAGTCACTTATCTACTTGTCGGTTGCACTTTATTGTGTATTTTACGGATTCATTTGCTACAGCAAGTATGATAAAGTTTTTTTTGCTTCATTCTTTTTCGAAAGTTTGTTGTTCACTTTGTTTCAATCGATTATTTGTTTGGGATTGTTTTTCCACAGAAATTCATTTCTGGGACATTTTTGTGTCTCCATTTTCTTTATAGTTGCTGCTGGCGAACATGCTGTAACGTGTGGTCGATAACATTTGTCTGGCTAGCGATATAGACGTTCATTACTTTTAGTATGTTTTTGAAACGTTTCTGTTGGATATTCTTTTATCTTTATTGGGAATTGGATAGCCGTCCAATAAAATGATGTGTTTTATTCTGAACTTAAGCTTGCATGATTTCGGAATGATATGACGTTTAAATGCGACCGCAAAATGTTTGAATAAAAGTGACTAGCTGAACTCTCCTCGGTTGTTTTGCAGATACATCATTAAAACGTGGGTTTGCAATAAAATGATTCTTTCTACGAGCAGCATAAATAACAATTATAAAAACTTTAAAATTAAAATAACAAGCAAAACATTGAAGTAAACTTAATAAATATATCGAGAATGACACGAAGCGAATTCTTCAAGGGGTTGGACGCGGTTTCATGGTTTAGTACACGTTGGCTGTTTTGCAGATATGACACTCGATTATGCTAGGATGGGGAAATGTGCAAAATAGGAGGTTTATTCTGATATTTTTGGTGGATATGAATTTGGTACTATTATCTGATATGGCCCAAATAGCTGAAAAAGCTGTATTTGCCTTAACCTCAAACTTAATCTGCTATGCTAGTTATGCAACTCTTTTCAATGTTATAATGAGCTTATTTGTCGCTTAATGAGTATGGATTAGCTGATATATCCTTATTACACTATCGTTAGTTTTAGTATTGTCATACATCAAACATATATGGATGACAATTCCGTTTCGCAAGCAGATTGTGATGCAGCTTCGCTGACATCACAGAAGCACTGTGATCAGCACATGCTTACACTTGCCTGCTTTACACAAATTGGTTCCTTAACTATTGTGTTTAGCATTTATCATAACTACTGTGTTACATAATGAGGGGAGAACTTGTTCCTCCAATGTGTTAACAACTTATTCACTACGAATCCTCGGCAACAGATTGAATCCTGCTGTTTGAAGGGAATTAGTAGTTTGTTGTTATACAGTTACTTAACTGTTTGCATTTGTTTGGTTGATCCCGCTTGACAACTTATTTTATCGATATTTTGAAACACTGATTGATTTCGCCTATAATAAATATCCTATAGATGCTTGTTTGCACATTTAGTATCAAGAGTTATTATCATTTCATTCTTCCCTATTTCTGTGTGGAGAATTTTCAACTAATTTTTCTATCACTAAATAAACCGAAGTCTTACAGTGTAATGTCAATTGTGTTTGTTTAGTTTAAATAGAGCTATAAGATTAGTATATGGTTTGAAACATTAGAAAACGAACTTAGGCTTCCGTCGGATTTGCGAATACACTCAGAGCAATGAAATATGGTTCCATACAATAATGCATCAGACTGAAGAGAAGGCAGCAAACACATCTCTTTCGGCAAAAAAGCGCTGCCCGGAAGAGAAATAGTGTGAGCAGATGGAGTTGCTTTTTTCGTTCTCGAGAATCGCGGAAGTTCTTCAAGAAAGTAAAAGTCTCACACAAAGGCTTTGAGCCGCGAGCCGAAATGTGCAGGAACAAGGAAGGAGGTATCGAACGAACGCGAGGTGATCGAAAGGTGGAGGCAGCACTACGATGAACATCTAAACAGCGCGCAGACAGGAGACCAAGATGGTGTTGAGGATGGCTACACCGGTGCAGTGAACAACGACGACGTAACACCCCCGACGATGGGTGAAGTTAAGGAGGCCATTAATAAGCTCAAGAACCACAAAGCAGCTGGTAAGAATGGCCTCGTAGCGGAGCTCCTCAAGGGAGGTCCGAGAAAACTTGTAGAGTGTATGCACCGGTTGATAGTCAGGATCTGGGGCACAGAATAGCTACCGGAAGAGTTGAAAGACAGGGTAATCTGCCCCATATATAAAAAGGTGACAAGCTGGATTGTGGTAACTATCGTACCATCACAGTCCTGAATGGTACCTACAAAATTCTGTCTCAGATCCTCTTCCGCCGTCTATCGGCAATAGTAAGTAGATTTGTGGGAAGTTATCAGGCCTGATTCATGCCCGGTTGTTCGACGACGTTGTTTGGCCGCCTGGTAAAGCCGAATAAGTGTACCGACGTGCCGAAAACCGATTCGAATCATACCGAACCCAACCCGAAGCAAGTCGGTCATCAAAGAAAGTCTAACCAAAACAAAACGACATAAGTTCGCGTTGACGGCATTCGGCATAATGTTGATGCACCTTTATACCCGTATTTTCTTTTTTTTTATTAAGGTGTCCATTTTCATTTCAGGGTGGTCCGAAAAATCAATTTTTTTAACTTTTTTCCCAAAAATGTTTTTTTTTAAATTCATAACTTTTGAACTACTGAACCGATTTAGATGATCGAAATATCTAATTAAAGTCTGCTAATTAAAGTTAGCCTTTCAATATTGAACTTGCAAGGAAAAAGAACTTTGTTTTCGCTATTATTGATTGTAGTCGTTTTTTATTGTTTTCGTGGCTTTGGACTAGAGGACGCTTTTTTATATTTTTCCTTGAAAGCTGAGGATTTTTTACATAACATATCTCGATATCAGAGATGAGAAAAAGTGGAAAAAGTAGATTTTTGGGACCACCCTAAAATGGAAATATGCGTTCTAACGAAAAAATATAAAAAACGGGTCTAATATATTGCAATAAAGAACAAAACTACCACTTTTCATAGAAATATGAGAACCACTATATCAGTTTGGCATGGAATGGCTGTATATATATATTTACCATTAGGTGTGGTAGTTAATCCCAAGAAACCAGGGAAGGGTTAGCTATATCTGGGATGCAGTCAAGACTAATGGAATGTAACCCAACTTCCAACTACTGAAAGACCTAGATCTATTGACACCACTCCCAATGGATTTATGTAAATTTCCTTTTTCTTCCTATTGTAGTGTGTGGCGATACGTAAGTATAAGATACGTAAGTCGTGACTTCATTCGTGTAATGAGGAGACTTATGTCCAACCACTACTCGCTAGATGTGCATCTCTACAGAATAAATCTTGTTCAAAGCAATGTCAATGTCGGTGTGGAAACGGTTACGATGACATCGATCACGCAGTTTGGCAATGTATGGATGATTACGCAGTCAGAGAGTACCTTTTAAATACCCTTGAGACTCAAGAAAAAAAACCTATGTTCCTATAAGAGACGGGTTGGGAACTCGCGACATCTGCTATATGCAGTCGATCTATGGGCCTGATTCTCGAATACACTTAACGGTGGAAACGAAATAAACGGCACGCCATTGAACTACGTTTTACGTGTTAGTGAAGTGTCGATGATAATGCTGAGTTTTCAGGCAGAATGAGCAATTTTCAAATAAAAAATCATTAATGAAAATTAACTTGTTCGTATCAAACTGGTATTCAATGTGAGTGGAAAACTTTGTTTTCTTTATGTGATATAATAATCTCATACAAAAATTTCATCTGAAGATAATTTGATATTATAATGATAAGTTTAGTGGGAAACTAATCTCATATCCAGATGTCGACACCGTACCGTTGTCATCGCGGATACATTACATTCCGTTTCCACCGTGAAGTGTATTCGTAGTGTATTCGAGAATCAGGCCCTATGTGTTTGTGAAACGGTCTAGTATAAGTATTTAATGCTTTTTTAATGCGTGTGGCAGCTCTCTGTTGAGACAACAGTACCCCTTATTCATATTCCTAAACTGACCAGTCCCACAAAAATTGTCGCCCTTCTAACATCGAGTAAACCGCGAGTATTTGGTCGGGTCCTACTAAATATATAATTAAGACGAAATTTTCTGTAAACAAATTTTGTTTTGAATTAGGGGCTCTGCAAAGCTTATGTGATTGAGCCTTACAAATTATTGAATTGGAAAAAAATTGTAAGGGGTTGTATCTAGGACACGACCGCATATTTTCGACGTAGGACTATGCAATTATATTATGTAATCCACTTGTTTACCACTTCGAATATTATTTTAGATTGCATCGAATTATTTATAATAGATTATGTTCTTCGTTACAAGTAAATTTGATGAACGTCCTTTTACATTTGATATGATGCCTAGGACTACCAAAATATGTGAACGGAAAAATTGTCAAACGATCATTGTATTTTACATTTCCCTTCGAAATTATTGCACATCTCATGTTTACGTAGTTCTCGAACCGCGAAAGTTCATTCACCTCTAGTATCTGAAATGACGATTTTCCCAGGCTTCTCAGTTCAAAAGTTCGTTTTAGGGAAACATATTCCGGTCTGCACAACGACAAGCGAGTACAAAAGTACTCAACACCAAAAAATACCCCCGACTTGCATGTACAGTAGAACCCCCATTATCCGCGAGCGGATGATCCGCGGTGCGGTTTATCCGCGAAATCGAGTTCTATAGTAATTCTATGAACCTACCCTAAATTTGACAATGAGTGGTAGGTTTTGACGTAGGACTACGTCTTTCATTTCTATACTGGGGTGTAAAATCAAAGTTTCGAAAACGAAAGCGTTACGCCGAAGACCGAGATTTTGAGTGTTAATAGCTCCTAAACAACTGAACGAAATGGTATGATAAACACTTCATTCGAAAGATAAAATGTCTACGCGTTCTATACTTGTTACTTTCTGATCCAAAAACTTGTTTCAATAGTCTTAAATTTGCTTTCAAAATAGGCTATTGAAATCATCAATCGGTATATAAGCGAGCGCCGCTCGGAAATCCACTCAGTTCTAATTGAACAGCGATTGGAGCATGTTGTCGCTGTTGTGGTGAAGCTCTTCATTTATCATGAAAGCGCGGATGAACGGTGTCACCAAGAGCCTGTTTGTGCACCTTAGGCCAGAAGGGAATCCATCAGGAGGAGAGTGATGCTACAAACGGTTCCCCGGGAAGATCTCGAAGCAGCCGCTACACACACACACACACACATACACGCACGGAATTCTTTCCGTTTGGATCGAGAAAGATCCGGAAAATAATCTGCCAGTTCCTCTAGGAATTTAGAAATACATTCATGTGAAAGAGTTTATTTGAATGTTTTCTATCCATGTAACACTGTGATCAAATACATTAGGTTTTGTGATTTTTCAATCAATCGCAATCAACAGGATAGCTTCTGAAGATTATTCTTCCCCATCAGTAGGATATTTCCGTATCCAATATTGGATGCATAAAACCTTGTGCCTCCAACGTAACGCTCTCGTTTTCGAAGTTCTCCAAATATTCATTCATTCAGAATGAATTCAGATTCAACTTCATACAAATGATCTCTAAATCAACGATAGTCCTACGTCACCCTTGCAGTTATACCATAGATATAACCCACTTCCTGTTTTTGTTCTTCTGTTTTGGTCATGACTTTCACATTATTTGACTACTGGTGTACACGACCTTACAGATGGATAGTTCAATGATTCCTGTATTGATAAAACATTGTTTTCATACTGAAATATCTGCTTTTTTTTGTGTTTGCACCTCATTTTTAGTCATTTGTTGTGTTATCCGCGATTCTCGTGATCCGCGGTGAGCTAGCCCGACTATTCCGTGGATAATCGGGGTTCCACTGTATTTCGGATAAGCGGATTCCCCCAGGCACATTAATTTTGAAGTCCGTGTTAGAGAAACACAGCTCAATGCGAACAAAAATACCTCCGACTTGCATGTATATTTTCAAAGCGGATTTCCACAGGTACATCGATTTTTAAGTCTGTGTTGGGGAAACCGTAAATCGGGCCGATCAAAACTTGACAGTTAGGGCGTTTAGAGAACGCTCGACATTATACAATTATTCAATTGTTCATCTCATGAAAAATAACAATTTATTAATTGTGATAGACGCGTAGGAATATTTCCTATCAATTGATACAAACATCTTTCCGATCTGTTAAGAAATGTTCGAGAGCTAAGCATTCGAAATACGGGTAGGGTTGGCACACAAATCGACAGAACAAATGTATGGCAAAAAAGGAAGTTCTACCAGTTTTCATGAATTTAAACCGTTTAGAGATTAGCGAATTGTAATGTATAGCATATCAAACAAATCTTAGAAAATTTCCGATACGATTGGTATGCAAGTCATGAGAATTCGTTCACAGTGAAAATAGTTATTAACGTTAACTTTATTTCATTAAAACGTGACCTGTTTTCTGATTTGGCACCCTTCCTGAAAGACGTAGTTCTATGTCCAAAAAAAAAAAACTTCGAGGGTAGCACACGGAAGATGGCCAATTTTCTTTCGATTTGTATGCGAAATCCTTTGTTATGTGCTTCAGTTCAACGGAGAATATGCTCTAATCTGCGCAATTTTGAGTTTTTGTTGGTCAAACAAAAAATAGGAATGTTCATCATTAATTATCAATCATAATTCCTCACATTTTCGCTACTCAGCTCAAATATCATCGGATCACGGATGGGTCATATTTCATTGCCTTGGTGTGAATCTGTTCCTTATTCTTCATAATTTTTTCTGGTTTTCTAATACTTCTTAATTAATAACAACCTCTGTCAACGCATATAATCTTTTACGATCTAATATTCCAACAAAACGCTGCACTGCACTTCATAGAAAAAACAGTAACAATTTAATGTAACGTACAAAAATTAATCTCAATTATTCCCGTTAGCGATATTTACACTTTACCCTTCGCCCACAAAACAAATGGGACCAGATTTTTAGGGTGAGAAAACTCGTAAACTGCGCAGCAGCGTGGCTAACATATTGGCCAAACATTCAGCGTGCAGAGCGAGCTGTCCGGCTCCGAGCGGCCCCACCTTGACGCACGCCAGCTCCCGAAAACTGGATGCCACGTCGTGAATCTTCAACACGATATTCCGCGTCTGGAGGGGTGCCGAAGTGTAGCGGGTTAGGTCCTGGGCAAGCTCGGTGATTCTTCGCAGGGCCGAAAGGCATGCGGTTAAATGTTCCGGAAGGTTGGTGAGATTTGCGTCCGACATTGATACTACGAGATGTTTCGAAGCCGTCACCAGATGTAGCGATTGGTCGGTGAGTTCGTCCTTGGCGTATTGGAACTTCTCTTCGTCGATACTCGTGCCACCGCCCGCAGTTTGGGCCGCGGAGCACATGGCTGCCACTTGATCTAGCTTCACCAGCAGACCTGCCATCGCTACATCCGTTTTTGCCATAAGCGTGTCCACGTTCAGCACGTGTCCATTTTTGCTGGACAGTATCGGACTACCCGGATTGCTGACGTTTGTTTTGCGAGTCATTTGTGGGGAACATAGAAGCGACAGTTGGGGTTTGCCATCCGCGGGTGGATTCTTCAGGCAAACTGATGGACAGTCACTATGCGATCGGTAGTGACCATTTTGGCGGTTAGTCGGCGTTGGGGACATTGATTGTGGAGGTTTATCGGTGATGTCGTCACGGTTGAAAGCGCGTTCAATCTCCCTATAACAATTCGGATTGCGATGAAAGTGGGGAGAACCAATACCGGCCGTTCGAACCGGTGAGTTATTGGCAGAACTTGAGATGGTGTACGTAACAGGGTTTTTGAGAATTGGAACTGGGCTGCGAATACAGGGTTTCAAGGGAACCGGTGGTAGTGGAGGTTTCCTTGGGGGTAACGCAGAAACAGTAACCGGCGGCGGAGTTGTGGATTGTTTCTCAAATCGGGGTGGTAGTGAAGGTGGATCTACTTCATAATAGCTACCGGCATTGCCATTGGTTTTCGCATAGTTCGGAGAGCGAATTGGTGAGTTCAGTTTGAGTTGAAGCTCGACACTTTTTGGAGGCCGTTCGGGTGGACTGGTTTCCGTTGTGTGTTGGCACCGTTTCGGAGGAAGTGTCAGCTCTTCCGAACGTGCGCCTGCCCTCGAGACACCGTTCGAAGTTTGCGCATCGGCAGACTCTTCAGCCTTTTCTTTTTTCGATTTTGAGCAGCAGGAGAATGGACTCTTCCTATCTACAGTGGGGTATTCGATTACGTGACCATTTGTTTTCTCCGAAGCGGTTGCCACTGAGTTAGCGTTTGCGGCTTCTGAGTTACTGTAAAGGTCGTATTCATTGTTTTTCGTACCACACATCTCAGGAGGATAATACACGTCGAATCGTGACTTATCGCACTTAGCCAATATATTCGTGGAGTTAGTCTCATTACTGAACCTTGGCTTTGGCACTGGGGGATCATCTGTCACGTGGTTCACGTTTTTAGCACTGGTAATGCCGTTGTTAGCTAGGTGCTGAATACTGGAGGGGTTGTTTTTCAGTGCAGATTTCTTGGGATGATTTGTGCCTGGGTCACCATCTGCTAATGCCGGTGGTGGAGGAATGATGTACGATAAGATTTCTTCCGGGGTCAATTCTACGGCTGGAGTAATCTTTTGTGTAGGGGGTGCTATCGTTACCTTTTTAAGGAATTCCTCCAGATCACCAACTACGGTTTCCATTGCGGACGATTCATCTTTGTTGGTTGTATTGGCGGGGTTTGATCCATCATCGAATCCTGTAGGTGGAACGCTAAGAACGTTCAAATTATCCAACTCATCCGGAGTCTGGGGAGGAGGAATAGATCGTAGATCTATTATATCTGGATCCGTTTCAATGATAGTGTCCTCGCCAATCTCATAACCATACAGTTCAGCAATTTTCTTCGCTGCTAAGTCTGTGTTATCAGCACTATCACCACTGCTGGCCTCTTTCAACTGTCGAAGATACTCCTTCAGATTCATGTCCTTCGTATCACAACCTAAAATGGAACTATCGGGACTGTGAAGACCGAAACTTGTACGCAACGTTTTGTTCCTTAAGTTATTCTGAGGCATTTGGTTTGAGTTTTTATGGATTGGTGAACTGTTCGGGGTGTATAATGATTCCGAATCGCTCTCACTTTGCGACAAATCATTTCCCAAAGCTTGTAAATCGTTTAGGATTTGGCTTAAACCTTGAGCTTTCCGTTGACTTTTAGGGGTACCTTGCGCGGAATTGTTTTCAAGTCGTCCATTAACTTCGCTGAATGGTGCTGTGTAGATTGAGTTCAATCCCTTGGCAATACCATCGAGACCTTGGTTGATGGTTTCCGTGAGAAGGGTAAGAGAGTCACTGTGTTTCAGCACTCCTGGAGCATCCTCATTCGAAGACTGTTTACTGCTGTTTAAGCTCTCACAGTCGCTCTCGACGTCAACGGACGTTTCGTGCCACAGATTAAGCTTACCAGGTCGCACATCAAACTCATGACAATACTCGCCATTTTCGTTCAAGTATCGCTCAGAACTCTCTACCATTTTTTGCATTTCCGCTACCCTTCGTAGAACCTCTTCATTTCGCGCTTCAGACATGTTCAGTTTGTGGGGAATTCCAGCCCGCTCCAAGCCGTCTCTGGAGACACGCGGGTTGTGCATCTCGAAACCGTACTCGTCATGACCGGTCAACTTGAGATTTTTATTCGACGTCAACGTGTTGTTCATGTTCCGATCGCAATCGTCCGATTTCGAAGGAATGTACATCGTTTTGGTCGAATGGTACGGTGGCGGCATCAGGAAGGCCATACTGTGGGTTTGCTTCTCCGAGGGAAGGTAACTCCAGCAAGCGTGTGCGACGGAGTGCTGCGAAAGATAGGGCGGCGCCAATTCCTCCACGGTGATGTCACGCTCCTGTTCCAGGGGAAGTTCCTTACCTTTAGAGGAGAAGAAAGAAGAAGATTATTTTATTTCATCCGTGATTAGCGATTTGATGTACGTGTTCCTACCGGCCATAAGTCGATAATATCCCGCGAGCACGATAGCGAATTCACAGGCATCTCGGTCCTCCATTGCGAAGTTGATCACACGATCCGGGTTGATGAAGACGGTGACCGTGCTGGATACGTCGTCGTCCCGTATTACAACGACACGGTTGAGGTCCTCTATGTTGCAAATTGGCTGCGGCTGAAAAACGATAGCGAATTATATCAATAATGATATTCATCATTTGAAAGTGAGTTATGTAATATTGGGTGCCCGAAAAGTAATTGTCGTTTTTTCACAAAGAATGCACACATAAAGGTTGGATGTACATAATTTGAAAACTCAACACTCTCAAGTTTTGGAATATTTTACGAACAAAATCTTGGTGTGCGTAGATGTAGTGGAAAAAATATCGGGAAGAAATAAAAATACGATTTCATTCTTTTTTCTTAAAGATATTGTGGACTAACACAATTTTTTCCAGCTAATTCATAAACAAATCCAATCAGCCTTATCAATCAGCTTTCATTTGATTCCTATTATGTTCCTGTTGGACCTTTCAATACAGAAAGTTTTGAAAACTGTTTTTGAAATCGATGCAAAAAAAATTCGTTTTTTCGTCAATGTAAAAATTATCCTTGTACAGAACAGGATACTTTTTCAATATCTACATATGTTTCGATAATTATATGAATGTCAGTTTTTCTGCCGATAAGCAACTGAGAAATTTCAACTGTAAACAGTAATTTTCCGTATATTTAATTCTTTAATATTCCAAATAATGGCCCTGAAAGGAGCTGTTCATTATATGAACACATTAACTTTCGAATGGATTGTAAGAGTTTAAGTGATAAAGAGAATCAAGGAACCGTACATCAATTATGCTGTCTATTGGCAATACTAAACTGTTGAAAACAACCATATTGATGTTCCAACATCCATTCTGTCAAATATATACCGGAAATATGCGTTTTTGAAAATTCTTTATTTATCAGTTAAATTTATCTTATCGCCTTCAAACTAGACCCCTTCTGAGGAAATACTCTATTTCCAACAAACAATCCAGTCATCGAAACATTTTTTTTTTCACTTTTTATAGCTGTACTCAGGAATTGACTTTAGTTTACGCAGGGAATTCATAACTTTCATTGCTTCAATGCTGTCAAAACGGGTCCCATGAAGCTGTAATCTGAGTTTCGGAAATAGGAATTTATCATGCAACGTACTCGATTTCATGATATCCTTGGCCACAATTACATAAACTATTAGTAGTTAGACCAACATGATAGAGACGTGCATTGAGCTCTTTAAACCATGCTCTCGTTGGATCTTTGGAAGTAATAGAGTATCGTAATCTTCCGAGATCATCTCCTCTCTATTGAGATGCATTTGATAAGTGCTCGCCCTGTCCGCCTCGTAAACACATGTAAGAACGAAGAAGAAAACCATTGAGGCTAACCCCCGAATCGCATGCAGACATGTTGCTTGTTGCATTGTGCGGGAGTGCGAGCGGTGGGTAAAATAGAAAAAAAACCTATTTTATTCGTACGAATGTTTACTTGTTTTACTATCTTCATGGCTTATGGTTTGGATAGAACAAAATTCTGAATGAATTTCCCATCTAATGGTATATATTATAACACATATCATAGCAACGATTTTTCTTTTTATGACCCATTCCATGAGGTTGGGCACCGAAGAGCCGAATTTCAAATCAAGATTTGGGAGAAAAATGAAAATGTTATCTGAATAACCACACATAACATAAATTCTTTGAAACGAATTTTATTTTCATGCACAAACCTTTGAGAGGGTAGACCTTAAAAAACTATATGATTATATTTAATATATTTTAGGTTTTCACTATTTTTATGTTTCTTGAGATCTCTCTGCACTTGCTCAACGAAACTTCAATGTCTATATATCATTGAATGGATAATTAAATACAAGTTTGAAGAGCCGTCGCTAGACCTAGATTTCATTATGTAATTTATGAGAAAAAAGCATTTGAAAAACAAGTATTTTGAAGCGTTGTCACGTCATAGAGCATTTTTTTAGTTTATCGGATGAACCTAAGTTCAAACATTTTTATACTTGGGTTTCTCTGAGCAAACAATAAGGGTCAGCAACCTAAGATCGGTCCACAAATAGAGGAGTATCAACTGTCTCAAGAAGTTGTTGTCGCGTAACGAAAAGTATACGATCCATTCCAGCGTGACGTGACAACATGTTGACTTACTACAATTTTTTTGCGTTTTCCTGTATAAATCACACAAAATTAGTTGGAGAATATTTGATAATTTGACTGACAACAAGCTAATCTAATACTTTCGTGACGTAACATCACCTGACCTTTTGCTGCTTCGGGCTGTTGAGCATAGGTGATTAATTTAATTAATAACAGTTCCTTTTCAAAGCATACAAATGTTTTATGATTTGTTAACAATAGATGAAAATAGATTCCAGAATATAGAGTATAATCTTATTTCGACTTCCGGTTTGCTAATGATAGTATTAAATGACAAAAAATATGGAAAACCCATACGATATGGGTACTGGGTGCAAGGGTCTTACTAGCAGACAGGGTTGCCACATATACAGAATATTCTGTATTTTACAGATTTTTCGCCAATTTGAGATATAAAATCTGTTGTAGCCGTGGGCTGGCCGATCCTTTAAAAGCGCGCAGCTTAAGCGCCACTCCCGAAGGAGACTGCCCGCCAAGTTCGATATGCCCGGTTGAGACTCCCTTATGAGGGCGAGTTCTAGTACGACTACTTCCGTAATAGAAGTACGGATCGTTTCAGCCAGGCTACGATACCCAAACTAGAAATCAAAACCCAACTGAAGCCTCATCAAACTTCATTAAGCCTCAAAGAAAACGGTAGATCTCACCCGTGCCTGAATGAATCATCACAGGCCAGGTCGCTATTCCCCACCAGAGAGCGTAACCCAATGGAATTGCGAAAATCTATCATTCAAATTCCGCTAAGCGGAAGACGGATCACGACAAAAAAAATACACATAACATTTTACATATTTCCAAACATCAAATTGAAATATTTAGCTTTAATTGTATATAGGAACAAACGAACTACATTTAACATTTGGTTCACATTTATTTCTATTTCTTAGGCCTATCTATTTCCTCTCTACTTCTTGTATTCACGCATGTGTGTGTGTCTGAGTCATGACTCATTAAGTTTCATCGTGCTTTGTGCTTTTGTCTAATTGGTTGTGCTTTGTGCTGATGCTTTTATGTATGCTGCATTATCCGGGAATTATGTCACCGGAACAATGACTTTTGTTGGACACGCCTTTGTCTCACTGTGCCCTTTTTCCACTTTTGGAACGGTACGTAATGAAAATCCCCGTGGCGTCCTCACCGGACGCCACTTTCCACAATAGAATGTGATTGGAACGGACTCACCGAATCGTTTCAAGCTTGCTTCGAAAGATGAATCGCTGCTGCTGACGTCGTTGCTTGGAGGGAGCTTTTATTCTGCTAACTCGCTGTGTCGATATCGATTTGATTCTCGCTGCTGTGGGGTGCGGTGGGCGAACCAATTCTTTCGTCCCGACTCGACGATGTCTTTCTTCAACTATTAGCACTGACACGCTTTTTAGCGATTTACTTTGCACACCACACAAGATTATCCTATTAGCACAACTTATTGCTCACGAACAAATTCGCGCACTTCCACAGTTTTAAGCTATCAGCAGCAGAATGTGCGAGTCCGGAAATCCTCAGCTCAGGGAAAGTGAAATCAGGCTAATTAATTCTCTTTTCCCGAAACTTATCAGCCGCACTCGGAAATCCAAGACTAAAGCTGGCCGTCTCATTCTAGTGTCGAAATACCACTTCCCAGCTTTCGCGATCAAGAAGCAGCATACTAGAAAGCTCTCACGGGAATCTCTCCCGGACTCTCAGATCTGAATATTGGCACAGTGAGGCGAATAAGCTTTACACAGCTTTTAATATCGGCTCAACCCACATACTTATTATCTACCTTAGGGCAAATACATACAGAGTATGTTTTGCCCTAGAACATTTAAACTGCTGACCGCTACACTGTATACAGCCATTTCATACCAAACCGATATAGTGGTTCTCAGATTTTCGTCAAAAGTGGTTGTAGACCTTCTCCTTGGTTCGTTGGCTGGGAGAAAACAGGAATACACAATCCAGGAATTGCACAACGACTTTTTCCTTTTAGTTCCACTTTCTTTCATCTAATACTGTAAACAGCATAGTATCACTAGTTCCACAGTTCTTATAGAACTTCCCTTTTGTACATTTTGTACGTAATTTATTTAGTAATAGAAATGATATAAAATTTTAATCGTCTATGTTTGTTCAAGTTCGGTTGGCTACTAGCTTGGCCGGCAATTTTATTGGTGTATATAAGTAGCAATGTTTCATTTCAGTCTGTTCCTACATGCCTTTCTAAGTGTTTCCTTTTCGTTTGTGTTATCTATGTTATGACTATTATTTGTGGTAGTGTAGTGACAAGAGATACTCTATTTTGTGTACCGTTGTATGTAGAACAGTTATAATTTTTACTTATTTAATTCTAGTTTTAATTCAATGCATGTACGTGTTGTGTATTCTTGTGTTTAATTTATACTAAACGGCTACAGTGGTAATTTTGTTTTTTTATCGCATATTATCTAGACCCGTATTTTTATTTTTTTCATTAGGGTTACCAAATATATCATGAAATAAGAGAGATGATTTTGGGCATTAAAATTTGATGCGGGGTAATTTGGACCGTCTGTGGGGTGATTTGGTCCAGTGTGTGTTCCATTGAAAAAACATACTTATGTTTATGTAAAGTATTTTGGGATAATGTTACAATCAGTAACAGTGTTCCATACCAGAAAAAATGCATTGAGACCATTTCGAATTCTGCATGAATCATTTCACTATTGTTCGAGCATTTTCAAACACTTTCGATGCTTGGTCAAAGAAAATTCGTCCTAGATGGCCTGTGTTGCTTTTTCAAGCTCCTTTGTTTAATCAGCGGAAAAAAACCCTTAAGGGGGTATTCTAGTCTAGAAATCTGAAAAAATCGAAATTTTTTTTTTTACCATATTTCTGTAGTTTAGGCATTCAAGAATATACTCTAGAAAGGACTTATCGAAAATCCTATTATTTACCTAGTTAGAGCCATCTTAGTGATGTGGTATCTAACCTGTTACGGCCATCACAATGAACTTCAAACGCGTTTCTCTCGGAACTAGTTTTTTTCTAACTGGCGTACACGATATCTCAAGTTCTACTGAACCGATTTATGTCAAATTTATATGAAAATAATCTGCATACATCTCTCTATCGCATGAACCAATAAAAAATTATAACTTTTTAATTTTACTATTTTTAAAAAATCGGTAAACGCAAAAAAAAGTTTTAAACAGCATTTTTGTTTTCAAACGGCCGCCATTTTGTTAAAACCCATGTTTTTGACTTGTCCGAGGTTCATGCCATAGCGACATCTTTACTGATTCAGAATCTGTTCGATTTTTTTGTTTCAGATAACCAGAAGGACTGGAATCGTGTACGCCATGGCACAACTTTTTTTTGAACACCCTCACTTCACCAGCATGTAACTATTCTAATTATGAATATTTTTTTTCCGTCCTATTTTTGTTTTATTGTTGAAAGATAGATAAACGAATAATGATATAATGGATAGTAAAAATATTCTTTGTTTTATTTTTACGGAGTTCGAAAAAACGTCCGAAATTCGTGTCTCTACACTAGAATACCCCCTTAAAACCACGTTCGAAAAATTCACAATTCATGACAAAGTGCTTTCTTTTTTCATGCTACCGTTTTCTCTAATTGTGAAATTCTACCAAAGTTGTTTTACGTTATGTACATACGGTTCAACAATAGAAGGAGATGACATTATAAAACATCCAAGTTGAGCAGTACTTTTTGAGATATAGGGGTGGTCCAAATCACCCAGTATGATCAATTCACCCCGTGTTACCCTACGTGTGACCCTTTGTAACTTTGTATTTTGAAAATCCAAGATTTCAAGATTTTCAAGATGAATAATAGAATACAGTACATCATGAAAAAATTCCGAAAAAAATTCAAAAATTTTTAAAAATTGTTGAACGGTTATATTGCAGAGAAATATACTAATGATACAAAAAAAATGTACTGAAATCTAGAACATAAAATAAGCGAAAAAAAACTTTTTAAGTTAAACGGTTTCATTGTGATTAAGCTGCAGCTGTACTTGCCTAGTTATTTTCTAGCTTTTAGTACATTATCTGTATTATTATTATGTGCAATCACAATGAAACCGTTTAACTTAAAACTATTTTTACTTATTTTATTTAACTTTGTTTTTCTTCTTCAGTTTTGAGTCATGAAAATATCTTGATTTATAAAATGTTGAACCATGTGCCATTTTTTCATTTATTAGAATGCGAAGGTAGAACATGAAGGTAAACCAACAAAACCATGTATAAACATCATACAATTCAGAGGCTGTCCACATACCACGTGGACAGAAAAACACTCCTCTCCCTCTCCGTGGACAAGCGTAGACACTATATATACCCTTCCCCTGTTGTCCACTTGGCATTTCTCCATTTTTTGACGAAAAATCGGGAAAATAATCAAATTGCGCCTAAATTCTATTTTATGTTTTGGTCCTATTTTATATTCCATGGTTTGAAATTGATAGAAATGTTTGCTTTTAAACAGTAGTGGTTTGTTCTCAATTTATTCCCAAACATTTCCCGTGAAGTTATGTCTATAGCTGTTTAGTTTATTCCAAATTCCATTAACGTTGTTATTACGTTATATTAGATCTTTTATTCTTATTTATTCTTTTATTTTTTTTTAATTTTGAAACTCCTACGATGGTTCGTCCCAGTGAAAACGATCTAAAAAGTGCCGCGAGGTGTGTTTGCCATTTATCAACATTTTTGATTTTACATACGACTAAACAATTTAAAATTTTTATATGACATTTAAACATTGGGTTTTTTCCCTGGTCGTTTGGTAAAGATGTTCGATTATCAAGACCCCATGCCAATGGCGGTTAATCACGGCGGGGAAAAAATAAGGATCTATGGATCACAATTTCTTATTCAAATTTTCAAATACACGTTGGAATCTCTTGGAAAACAAAGCAGTGTAGCAGTTCATAAAGGATTACCTTCTAGGATGACCACAAATGCTCCCGCTGATCCCGTAAAAATTTCGGAGGTTCTCGTATTTCAGAAAATCACAAACGATGTGTTCGACCGAATTGCGGTCTCGCACAGATCACAAAGGGGATGAAAGAATCTCCTGTTGAAGTTCTGTGATATTTTGCAATGGCCAGTTCTTAGTCTGGACAGAATTCGCTGCTCTCTCATTGATTTAACGCTTTCGATTCTGGTTATGGGGCCTTTAATTTTCCGGACCGCTTCAACGGATAATTTTCGTGAGATGAATTCGACAAAAGTTTGCTTTAGGCCCACTGAGCTCAGTCCAGCTCTAAAGTTATTTCAGATGGCATTTTCCACTCGATCCTCTATTGATCCCAAACCAAAGTTGTTTAGCTATCGGTGGGAAGTTGGGGTGTGTCACCTGTGTGAGTGTGTAAGATTATTTTTGTTAAGATAGTTAAGTGCGTCTCTTAACCTCCACTGGTTTAGGCGAGAAAGCTCGCTGTTCTGGACATTTTCGCCGCGTCCACGAAGATGTCAAACGCAAACGAAGGTCTGGTTTGACGCGAGGTTTTTCGCAAAGTGCAGCAATCTGCCGTCTATCCCCAGTCTTTCAATGTCTTCCGAACTAGTGGAATTCAGATTCGGTTGCATGTCTTTTCCAGATTCAGAGCTACCATCTCCACGTGCTGTCGATATTTTCTAAAATCATAAAACAGGATTCTCAATACCACCAGACTAAAAGAACTACGTGAAGATCGGCTTTGGGGATGGCTAAAAGAGGTTCATTTCGTTTCCCTAAAGATGTTTTCAATTAACATTATTATAAATGATTAAACTTTTCGTCGCCCATCACGATTGGCTTGAAAACCGTGAGTCGCTGATGGAGACACTGGAGACATTAAATTAATTTTTCGGTCAAATTGTGTAGAACCATACATTGCAGCGTTTTGCGTAACCAAGGTTTACCAGGTTCCAGGTTCACTCATGAATATTAATATTTGTAATGAATCTACTATTCCATGTGTCGTATACTGAGGATTATTCTTGAAATGCGTCTCGATTTGATTATCATGGTGGCACAAACTTCCTGGACAAACCAATAGCAGTGTATTCCAGAAAATAATCTATTCGATGAAGATTGTCTTCGTTACTAGGGACCGTATCTCTGGAGGGTCCGTGCCCCATGAAAAATTTTTTGTTCGTGCTCCATTTCCGCAAAACTTGGCAATTCTAAAAAAATAGAAACGAAGTAGTTTTTACTTAGGTGGCGTCTTCATTTTTCATTTATCTCAATGACTCTCTAAAACAGTGTTTTTCAACCTTTTTTTGCTCATTTCCCCCCTTTACGAAAATTAATCACAGTGCTTCACCCCTATCAGTATTTTGTAAGAAAGTCTGTAGCATATCAGTAAAGTAATGTAAGAATACAGACGGTTTTCAAGTTATATTCGCAACAAATTTGATTTTTTAATAGGGGTACCGGTAAAGTTCTTGGTTTAATGCTTTATTCTGCAAAAATGGCTAAAAATTTAATATTCATAGCATTGGCCATCGCTAGTCATAACTTTTTCCCATCTTTTTGGCAATTCAGGGATCCCTTTGCGAAAATAATCGGCCGGTTTGTCGGCTAACCGAGAATCGATCCAATTTTTGACTTCATCAAAATTGGAGAAGAGCTGGTCAACCAGGCCATGTTACATCGATCGAATAAGGTAATAATCGGACGGAGCAATGTCTGGAGAATACGGCGGGTGGGATAGGACCTCCCATTCCAGCGTTTACAAGCATGTTTTAACCGGTTTCGCGACATGCGTCCGATCATTGTCGTGCGACAAAATAACTTTATCGTGTCTTTGCTCGTATTGTGGCCGGGTTTTCCTCCAGTGCACGGCTCAAACGCATCAATTGTCGTCGGTAGAGGTTCCCCGTAATGGTTTCATTCGGTTTTAGCAGCTCATGGTACACCATACCAAGCTGTTCCCACCAAATAGACAGCATAACCTTTTGGCCGTGAATATTCCGTGCGGCCGTCGCTGTTGATGCATGGCCGGGGTATCCATACGTAGCCCGACGATTAGGATTGTCGTAATGGAACCACTTTTCATCGCCAGTAACGATTCGATGCAAAAAATCCTTTCTTTTATGCCGTTGGAGCAGTTGATTGCACGTGAAAAAAAGGCGTTCGACGCCTCGTGGCTTCAATTCATACAGCACCCAATGTGTTATCTTTCGGATCATTCCCACTGCTTTTAAACGATCGGACATGGTTTGTTGAGCTACTCCAAGTGTATCTGCAAGTTCTCGTTGCGTTTGTGACGGATCTTGATCGAGTAAAGCCTCGAATTCTTCATCTTCAAACTTTTTTGGTGGTCCGGAACGTTCTTCGTCTTCCAAGTCAAAATTACCCCTTTCAAACCGTGCAAACCACGTCTGACACGTTCGCTCAGTTGGAGCATGATCACCATAAACTTTCACAAAAATGCGATGACTTTCCGCAGTTTTTCTTCTTCATATTGAAGTAATGATGAAGTAACACTTCTCGCAATAACACTCTCATTGGTAAGAAATTCGACATATTCGAAGTTGCAAAAAACTTTATTGTTTACGCTTCAACTTTTTGACATATACTGAAAAAGACGCGCAATGGCAGTAACTTTTCAACGAATGTCTGGAAGTTTGACTCACTGGAATAATAATCAAGTTACGCCATCTACTGTAAAACCGAATAAACTTACCGGTACACCTAATACCTGTATCTGATTACAAAAAAAAGTGTATAAGGTTTGGCAAGCCAGTATGGCATCTGCGCCTGAACTGTTTCCGACAAAATCGTAATTCTTGAGAACGTTGTCGAAAAGCACACCTCATGTTTTCGATATCCACTCTGTTACGGTGTTTTGTTCCCTTCAGCAGCATTGTAGGAAAACCAGATTCACAAAAATTCTACGCAAAAGACAACCACTCTCGTAACGCTTATTCCGCATATCAGGATAAGAATCGATCATTTGTAGATCGATGAGTTTGTTCTGGAATTGATCCGAAACTTTCGTCACTGCCAGCCGGAAGGCATTTCAAACCATGTCCAATTTTGTTCTTTGAAATAAGGAAAATATGTTTCAAGTTTAACTTGTTGTGAACAGTTTAAACAAATGCTGTACAATTTCCTTTTTTATGGTCTTCTGTACTGTTTCGTCGTCTGTTCCATCATCATGCTCTGACGAAAGTCTTTTAAACACTGCGAAGTTGTTCTTTTGAGCATTACATTTCAGATTTTGAAATGTTTACTTTGCACATTTCTCCCTTTTTAATGACCAAATTTGGTCCTCTTGCTTTAATCAGGAGAACAAGTTGAAATGTAAATTCACAATAGATATACGAATAGATTTAAGAATTGAGTGTGTGTGATTATCAACATTGTAATAATATCCTTATATCCCATCCTTTTCCTGAAAAATTATGTCACCCTTCTAAACTCGAGTCCACCGCGAGTAATCTGTTTCCCACATTACTAACCATAGATTTAAGAAAATTGTTTGTATATATATATATATAGTTTTAAAAACATATTTAAGAATTCGGCTCCTTTAAACTTACGTAACTGAGCCTTTAAAAATAAACGAATTAAAAAAAAAATGACCAAATTCCCCATCGGTTGAAAATCACTGCTCTAAAACAAATGAAATCGATATGTAGATGTAAAATTGTATGCTGAGAAGCAATCATCAATGGGACATACTATTTTCAAACTAGATTCTAACAAAAAAAAAAAAAAGGTTTCGCATTGAATCAAGTGTCAAAATCGACAAAGGAGAGATTTCTAATGTTCAAAAATCATATTAGGGCCATTAGAAATAAGATATGTTTTCAAAGCTAATGAAAAACTCACTCATATTACCATAATAGGTACTGTTGCGATCAAGCAAACCATTTGTCATGACAATTGTCATGCGAAAATGCGAAAACAGAATAGAAACTGAGAGAGGTTGGCGTCGACATCATGCCTCATACCGTATGTTTCTATTCTGTTTTCGCATTTACGCATGACAATTGTCATGACAAATGGTTTGCTTGGTTGCGATACTAGGTACTTCTGCCCTATTTCCTAATTTCATAACGGTCAGTCCCAGCGATCAAAGTTTTTTTTAACGTAAAGCTCAACGTCAGTTCGTAGGGATCGTCTAAGGAATGACTTCAATTGTAAAAAACAGAAAGTGGGTTATATCTATGGTATAACCGCAATGGTGACGTAGGACTATCGTTGATTCAGTGATCCTTTGTTTGAAGTTGAATCTGAATCCATTCTGAATGAATGAATAAATGAATATTTGGGGGACTTCGAAAACGAGAGCGTTACGTTGGAGGTACAAGGTTTTATGCATCCAATATTGGATACGAAAATATGCTACTGATGGGGAAGAATAATCTTCAGAAGCTATCCTGTTAATTGCGATTGATTGAAAAATCACAAAACCAAATGTATTTGGTCACAGTGTTACATGGATAGAAAACATTAAAATAAACTCTTTCACATGAATGTAATTTTAAATTCCCAGAGGAACTGGCAGATTATTTTCAGTAACGATTAGATATTTCCACATTTTCCTCGATACTGGAAGCCCACCAGTGGTTAATACTAATTCGATAACCACCTGTTAATAGCACTTGATTGAAACATATTTAGTCACAGTGTTACATGGATAGAAAACATTAAAATAAACTCTTTCACATGAATGTAATTTTAAATTCCCAGAGGAACTGGCAGATTATTTTCAGTAACGATTAGATATTTCCACATTTTCCTCGATACTGGAAGCCCACCAGTGGTTAATACTAATTCGATAACCACCTGTTAATAGCACTTGATTGAAACATATTTAGTCACAGTGTTACATGGATAGAAAACATTAAAATAAACTCTTTCACATGAATGTAATTTTAAATTCCCAGAGGAACTGGCAGATTATTTTCAGTAACGATTAGATATTTCCACATTTTCCTCGATACTGGAAGCCCACCAGTGGTTAATGCTAATTCGATAACCACCTGTTAATAGCACTTGATTGAAACATATTTGGTCACAGTGTTACATGGATAGAAAACATTCAAATAAACTCTTTCACATGAATGTATTTTTAAATTCCCAGAGGAACTGGCAGATTATTTTCCGGATCTTTCTCGATGCTGAATGGCATCCAAACGGAAAGAATTCCGTGCGTGTATATGTGTGTGTAGCGGCTGCTTCGATGGTCACCTTCTCTTCTCCTGAAGGATCGGCTTCTCTGTGCTCCCTCACAGTTTCAAACAAACTGCTTGTGTTTCAGGGCAGATCTCGATCCTTCGCCGTCCAGCATCCTCAGCAACGATGTTGTCTTGTTGATGTCCTCGCGAAAAATGAATGCGTCTCACCACCAGAATATCGCTTAAGTATGCTTTTTGTGCGTGATTGAATCGAGAGAAGGCGTGGTTTACGATGGCAATTTGGAAGGCAAACTAGAGGAGAATGAACTCACTGAGCTCGGAACTTTCGGCGACTGAGCAATAATCGATTGCGGGCGCATACAATATTGGATACGGAAATATCCTACTGATGGGGAAGAATAATCTTCAGAAGCTATCCTGTTAATTGCGATTGATTGAAAAATCACAAAACCAAATGTATTTGGTCACAGTGTTACATGGATAGAAAACATTAAAATAAACTCTTTCACATGAATGTATTTTTACATTCCCAGAGGAACTGGCAGATTATTTTCAGTAACGATTATATATTTCCACATTTTCCTCGATACTGGAAACCCACCAGTGGTTAATGCTAACTCGATAACCATCTGTTAATAGCACTTGATTGAAACATATTTGGTCACAGTGTTACATGGTTAGAAAACATTCAAATAAACTCTTTCACATGAATGTATTTTTAAATTCCCAGAGGAACTGGCAGATTATTTTCCGGATCTTTCTCGATGCTGAAAGGCATCCAAAAGGAAAGAATTCCGCGCGTGTATGTGTGTGTGTGTGTAGCGGCTGCTTCGAGATCTTCCCGGGGAACCGTTTGTGGCATCACTCTCCTCCTGATGGATTCATGTCTGGCCTAAGGTGCACAAACAGGCTCTTGGTGACACCGTTCATCCGCGCTTTCATGATAAACGAAGAGCTTCACCACAACAGCGACAACATGCTCCAATCGCTGTTCAATCGCAAACTGAGTGGATTTCCGAGCGGCGCTCGCTTATATACCGATTGGTGATTTCAATAGCCTGTTTTGAAAGCAATTTTAAGACTATTGAAACAAGTTTTTGGATCAAAAAGTAACAAGTATAGACCGCGTAGACATTTTATCTTTCGAATGAAGTGTTTATCATACCATTTCGTTCAGTTCTTTAGGAGCTATTAACGCTCAAAATCTCGGTCTCCGGCGTAACGCTTTCGTTTTCGAAACTTTGATTTTACACCCCGGCAGTCTTCCGACAAACACTTACACATGTCCACCCGATGTGAAAATTACATGTCTTTGTTTGAATTCAAACATGATTTTCGCTAGTGTTGAATGTCTATCCCAAACGCGAACAATGATACACAAACATAAACATTGTAAACAAACACGATGTTCATAATTCACGAACATCATGTACAAACATATCACCCGATGTCGCAGTATTCATTGCTTTCGTTTCGTTTCTTTTCACGCACGGAAAGAAATTATTCATCCTAAAATATTTCTTCGTAGAATACTTTTTCACAGAAACGAACTTGAAATTTAGTTCGCATTACAAAAATTGCATGAACTAAGAGGCTATGAGTTCATGCACATTTTGCAAGTCTGATTATATAATCCTTGGTT
Source organism: Toxorhynchites rutilus septentrionalis (assembly GCF_029784135.1). NCBI lineage: Eukaryota > Metazoa > Arthropoda > Insecta > Diptera > Culicidae > Toxorhynchites > Toxorhynchites rutilus. The sequence continues at coordinate 246,196,472 of NC_073746.1, forward strand.
TCGTGCAAAGAAAACATTCTCTGAATAGAAAGAAGTTTCTATGAGATTTTTTTGCGTGCATGTTGCAAATTGAAGTCTGGGGAAGCGACTGCACAGCGGGCGACGTCGTACAAATGCTGGCCAAATAAATAAATAATTATCCAAAAAATAGTTTTAGATGCATGTTGATATTTTTATGAAAGTTTGATTAGGGCGTTCAAAAAACCAATTCCAAAAAAATCATTTTGCAGGGTAATGTTTCTGAAAAATTTCTGCATCAAACGCATAAAATCAGTTGAAACCAATTGCAAACTGCAAAATATTATTTCATTATGAAACTAGTTTTGGTATTTTTCATATTTTCTGAACAAAATGTGATTTATCATGCACATTTAAATTTGCGTTTAACCCTCATTTTGAGGGGGAACGAATTTTCTGGGGATGCATTTTTCTAAAATGGTTTGGAAGCGTTTGCTTGGAATGAATGCAGGATGGAAAAATGGATGCAAAGAGAACTCATTTTAGGTAAAATGTAAATGGGACTGTTATGCCTTTTTGTGCAGTATAGTAAGAAGCTGGCGCGAGTAAAGGGATATTTTTCAGTTTAGCGCAGCATAATTGATTTTATCTTTATTTTTTTAACTTTAACAGTATTAATTTGAAATCACTGATTTGGGTAATTTAAATTTATTATATTATATTATTATATATATATATTCTGAAACCTCCTTCAAGTTTGTTGATATAGTAAAAAAGTAAAACGAGAGTCGTTCAACAAGTTGTTTTTTTAAATTTATTACAAGGGAATAGAAATAAAAATAAACAAGAATAAAAAAATGTATGGTGATCCAAATTAAAAAAAACGCAGCATTCAATTATTAATTTGAGACACAGCCATTGGTAGGAGATCTTGATTGCATCTTATAATCATCATATCATTCAACAAAGCTGCAGACATTCGCAAACGCCGTTGATCAAGTAGTATTTTGACTGCTGAAAAGCAACGTTCCACCGTAACTTGAGTTGCTGGTACAGCTAATGCGGTCATAGCCAAGTCATACAACTCCGGGTCTTCGAATTGTTTACTTTGCCAGTACTGAATGATGTCCATAGATGTCGGTAGTCGTGATTTGGCATTAGCCAATTGTAGAAGCTTCAGTTTGAGATCTAACTGCGTAGTTTCAATTGACGGTCTAGTCTGGTTACATTCTTCTTCTAACATGGCATCAAAATCATCTTCGCTATTATCTAATGGTCCTTCGTTGGCGGATGATTTTTCGTTCTCCATTTTAGTGCAAATGCTGGTTTTAAACTTACGAAGAATTGTATCCACTTTAAGTAAATGATCCTAAAGAAAATTATATTAGAAAAAAAAGAGTAAAACAATGTGAACGTTGAAGTTTCCGTTCTACAACATTTACATATATGATCTTGAGAGCATCCCCAAATTGTAAATGATTCGATAAAAATGAACACACTTTCTACTATCCATTTGAGTTATTTTATATGGCTACAATTTGAAGGACTACTAATTGAATTAAAGTTGTCCACAGTCCACTTTTATATACAATATTCTAACTGGTATGCCTTAGTGGATCTTAGCTTTTTTGCTGACATTTTCTTTAAATAATAGTTAATTTGCTTTGTAGTTAATCGAGCAAAACCAGGTCTCCAACAAAACTGTAGCTAAGACAACTTATTTCATTTTAACGATATACGGTAAAGCAAGTTTTTTATCAAATTAATTTACATTTCAGGGAGCTTTCCTGGACCCCATTTGGTATTAAGGGTACTATTCAAAATTACGCAATATGGTAAGGAATGGAAAGTCCGCATAAGACTTCAATTCATATAAAATATGGGTTAAAAGTGGGCAGAGATGGAAAATAATATGGCATTGGTTTTGTTGTTGTTGTTGTTTTTTGCTTTGGATTGGATTGTTGTTGTTGTTTTTTTACTTTGGATTGATTTGTCTCGAATGAGACTTTCTACGTTTTGATGTAAACTACAACTACAACAAACGAATCTGCGATATAAATACTGATCCATTTTTTTCCCTGATCGACTAAAAGAGTTGATGCATGTATTACGCAAATTGTGAATAGTCCTTAGCATAATTGTGCACATATTAGGTTGGGGAAAAAGTTATTCATTATTTTCACGGTAGCTGGCTTTAGTGATCAATATCTGGCGTAATATCGATCATACAATTTTGAGTTTAGGCTCGTTGTAAAGGTGACATTTCACACTAAAAAATCTTTTGCTGTTTTCTGTTTGTTCCATTCAGTATTGAGTTACAGGGTATTAACAATGGAGGTCAACAAAGAGAAAATTCACATTTTACACCTTTTCTTTCATAAATGCGAAAATTCAAGTCAGGCCGATACTGCAACAGCAAAATACATGCAATTTAATTAATCTTTTTAATTTTTATTTTTTTATTTTTTTATTAGTTTTTTTAAAAATTGTTTACCGTCTTTTTCTCGCATTGCAAAATTTTCAGAGTGATAAGAAATTGGGATCAGAAGAAGATTGTAATAATCTATTGCTCGATAATTCACTCAAAAATAATGGATTACTTTTTCCTCAACCTAATATATTAACGTTTACTTAAATCGTATAGAAAATTGCAACGATACATGACTACACAAATTTTTAGTTATAAAAAATACTTGAAATGGCAGATAGTTTGTCTTCCTTCGAAAAAAAAGGCGAATCTACAAAGCACCATCTTTGGTCAAAGATCAATGCTGCCTTGAAAGCCTTATTATTAAACATTTCACTCATTCTTTTTTCCAAAGTTTCGATAATTCTCGTTGAAAATCGATGTTGTGTGCTTACTTTAATTTTTAGTTCATATTGGCATTTCTTAAACGCTTTGAATGCATCTCCGTATATGAAGTTTTCCCGTTGGAATGTTTTTGTAGCCACATACAGAGGCTCAAACGCCTCGTTATAATCCTTCATGAAATCCCATGTTTCATTGCAGATTAAGAGTTCTGAGCATTGTCTTCCGATATCTCTGTAGAATCCTTCATGAGTACGTATACTGTCGATCATGGCCCACGTTGATCCCCAGCGCGTCTCGCAATCAATAAGTGGCAAAGGAATTCTGGCAAGATCAAAATATGTCTTGAACTCCACCTTTCTCGTGACTTTAACCGATTTGCGTACCACTTTGAGAATTGCTTCGGACTCCACATCTAAAACGTCTTTGGCAATAAGATTTAGGGTATGAGCTCCACATTTGATTTTTTCGATGTATCCCTCGGTTGAATTCGAAAATGAATCCTCTAGATCACTTAGCATGACATCCAAGCAGGAATCATTTTCATCACTATCATCGTCTGTATCGGACTTCTCAATAATTTCCACATCTTGTTCGGATGAAGCTGGAACATCATTATCTGTCTGCATCATCAAAACCATGTCTTGCCCAATTCGTAGACCATCAGTACACTTCAACATATTGAGACCATTATCAGTCGTAGCAGAGTATATATTCAAAAGACTCAGTCCGTAGCATTTGAGCACTTCTTCAATATGCTTTCTTATATTCTCGCCTGTTTGCCTTTCTTTCATTTCAAGCATTGATAACGTTCGGATAACGAGCTTACCATTTTGGATATATTGAATATTAATTCCAAAAATTTTCCGTTGGTGACGTGATACACCATCATATTTAAAGCAAACCATACGGGTTTTCACTTCAGCTGCAATCATAGCACGAACTTGATTGGCCACATTTGAAATTTTAGAGACCATTGCCTTGGAATTGCATGGGATACCCAGAGCCTTAGCAAGAACACCAGTTGTTTTATTGAAAGCATCACTATCGAAAAAGTTAAATGGCACACTGTTGACTGCAGCCATTTGCACTAATCCACATGAAAAATCGTCAGGATTTACCGGTACTGAAACTCTTTTAATTCTTTTGACTGACAGCCCTTCGGATTGATCAGCTTGTCGATCTGATGTCCTCTTATATCCTTCCAGGCCGACTAGTTTCGCAACAACTGGATGTTGCTGAACAATATGGCGTTTCAAACTGTTATCGGCGCCTTTCAACATACTGTGACATCCCTGTACCAAACATTTATAAAGCTGCGTAGCTTCGTCAAGTTGGAAAAACTTGTCTTTTACATTTATTTTCGCCATTTTACCTGTTTTTTTTGAACGATGAAAATATGTCAGACCACAATGATAAATAAATATGTAGGGTCCCATTATTCATTACAAGCCCTTATTTTCATCCCACTCGTTAACAAATGATTGGAGCACGAAAATATCTGTTTATTTTGGTTATCATGTTTGCTTAGGACCATAAAAAAATACAAAAATAAAAAATAATAAACAAAACCACTAGCGCTATAATCCACATATGCTATGGGATGGACTACGAGGTGATGAAATGAATATGGGAGCGGTAACCCTACATATCATATTAAAACGTTACTATTGCTCCATTACTTTGAATGTACAAAATTGACCGAGATTTTCGCCTTCAAAAACTCGAAGTGATAGAGGAGTGTTTTGTCTCTAAACGTCGCACAAACAGAACTCAGCTTGCTCTAACACGGCACACATTCACTGTAAAACACCTTGGAATAATATCAAATTTTCACTAACCTTCAACGGCACACAGCAGAACCAGCAGAGAAATTTTAGCGGCTAGACCGTTAATTTTTCGATGCTATCACAAACTGAATGAAGGAAAAAACTAAAAGCTACACTTACACTACACTACATATGCTATGTGTGTATGCGATTGCATAATCTTTTCTTCTCCTCTTCTTCGTTTTGACGTAGAACTACGTCTTTCAGGGAGGGTGCCAAATCAGAAAACATGTCACGTTTTTATTAAATAAAGTTAACGTTAATAACTATTTTCACAGCGAACGGATTCTGATGATTTGCATACCAATCGAATTGAAAATTCTCTAAGATTTGTTTGATATGCTATACATTACAATTCCCTAATCTCTAAACAGTTTAAATTAATGAAAACTGGAAGCATTCCGATTTTCCCATACATTTGTTCTACCGATTTGTGTGTTTCCCACAACCGTACCGTCAGAATCGAGCAACTAATACAATCGTTTCTGCTCGTTACCAGCTTATTTGGTATAAACAAGCCATCCACGATTTGAACCCACACCACTTCTCGTTTGGTGGTCAATATCGTGATCAATATATCACCACTTCTCGTTTGGAGCAATATCGTTGCTGGCGAACATCGAGCGAGAATGGACAAGGGATGGAGGAGTATGGAGTTTCTTTCCACTGATGGAATGGAATGAAACAACAGTTGCGAGCGAGGAGTAAGTAAGTGCAACACAGCGAGCGGACATAACTCATACCTAATGTTGATTTCACACACATGACATACACAGCTCGATGCAAGAATGGAAGATATTGCGAAACGGCAATGTAATTTCATCCGCATTCACTACACACCCTCGAAGAATCGAAGAAATGCGTGCACTAAATAATGATAATAATTGTAAAAAACTCTGATATCAATCGACGTTTATTTTGTTCAGAACAGATAATGAGGTTTATTTTATTTGCCCAATATTTTAAACGAATCAACCATTGTCATGATAGGAAAGCATTTTTTTCCATGTCAACATACCAACACACCACGCGTTGAATGGTGGTGATGTGGTGTCCGACTCGCTTCTTCTACTCTACGCACTGCCGGTGCTTGGGGTGAAAATGCAAGAGAAACTGTACACCATGTTCGAACATCATGTGAAACATTGGGATTAAACATCGTATGTCCAAACATACCACGAATACAAACATGTCACATTTCCTAACACAAGTACGAAAAAATCATGTTTGTACTCAAACACAAAACTGTGAACAGCAGCGTGGACATAATTATTCCGGACACAGTGTTTTTTGTGAAACATGGAAGACTGGTCATTACCCTTCACATTGTTCAATTCCGGGTAATGAGAGGGCTGACTCATTAGCAAAGGTAGGTGCGATTGAGGGCGACATTTATCAGCGTCAAATCGCCTTCAATGAATTTTATTCTTTAGTCCGTAAAAATACCATCGCTAATTGGCAACGCAAATGGAATGAAGATGAATTGGGCCGGTGGTTTCACTCAATTTCCCCTAAGGTTAGCCTCAAACCGTGGTTCAAAAGTCTAGTCTTGAGTCGGGACTTTATTCGCACCTTCTCCCGACTCATGTCCAATCACTGTTCGTTAGATGCGCTACTCTTTCGTTTCAATCTTGCCAGTAGCAATCTCTGTGTTTGTGGCCAAACTTACCACGACATAGAGCACGTTGTTTGGTCGTGCGAGGTGTATCTTGTTGCCAGATCGAATTTAGAAAACTCCCTTCGGACCCGAGGTAGACAGCCCAATGTACCGGTGAGAGATGTGTTGGCTCGGTTAGACCTCGATTACATGTCCCAAATATATGTTTTCCTAAAAATATCGATCTTCGTGTGTGATTGTCCGTACACCCTTATCCTCTCCTTTTTTTTCCTTCGCGAGCGACTGTTTCCCTTCTGACTAACTATAGAATAAGCTGAAATGTATATACATAATAGATATAATAATAGATTTAAGAATTGAGTATGATGAGCGTGAGTGTGAATGCGAGTGTGAACATTGTACAATATCCTTATATCCCCTCCTTTTCCAAAAGAAACTATGTCACCCTTCTAATCTCGAGTCGACCGCGAGTAATCGGTTTCCTACTTTATTAACCCTAGATTTAAGGAAACATGTTGATATATACTAATAAAAGTATAGCTAAGAGTTCGGCTCCTTTAAACCTATGTAACTGAGCCTGTAAAAATAAATGACTTAAATAAAAAAAACGTGGAACCCCTGAAAATTTTCAATCGTATTTTTCCCTTGGGAATCAGTTCAAAAATTTGAGTTTTCGATGGTAGAATTCTCTCTTGCTCTCCTTTCTTGTAACAATTATGCTTCAGGATCGGATCGAATTAAGTTCAACTTGTTGAAAAACTTCCCTGATGTGGCGAAACATCGCTTGCCGAATTTATTCAATCGGTTTCTGGAGCATAATATTATTCCAGATGATTGGAGACAAGTACGTGTTATAGCCAGTCTTCCGAAAAACACTTACACATGTCCAAGCGATGTGAAAATTCCATGTTTTTTTTTTGCGGCGAATGACCTGAAAGGTTAAAGCCGACTGAAATAAATCAAATAGTCAAATAGTCAATTACATGTTTTTGTTGGAACATGAACATGATTTTTGCTAGTTTGCTCCTAAAACATTTCGTTGTAGAGTATTTTTTCGCGGAAACTAACTAGAAATTTAGTTCATATTACAAAAATTACATGAACTCAGAGGCTATGAATTCATGCACATTTTGCAAATCTGATTAAATAATCCATAGCCATTTCCCGTGAAAAGAAACCATTTTCTAAATAGAAAGAAGTTTTCTATGAATCTTTTTTCTCCGTGTATGTTGCCAGTTGAAGTCTACGGAACCGAGTGCGCAGCGGAGCGACGTCATACAAATACTGGCTAAATAGTTAAATACCCAAAAATATGTTTTAGATGCAGTTTCAGGAAAGTTCACACCAATTCTTGGTATTTTGATGTGGGTAACTAAACATCTCCGCCACGCTTTATTCAATTTTAGTACTTGTTCAAAAAGCTGATAATAGCCGATGTTACATAAATTCAATTTATAAATTGATGCGTGGACTGAATAATGATATCAATTGTGAAGAACTCTGATATCAATTGACGCTTATGTTGATTAGAACAGTTAAAGAGGTGTATTTTATTTGCCCAAAATTTTAGATGAAGCACCCATTGTCATGATAAATGCTTCCCTTCCCTTTTCATATCAACGCACCAACACACCGTGTGTTGAGTGGTGGTGGTGTGCTGTCTAATTCGCTTCTTTTACTCTACACACTGCTGTTGCTTGGGATGAAAATGCGAGAGAAACTGAACATCATGTTTGAACATCATGGGAAACAAACATGACACATTCTTAAACAACGGGTACAAAAAATAATGTTTGTCTGCAAACATAAAACTGCGAGAGTAGGGAGAACACTGTTCGTCTCGTACCCAGTGTTCAATGTGAAACACGGAAGACTGCACCCCGGTATAGAAATGAAAGACGTAGTCCTACGTCAAAATACTATGAATAGCGTAAACACTCCCACGAACAACAGATATTGCAATGAGTGCCCCATAGTAACGTGTTTTCGACAAAAAGGATCCATCTACTCTGGCGATCTGGCATAGTGCTTATATCCGCAATTCGCAAAGGATGTCGGATGACGTGTAAGGGGACTATTCGGCCCTCGAGAGTCTAAGATGCAACACGTTGTTAAACCACACGTTCCGTGGAAATTATCCGCTGGTGATTATATCACGCATCAACGGTGTAACTCGAGTGAGAAAGTAGGGATCGAAATTTCTGTGGAAAAATCCCAGAAAACGTTCGTGCAAGTGAACGGAAAGCCGTGTGACAGTTTTCAAAGTGCCACGCCCTACCCCCAAGAATTGTGGAGTTATTTGAGAGAGCGTACACCTTGTTACGTCATCACGCGCAGCATTGCGTGACAGCAGAGATTTTCCCGCCGGAATACCGACAGTTCATGAAGAGGAGTCATCCAGGACATCGGGAACCAGCAACAGCAGCAGTAGCAGGAGACGTGGCGTGGTGGCTTGGGTGGATCCGGAGACAAAAAAAATCTATGTGAACAATAAATGTTAAGGTTAGTTTAGTCTAAAAACTAGTTGTTGTGATTTAGAACGCCTCACATCCGAAACGACCCTGAATCTATGAGCTAGATCTTATTGTAATCAATGGACAAATAAGTTCAGTAACAACCTTCTCCGACTCATGTCCAATCACTGTTCGTTAGATGCGCTACTTTTTCGTTTCAATCTTGCCAGCATCAATCTCTGTGTTTGTGGCTAGGGTTACCACGACATCGAGCACGTTGTTTGGTCGTGCGAGGTGTATCTTGTTGCTAGATCGAATTTAGAAAACACCCTTCAGGCCCGAGGAAGACAGCCCAATGTATCGGTGAGAGATGTGTTGGCTCTGTTAGATCTCGATTACATATCCCAAATATATGTTTTCCTTAACACGTTCGTCGCCCAATGCACTGTTTTTGAGTTTCTCGCGAGGCCCAAATTGCGGATGATTTATTAAATGAAGACCAAACATAGTTTGTAGACAACTTTTACATGATCTAGTGAAATTTCTTTCTATTTGAAGACGAATTGACAACAATAGCACATGGCAAAGTCATATTATAAGGGTTTCGCAAAAAAACTCCAGTGCAAACCTTCTGTACTATAAATTGATAAAAAGTATAGTATAAACATTATATTAATATGTTTATTAAATTTGAACGAGGAAAATGTCACCCATATCTGGGTGACGGGGCGACGAAAGGGTTAAAGCTATCGATCTTCGTGTGTGATTGTCCTTATACTCTCATCCCCTCTTTTTTTCTTCGCGAGCAATCGGTGCTCTTCTTACTGACAATAGAATAAGTTGAAATGTAAATACATAGTAGATATAAGATAGGTTAACTTAGTGTGATCAACAATTTTGTTACAATCTCCTACAAGGATGGATCCTTTTCCTGAAAAAATATGTCACCCTTCTAAACTCGAGCCGACCGCGAGTAATCTGTGTTCTACCTTATTAACTATAGAATTAAGGAAATTTGTTTATGGAGAAATATATATAAATATATAGTTTACATATTCGGCTCCTTTAAATTTGTGTAACTGAAAATAAACGAATTTAAAAAAATGAAGAAAAGTGGGAATGGTACGAGGGTCGTTCAAAAATGTCCGTATAAATCCAAATCCAAAATTACCATCACTGGGGACTGGCATGACTCGGGCTATGGTAGAAATTTTAGAAACGGGGATGTTAAAGCTAGGAAAATTTCCAGAATATGATACCTGATTTAATTTCTCACTTAATTCAAAAAATCATTTACTTTCTCCAAAAGCTTTGGAGCGAGTGAAAAATATGATATCCACGATTAAATGTGAAAGCCACGAAACACTTTGAACATTCACCCTGTTCACCAGATTTGGATCTCAATTTTATTCATTCCACAAATTAACAAGAAATTTCCACGTGGAAAATGTTTCCTACCCAATGAAGAAATTATTGTAACAGTAGCTTAGAGAGTTTCTTGGTGAGGTGTATTGAATCCTACGGAGAATAATGAAGAATAATGTCATTTTTTGAATCATGTATTTTTTCTCATTTTCGGTCCACAAACTTTTGAACTAGCCTGGTTTATGCGCTTATAGACATCAACCCAAAAGGCGATAAGTGTTGAATACTGTTAAAAGCCGGGGGCATTTTAAAAACGCAATGCGCAAAACAGAATTAGCTCGAATGCTGAATGAATGAGAGATTTCTATAGCCATACGAACTCCGACAATGTTCGAAAAACTATTTTATTTTTAAAATGACAATATGTACTGGATTCTGTTTTATGCAGTCACTTCTTTCTTCAAAGACCTTGATTTCTGAGCTGGTACAATATAGGTGACGAGTAACTGATATAACTCTTCTGAATTGAAAGCAAAAAAAAACACACTAGCAAACTTAACTCAATGCTTCTAAATCACTCTGTTTCGAGTAGTTGGCACGAGTTGAAAGAAAGATTTCCCATAGCTGTATAGCAGGGGGAGTGACAGTCTAAAACTTTGTCTTTTGTCTTCCGAGGTGCAAACGGCAACTATAGGTGCGTTTTTGTTAGGAGAACTGCAATTTACTTACCACCGTGTTCCGCACACCCGCAATCTGGCTCAATCCGAAGCGAGGACTAACTAGCAGAACCCGTTCCACGCCGTCCCGCTGGTTCGTGCTGAAGCATTTCGCACCGTAACTAGGCAGCCCGGAGATTATATCCAAATAATGGATTTTCGCCTGCCAAAAACACGGACGGAAAATTTATTTTCATCAGACACAGTCACAAGAATCGGATAAACTAGCAAGCTGGTATCAACGTTATTTGAAAAGTTTTTCGTCACGTTCCGATTGGCGACAGTTCCAAAGTTAGGATACAATTCGGAAGCTTACCTGTAACTGCGTCAACATTTTTGTTGACGAGCCCGTCATCTGGGAGTTTAATTTGAGGAAATGTCCAAGCAAACGTCTGAGCTCCTTGCGTTTCATACCGTCGATCAAGGAAGCAGGCACAAAGCGATCCAGTCCAAATTCTCGTCTGGAAAAAAGTGGTGTTGAAGCGGATAGTTGATTAAAATTCATTGTCGACAAAATTTCGATTAAAGTGGCGCTTGTATAAACAAAAAGAAGGAACGCTAATTGCATTTTCATAAACTAAAAATTTTCTCACTTGGTTTCGTGGGCAGACAAATGGAAAATCTTGCACGCGGTTTTCACAAAGCCCACAATAAAAATACACTCGTGTACATGGGGGGTCACTTCTTTATCCGGCAAATACACTTCGTCTGGGACTTGTGCTTTGTGCCCGTCTGAAACTTGGAAAATTCACGCGACAATTGCAACATAACTGCCTGTTTTTTCTCTCCGTTGAGCAACGAAGGGATAAACTACCGACCAGGAAGCAATGGGGATGGGTAAATTCCTACAAATGGCTCCAAAGTGGCGCTCGCAATAATGAAAAACGACCAGAAAGTTTTCGGCTTTTGGTTTTTGGCAACATTCCAACGGTCTAGGCTTGGGTGCTTGCCACTGTTGCATGCTGGTCTGGCTGCACCGAAGCGTTTGTAATCTGGCTGCTCAGAGATTACGCCGGTAGCAGCGAAAGGATATCTTTGCCGCCCATCGTTGCTGCACTGGTTAGCACAGTGGTAACGGATTGGGTCGGATACACCTATACACTTCGGTACGAGGTGAGATTTAATTTTGGTTAATTCGTGGTCGTTTTCGAGTTTGACGATTGCAATCAGTGGCCATGCAGGAGCAAGTTTGTCGCAGATTTGCAGGATGTTTCCTTATTCAATTAGGGGAAGAAATAGGTTTCATCGGAGTAACTCTAGGATGGTCGGGAAATTTGATTACGAGTGCAAAATGGGTTACACAATGGAGTGGTGTTTTATGAAACCGTTTTATGAAACAAAATTTGTAAAGTGGAAGAATGTTTGAATGATGAGAACTAATGAAATTAAATAACTAACGAAAATGTGTTGACTCTTCAATGAAAGGCAAAATTGGAAGGCAATAACTTTGGGAGTGACTGAAATGTAATGAAATTATGGAATATTATAGATTTGGATAATTCAAATGTCATATCTTAATACCGTATTCGTACTTCCCCATGTTATGTCGTTTATCAGGAATGAAGTAATCTGTTATTTTCATGATGAAAACATAAAAAAGGTGTAAAAATATTGAATGATTTGATTAAACGACACATTATTATTCATGGATTGCCATCTTCCTGACATTAGAATGATATGAAATGGTATTCTACTTTGATTTTTGTAGAAGGCTTTATTGTGTGTTCCACAATAAAACATTTCAGCAACGAGGGGATTGTTTACTCGTGTGTGTGCTTCAACAGTCAACAGGCAACAAGCATCTCTTCTTTCTTTCTTTCTTTGTTTTTAAGAGGCTTTAAACTTTGCAGTTCATTCGCCTCTAGCAAGCATCTCTAAAATCAGAATTGTCTTATCCAAGTTTTGGAATTGGAATTAACTTCGCTATACACGTCTTATATTTTACTCTTGCTTGGTCTGTATTTATATCTTTTATGTAGTGAAACGAGTGATGTGTATCGAAAGCGCTGCTTTCGATTATCCAAATTTCATCCTTACCGGTTCGGGGTCATGTTATTTTTCATACCATTTTTCTTCGTCGGCAATCAACCTTTTCAACTAAAGTTAATATGGATATGAAGGATAAAGTGAAATAAATGATGATGGAGAATCGTCAAATAAAATTTGGCAATTATTGCTGCTGAATTTACTATTTCACTTCGAATCATTTCGTACCATTTCATGCGATAGTTAGTTGCAAACTATTTTCGAATAGATTTGAATTTGTTTCAAAAACAAAAACGAATCATTTCCAATCCATTTGACATTAAAATCTGTCAATTTGCTCCGGAATGGCCCCCATATTCGATGTAAGGCATAAAAAAGGTAAAAAAATAATTTAAAAAACTAGGGAAAGGTTATATCTGTAATACAATTGCAAGGTTGACGTAGGACTACCGTTGATTTGGTAATCATTTGTTTGAATTGCATCTGCATCGATTCTCAATGAATGAATATTTCCAAAAATCTCTGAAAAGTCTAAGCAAGCGTAGAGCTTCTCCCATGCGTATTCTGTGGATGTACCGTTCTGAATCATATTTCGGACAACATCATATTTCGGACACTTTGTTCTAATATCTTGAAATGCTTAATGCACTGATGGTATAACTATAAAATTAATATCACAATTGCTTCTTTGGAGTAATCCCTTGGTTTCACTATCATTTCATATGAGAACTACATTTGAATTATAACATAATCGGCAAAAATCTATCTACACTACTCACTATCGTTTGTGTTTGACGTTTGCTTAGCGTGAGCACGTAGAATTTACCCGTTAATCAATATTTAAATTCCTCCCGTGTTTCATCAGTTCTCATCATCGTTAACAGTTTACTGTGATTGCTTGGTGAGTGTTTCGCAGTATAATGAAGTGTAATGTAATTTTCGTTCAAAAAACTACAAAATAAAGTGTCCGAAATTTGAATTCAATCTGTCCGAAATTTGATTTAGTGTCCGAAGTTTGATTTTTATTCGCTTCATTTGAAAAGCATTTCATTCGATGATTTTTTATGTTTCAATCAAATAGATACCAAAGTAGAAAGCTTAAAAGCATATTGAATTAATTTATTAAAAATATCAACAAAATAATACCTATGCATAAAGTTTAGACCTGTTTTCTGTTTTCATATGCCTCAAAATATAATTCAGAGCGATATTCTGAGGTGAAAAAATTTGGACGTTCGTTCACCTCGGTAGCGGAATAGAAACGGAATTAGCCAGAGCGAGCATAATTGACCCATCGAACAATCATGATAGATTTTGATTTCAACAATTCATTTTCAAAGCAATTTTTGAGCTATTGAAAAAAAATTTTGGATACGTATGTAACAAACATCACTAAGAGATCATTCATCTTTCGAATGAGATGTTTGTCATACCACTTCCCTCAACTGGCAAAGAGATATTAACGTTCAAAATAGTGTCTTGATAAAATCTCACCGCATTATGTCGGTTTCATAAATGTGAATAATTTGCTGATACTAACGGGATAAGCTATGATGACAATGTTTCTAAAACTCCAGAATCCATAGAAGCTTCCGCATGGATCCACTCGAAGGGCTCGGTAGCTTTGATGTACAAACCAACATGATCCTTTCTGGGCCAGCCAGCGTCCCATAAAATCTCAGGCGAAGTCGATTTCTGTTTGGAAATATCCAGCGCAAATTATACTCCCCTCCCCTTTCCCTTTTATGGTACTAGGGGTCACCTCATGAATCCAGTTTATATTTCTCTCATTCCGCTCATTTCGCACTTGACGAATTCCATGCCAACTCGTCTTAGGAGTTTGCAGCACCATCTCAGATAGCAGTGAAACGTTGTGGGTGTAAAGACATGGGTCATTTAAGCAACTTTGCATACTTGAAATATTCGAAAAAGAATTAGACTACTTTTTGGAAAAAGATAAATTTGTTTTCTTATATTTTTACAAAAATTAATAACTCAAAACATACGATACCTTCAAAATTATTATCAAAGGATGAAATGTAGGAAATTTTCACAAAAAAATACCAAAAATTTTTTGGAAAAAAAATTCCGCTGACAAAAAAGTTCTTTTAAAAATTAAAATTCTTTTTTTCTGAAAAACATTTTTTTTTAAATTCCCAAATATATATATATATATATATATATATATATATATATATATATATATATATATATATATATATATATATATATATACATATATTTAATTAAGTTTTCCATACATCGGACGATGGGCACTTTCACATGGAAAAAGTTTTTCGAACAACAACTTTTTCATTTTTTTTCTTTGAAAAAATACTATTAATGTTTAATTCGTAACATTTTTATGTATAAATTATCGCAATTTTCATGCTCTGCTTACTTTTCTTTATTTAGAAAGATTTCAAGAACATGTCAAACGTGAGAATTTACATGCAAAAATGTTACGAGAAAAACATTATTTTTTTCAGGAGTCTTCATACAAAAATTACTTATATTCCAAAACTATAAAAGATAAAAAGTTGTTGTCTTGGACAAAAGTTTATATTTTAACATGATCTAAAACTTTGTCGAATACAGTACATCGCTATCTTGACTTTTAGCAAAATTAGGGATAGTTGTATTTTTTTCGAAGAAGACATGAAAAAGTTGTTGTTCGAAAAACTTTTTCCCTGTAAAAGTGCCCATCTTTCGATACATGGACGACTTTTTGGAAATTGTAAGGGCTATTCATATATATATTCTTGGGAATTCAAAAAAATACGTTTTTGAGAAAAATGAATTTTAATTTTTAAAATAACTTTTTTGTCAGCGAATTTTTTTTTGCAAAAAATGTTTGATATTTTTTTGTGAAAATTTAAACAATTTCCTACATTTTATCCATTGACAAGAATTTTGTAGGTATCATAGTTTTTAAGTTATAAATTTTGTAAAAAATTAAGAAAAAAATTTGTCTTTTTCCAAAAAGTAGTCTAATTATTTTTTGAATATTTCAAGTATGCAAAGTTGCTTGAATGACCCATGTCTTTACACCCACAACGTTTCACTGCTATCTGAGATGGTGCTGCCAGCGGCCAGTCGAGTTGGCATGAAATTCGTCACTTTACCCAGACTGTAAATATTAACGTAACTTACATTCCGGTACAGAAATTGAAGATGTAGTCCTACGTCAAAATGAAGATTAGAAAGTATTTTCTCTTACATTATACAACATTCTGAAATGAAATAACTACGTCCGAATATTTGTTCGTAGTGTCAATTTCTATCCAGAGCGCGACATCGGACATTGGACATCGTGAGGCACTTTGGGCCCGCGGGTATATAGCCGATCCGGCATTTACAACATCCTCTTTCTTCAGTAGAATGGCGAATGTGTTGAAAGGAATCCTGGCTCTGTTCATCCGACTGTGCTGCGCAATCGTAAAGTGCAGCAGAAGCTGAGACCGAGAGCAAGGTAGCTCCATCGTCCGGCGCCTTAGGCCGTGTAGTCGGAGCAACCGGCCGAACTGTGAACAAGTACATGACTAAATTGGACATTTTAATGCAGAAACGTTTGTTTCTGCCCGCCATGTCTGAGCAACAGGCAATCACTCAGAAAGAGTGGCTGATGATAGATAGATGTACTGAAGTACGCCAACCCTTTCAAAGTCCTCCAACTTCAAACGATAGAAAATTTACGACCAGAAACGGAAAATCTACTTCAATAATTGTGTGGTTATCACGCCCCTAGGGACCAACGCTGGGCTTAACGTGTTAAACAGAGAAGCAGCTGATCGCAAAGGTTACGAAAAATCTGAAGAACATGCTGACATTTATTTTTTCATCGATCATGGCTAAGGTTAAGGTAAGGCTGCCCGGCAGGGCATCGAATCGTTTTTTCAAAATACTTAATAAATGTAGCATTCGAGAAAAATTTGATCAACTGTTTTATCTCTTGTAGTTTTTTTTTCACCGCCGTCCGAAATTACGAAATTACCCAGGTTCTTTTTCCGCGGGGGATATCTACCTCGTAAAAAAACCGCGTTAATTGGACAATCCCCGTAAAAAAACCATGTCACCTAATGATATATATCAAATGGGACTATCCTTATGTAGAACGGAAGTAAAAAGTTAAGTGTTGCTCGCTTCCGAAAACTCGTAGTTTTTTCCTGCAATTTCGTTGGTTACTGGTGGGTATAGTTCGGTTTTCCTCACGAATGAGGTCATCTGCTGTTGCTAGAAGATTACTTAGTAATTTGTACATTCTTCTGCCGATGCACGTGCAGTTCCTCTGTTGGACCGTCCAGTGCTAAGTAGACAGGGAAAGACATTCACGAATCGCTGCCCGTAAAAACCCCGTCACGTTGCATCGCTCGGCGAGCTCCCCGTTACCCAACACCTAAAATCCACGTAAGAATCGTGATAAGGTGCGACACTAAGCGCTAAGCTCCGTTATAAGCACTAATTACCGTAATATGCTCTGAGGGAACATGAGAGAAAAATGTGAACTGAGGGGGAGATGTGACCACGTGATGTGGTACCGCGTAAAAAAAACACGTTAATTGAAAAATCAGCGTAAAAAACCGCGTTTATTGGAAAATCCGTTTAAAAAAACCGCGTTAGGTGTAAAATCCGCGTAAATAAACCGCGTAAAAAAACCTGGGTGTATTCCATTTTTAAATGCATAAGTTAAACCCACGTCTCGCCTTCAGTAATTAAGTATTTGACTATTATTAGGTTTAGCCATTGGAAACATTTCTTTGATTTCTGATTCGATTAATTTAACTATGTTTTCCACGGATCATGAATGCGAGAAAAGGTATAGGAGAAGTGTGTAATACGCACCCCCTCAGCGAGAATGGATTTATCTTGACCGTGCTCTTAAAATTTAGGGTAACAACTACGTAAGTACGTAGATTAGTTCACCCTCAGCCATCTGTAATTATTCTGTATTTTAGATACTGAATAACAAAAGTGCTACGAATTTTATTTTGTAAGGCACCCAAATTCTAAATTTCCAATCATACGGTGTTAAATGGCCTAGCAGAAGTATGAAATGCCCAGGAGTTGTTTCTCTCAGAGACTATAAAGCTCAGAGAAACAGCTTGTATGAATGAGAGATTCCATCAATCTATTCCCTTCATGCCCACCAGCGAAGAGAAGAAACCGTTCCTCCGGTGAGCGTGTTCTCCCAGTATTCGTGCATTAGTTCTCCAATTCATGCTCTTGTTTTCCTGCATTCTCTGAGCACATAATATAGATGTGAAAACAATTGATTTGTGTGATTTATCGCACATGATTTAGAAATATCCTGATGGTTTGCTAATTTTTGTTCATTATGATTACATTTGAAGACATTCATTCGTGCCATGCAGAGATATTTGAAAAAATCATCTGGCATCCCTCACATACAAGCTATTTCCCTCGTGAGAATGTTTACGGCCGAAAGCGAGCAAATTACCCCGATCGAGGGTATGCCATTCTGCTCGATGGGAAGCTGATGCGGAAAATATCAAATTGAGAAGGAAAAGAATCCTTTCTTACCATTTTCTTCATCTGAGATATTCACTGGGAACTGGACTAAATAAATATGACCAACAGTTATCGCCTCTGAATCGGTTTCAAGCAACAAAAACCTTATAGAAATGATGTAGAGAATTACATCGAAATTTTTTTAATTTTTTAAAGCATGTTACAAATGTAAAACTTGCATGGTAGGATTCTATCATTGACTAGCACGATTGCCTATATCCATTGCATTTCTATTCTCGCTGGTTTACGAGAAAACCAGGCAGGTCAAATTGCCCGGCAGACGCGTTTTAGACACATCTCCTCTATAAGCAGAAAAAAACGGAAGTCTCTGATGGTGAATTTATCCTACGTTGTGTTGTCTTTCAGCTGTGAGGGAACAGCAACGGGCGGCAATAATCAGCAGGGCAGCAGGAATTTCACATGCACTAAACAACTTTATTTTTTGGTGTTCCCTTAATGCAGGTCGAAAAACTACTAACTCAGACTACTCCAAGCAGCCTGTCAGTCGGGTATGCTGGCTTTTCGGCTTGCGAAGTGAAAGCTGAGAGAAGGGAGAACTGGGCTAAAGTGCGCCCGCTAGCACAAGTCCCATAGATAAAATCGAAAAAGGCTAATGCAATGCAGCCAGAACCAACAGTCCCTTTTTTCGACATGTTTAAAAATAGTGGTTCTGAGTCGACTCCCTATTTTTATCAGCGAATCTGCTCCAATTTGTTTGTCTCGAATATAATTTTGTTTCGGTTCCCGATTTGCTGATAATCGCTCTAAATTACCAAAAATGACGGAATTGAAGATGGTTACTTCTGATTCGTTGAAAATGGCATGAAATCACACAATAGGATCGTCAACGGCGAGTTAATCGAAAGCCTCTATTAGGACCATCAAATGCGTTCCACCGGTTGCACGCGATTTCCGATGAGTCAGTAATGTGCGAACCATCAGTGGTTCAGGACCACCAATCTTGCTTTGGTCACCTTTTCCAACATATTTGATACGGAAAAATTAATTTTCTTCCATGGGTTTTATTCTAAAAGTGTGTTCATTTCACCCGAAGATCCATTACCATTTTCGCTCCACGAATTGAGGGATGCGTTTGATTTCGTTTGATTCGAATTCTGCTTAATCGGATCACAGAATGCAAAATTACATTCCATTCCGATAATTCTAATTCGTTCGGATCCTAGAAAAGAGGTGTTTTTCTTTGGGTAACCTGATAAAGCAACCCAGATAACTCCTATAAAACCAGTCGTACCAGCCATTTATTTTGTTATTCATACTTTTTAGTGTGTTTTCCCAATCGTGGCGACGGTATAAAGATAAATCTAGACAACCTGAGAAGACGGCCGAGGAACTGTTCTATTTTCGGTACGTCGAAAACGCGTATATTAATTCTGTCAAATATATACCGGGAAGTTTCACGAAGCGGTATTTTGAGTTTCGGAAATCACACCCATGTCTCGTCGCCAGTAATTATGCGTTGGATGAAAGTGGGATTAGAATTTGATCGTTCAAGTGAAAATATTCCTCTTGATTGCGATAAAATGTTATTTCTTCTAACATTTCATCGCAATCAAGTGGAATGTTGAATTTTTTGGTACTTTAGTTGTGCTGCGAATTTTTTCATGTCCAAAACATCGACCAAAATATGACGAAAGGTCTCGTGAAAGATATTCAATTCATCAAACATGCATGTAGGTATGTTTTTAAGTGCTTTCTTCCGTTTTATTTATCAATTCCTTCTCAGTTTTCGCGACAAAATTGTTAGAGTAGATCTTACGCTTCAGGTTTGCCCAGAAATTCTCGATGGGACGCAGCTGGTGGACGTTGGGCGGGTTTGCCGACTTGGGTACCACATCGATATTCAACCGCTCCATCTCCTTTAACGATCGCTTCGAGTAGTGGGTCGACGCCAGATCCGGCCAGAACACCGTGTTTTCACCCTCATGGTATTTCTTGATGAACGACGAGTGCAACTTCCGGTTGGCACTTCGTACTAGCCAAAGAAGCTAAAGAAGAGCGGCTTTGACATTCCCTTCTCGCTGATTGTAAGCCACAGCAGCACCTTCTTGGGGAACTTGGTGTGTGAAATACACTTCACTTCGGAGCTCACTTCCTTCTTGGGGAAAGTAAAATAAGAATTGCCCTGCCAGTCGTTGCCATCCAGGGTAAGATAGGTATCTTCGTCCATCACCACCACCACGTCGCGATTCGCCGGGAAAATCAACTTGACCATCTTATTCAGCCGCTGCCGCTGTGTCATTGCCTGCACCTGCGAGACCAGTGGACGAGACTTCCGCTGCCTGACATGTATGTCCATGTTCGCCAGGTACTTTTTCACTGCTTGGCCGATTGCACCGACCTCCCAGATAAGCGCACGCAGCGATAAAGCCACTTTTTCCTCGACCTTCCTCTTCAGCATCCTTCGGAACTTCTTGTCGTTCAGGGTCGTCGGCCGTCCGGAATCGGGCTTTCTTTCGATGCTCTGATTGTTGTCCAATAGTGCCAAGATGTTGTAGATGCCGGAACGGGCGTATCCGACGTCCACAAAGTGCCGCACGATGTCCGTTTTCACCACGGCGGAATACCGTTTTTTGAACGAGAACACATCTGAACGGAGTAGCTTCACTGTTTTCGCCATCACGGTTAGAGTTCGACTGATAGAGCTGTCAATTTTTTTCTGCTGACTCATGGGTTACTATGATTGATGCTGCATGTATATATTCGTCAGTGCGTGTGAAGGTAAATCCATGAAAAATCGGCAATTTTTGTCCATTTTTATAATGCAAACGTCATGGACTGACCAATCATGTATAAAACTGTTGATGAGCGGAAAACTGATATTCTTCAGTCGTGCGAAGATATTGAACTGGCAACACTGCAAAACTGGACAAAAAGTATATCAGGGCGAATCTTCTAAGTAACCGTTCTGACGATGTGGCAGACTAATAAATGATTTTTAAATGGTTTTTTCATCAGTAACCCAGGTAAAAACTGTTAGTGGTCGTATCATTTTGAAAAGGCGTTAATCTGAATAAAACAACAATAAATGAACAATCAGTCTTACAATAAAATAAATTGATTTGATGCAGATATTCTAGTGCGAGGCACGAATTTCGGACGAATTCTCGAGCTCTAAACAAACAATATATTGAATATTCCATCCATTGTCTCATTATTTGTTTCTTCATATATTAACAATACAACGAGAACTAAACGGAAAAAGATATATTCAAAATTAGAATAGTTACAAGCTGTTGAAGAGAGGGGGTTCAAAAACAAGTTGTGCCATGGCGTACACGATTCCAGCCCTTCTGGTTACCCTAAACAAAATCATCGAACTGATTCGGAATCAGACAGGATTTTTTTGGACAAAATAGCGGCTGTTTGAAGAAAGAAATTTCTTTTTTGCGCGTTTTTAAAGACAATTTAAATTTTTGCAAAAAAAGTAAAATTATTTTTTTTTAATTGGTTCATGCGATAGAGAGAGGTATAAAGATTTATTTACATTAAATTTACATTCCGTGAAATGAATCGGCTCAATAGAATTTGAGAAAAACGCGTCTGATTTTTTTTGCAAAGGCCATACTACCACCTACCAGGCCATATGACCACTTTAGAAACCGCACAACTAAAGTGGTCTTAACTCGGTGAACAATGAGTTTTTCGAAAAGTGTTTATTGTTCTTGTATGTTCTAGAATGTCTAAACTTCAGAAAAGTGAAGAAAAAATTTTGTTTTTCAGACTTCAGGAACAGAATATGCGCTTAAGTTGAAACGCATATTTTAGAATACACCATTGAAGAAAAAGCTCGAAAATTATACATCTTCTATGAATCTTCAAATATATGGGTGGACTTATCATTGTGAAATGCACTGTATACAGTATGAAAAATAAGTTTATCCACTCTGGTGAAAATCAGGTTAATTTGATGAGTGTTGCTTAGGGTGCCAATGAAAATGGTCATCACTAATTTCAAAAAGTTACCTCATAAAAAATATTCACCACCTCGAAAAAACGTCCTATGCCAAATATCAGCTCAATCGGACTTAAGGGAGACTGGCGCAAAGCGGTCAAAGTTTGAGTTTTTTGAAAATCGAAATGGGGGGTTTCTAAATTTTTTTTGGATGCCAAATGTCTTAAAATTGCAGAGTCGAGATCTAGCGTCATCTTGAAATTTTTTTTTTGTCAGAAGTCGACACTCTGGGGCTTTTTTTTCGTAATACGAAACGAAACGTATGGCGTATGGTACCAATAAAAATAGTTATCTCGATTTTCCATTCGGAACTTGCTGAGGAATGTTGATTTGCAAGATAATATACTCTTTGCAAAATATTAGCTCATTCGAACTTCATTTATTAGTGTCACAGACGTAAAAATTTGAGTTTTTTTTGAAAAACGAAAGATCACCGAAAATTGGGGTTTTCAAAAAAAAAATGAAAGTGCCAAATGTCTTCAAATTGCATTACTCGTCGAGATTTACTGTAATCTCGAAAACAAATTTGTAAAAAAAAATAGTTTTTGGCATGGTGGTTTTTCTGTCTGAAAAGTCGATTTTTAACAAAAAAATTTTTTGAGATAACTGTAAATCTCGATGTGTCATGCAATTTTAAGACATTTGGCATCAAATTTTTTTTTGAGAACCCCGATTTCCGGTGATTTTTCGGTTTTCTAAAAACTCAAGTTTCAACGTCTGCAACACTAATAAATGAAGTTCGAATGAGCTAATATTTTGCATAGGGTATATTATCGTGCAAATCAACATTTCGTAACAAGTTCCGAATGAAAAATCGACTTAAAACCGTATCTTTCGTCTAAGTCCCAAAGTGGCGATTTTCGTCAGTTTTTTTTTCGAGATAACACTAGATCTCGTCGATTTATGCAATTTAAAAAAATTTGACATCAAAATTTTTTTTTCGAAAACCCCGATTTCCTCTACTCCCCCCTTGGGTGATTTTTCGATTTTCAAAAAACTCAAACTTTGACCGCTTTGCGTCACTCTCCTTAAGTTCGATTGAGCTGATATTTGGCATAGGGTGTTTTTTTGAGGTGGTTAACATTTTGTATAGGGTAACTTTTTGAAATTTTTGGGTCGATTTTTTCCCATTGGCACCCTAGTGTTGCTCCATCATTTATGAATTTATGTCTATTTATCACATTGTCATTGGAAATACGGCTTGAGATTTTATGTGATGAATATGAAAAAGAGTGAAAAATTACGCAAACAAAATTTATCCACCCCCAAACGGATACTACGATTTAAATGTGTTTTACAGAGTTTTAGCGTTTATTATGCCACTTTCTCGAATATAAACATTGTGTCTAGCCCAAAAAAGCACAAAAAAGCACAAATTTCGATCAGCAACCGAAATTTGATTATTAAAAAAAAAAAAAAGCTACCGTGATTTTGCCGATATTGTCCAGCTCCACAAAGATCCGGTCGCTAGGATTGTGCAGATGTACAAAAAGCGTTATCCTATCTCACCAGCTAAGTGATCGAGATGTCCCTCAAAGACAACTGGCCGAATTGACAAAGCTATTGCGAAGAAGGCGTAGCTGGACCGGGACAATCGAATCAAAAATACAAGTTTTTAAAATCGGTATTTTCAGCTCGATTGCATATTTGGAATTTATAACCAAACGTTGGGTTACAATGACAAATTTGGTGGAAAGGCCAACCGTTTGTTTGGACCTTATCAATATTGTACAAATATTTATTTGTGTTGTATTGTCATATGAGAAACCAACAGTCGATGTCCACAATTCGTGTTTGACCTTTCTGTAGTTTCGCATATGACAAAAAGAGAAATGTAGTGTTGGGTGTCTGTAATTAATTGTAGTAGAAAAAGATGAGGTATGAGTCCAAATTTTTGTTTAAATATAAATAAAACAGATAATCGCAGACCCCCAGTTTGGTGTTTCACAAAGAGTTATTTTTTACTGGTTAGTTTGCTTTTTTTTGTATTTATTTATTTAGTAGTAGGGAAGAAAGATATTTATTTATTTATTTGTTTACTTATTTATATATTTATTTTGTTTATTTATTTATCTATTTATTTATTTATTTATTTATTTATACATTCAAAGTTTATTTACAATTGCGTATTTTGTTTATTCAGTTCATTGTTTATTTATTTATTCATTTATATGCGGAAAGCAAGTACTAGGACTATATTATAGCGCGCAAAAATACCTTTCCAACAAGCTATAGTATGACTCGATACAATGAATACAACTAGAACTACGCGCTTACAACGACACCTCGCGGAAATACCGCAGGACTTTTTTGACAGCCTAATATTAAGTTGTGTTTGTATTGTCGGAGTAGTCGCCGTCTTCTCTGTCATCGCATCGAAAGAGGGACGGCTCGGTGTATGAATTGGCAAACGGCCCTTAGTGGAAAAATACCTAAATAGGGTCGAGAGCTTCAATAGATTGAAAGAATTTTAAAAGACGAGTAAAGAATTTGAAAAGGAAGAAAAAGAGAGAGGAGAAAATGAGACCGAATGAGGAGTCTTCGCGAAGATCTAGACACAGACGGATGCAGTTGCTAACACTGCGAGATTTGTTGAAATTAATCCTTACAGAAAAAAGGGGTTTCGTCCTCCGTGTGTGAACTAGCCACGTAAAAAGGCTAGTTCACAGAAAAATTCAAGTGGTTCCGGTAGAATGTTTACCGTGAGTGTTCGCGAACTAATAAGTGCGAACAAACTAGCAGAATTGACTCTCTGACCGATCAGGCACGCCGGCCTTCATCACATCCGGCCGTGCTACGTGAGAAGTTTGATTCCTCGTCGTGTGATAGATCCTGAGTCCAGCCGTAGCCGTCTCGTTCCCGCCACCGCCTGTTCTAGCCATCGAAATAAAAATACATGTACAGAGAAAAACATATTTATTTATTAAGTTGTGATTTGTGTGGCCATCCAAACCGCGGATTTCTTCGTTTTTCGTTAGTTTTTTTTTGTCTGTAGTGAATCTTGTTTTCCGCCATTATACAGTGAATATTGTAATCGTGCCTTTCTACCATTGTGTGCTCCATTTTGTCCTGTGTCGCATCGTGAGTAAGTTTGTGTTTGATGTTTTCCCCGAGATCCCTCAACAAACGACCCAAGCTGCGTCGAAAGAACCAGCTAAACAAAGTAAAAACTATCAAATTGCATTATAATGTTCATTGGAAGTCCCCTCTGTCTTCAGATTTTGATCAGACAGCTGGTTTTTGAGCAAATTTATTTTTGTGAAAAAAAGATAAATGGTTTTGGCCAAATCAGTCCAAATAAAAATTGGCCATATGATAAGGAAAATTGTAATCTTCTACTATTAAATCCCGCACTATTACTATTGAAAGATATAAGTAGCTTCAACTGAATAAACTAAAAGAAAACACGTTTATTGTTCAGGTTATACTCCCAATAAAACTTCCGAAACGAAAATCGACATTTTATTGACAATAAAGTAATTCTCCAGGATTATGTTAACATTTTCCAACCGATGGAATTCCCAGATTTAGTGGCTATATAGTAGAGATCCCTCTTAAGGGAAATAAAAAGTTTTCACCCAAGAACAATAATATTAATCCTATCGCTGTACGCTATTCAGTACCATTTTTCCTTTCAAGTTTTGTTTCCTCTGAAGATTCCCTCTTCTTGGTTTCAATATCTTACTCATTTCGTTCTGAAGAAATGACGTTTCTTTGAAGGCGTAGAGGAAAAACCCCGGAGCCCTTCCCGATGGTATTTTAATTATATTTTCTGGTGCAATTTCCCCGTCTGACAGGGTTTTTTTTAAATAACTTTTCCACGCCTTGGTTCGGTCTGCTCGTCTCCCAGTTTTGAGTTCTTCCCGTTCCTCGACGGTGGGATTAGATTGAAAAACTTGTCTCTTTCTTGTTGCAACCTGAAACTTGCTCTCTTCCAAGGCTCCAAGGCTTGCCGGATAGTTTCGGTCTGTAACTTCGTTGGTTAGTTGAGAAGTTGAAAAGAAAGTGAATAATGAGGTGCGGTTCTGTAGGGGACACTGAGAGATGGAGAAGAGTAGAACAAAAACAACAAGCAGAAACACCTTCTTCCTGGTTAGTACACCACGGTACACAGGTGAAGTTGCTGTCGCAATGTTAATTAATGCATCAAAGTCATTGAAGGTAAGAGCAACTTGGAAATGACAACTGAGGACAAAGTTTTAAGGGCTCTTTGTCTAGTGGGTTTACGAGGATAATTGGTTGAAACGGAGAGAAAATTTCTAGTGTTCATAAACGAATGAACAACCTTAACCCAATTACAGCATAGCGGGAAGAGTGCGAAAAACTTTACACAGTTTGATGAAATAAAGAAGTACATTATCATGGATGGACAAATTGGGTATTATGTAGGATTTATGGATCCATGGCCATTTCATAGTCTTAAAAAATTTAGCTTTAAATAACAACTTAGGGATACACAACGCGCTGCTACAATTAAGGTCATTAATTATACTCACTCAACCGTTTTCACAGTCAATTTAGCGGGCGAAATATTGTTCGCAAGCGCATGCTGATGCATGTGTAGCGCTGCCAAACGGAGTGCCACTTCCGGCTGGAGTTCCGGCGCGAATCGTTCCTGGGTCACATCGTTGCAGCACTGCAGGAACAGATAATCCAGCGCGTTCAGATCCCTCTGGGCGAGGGCAGCTGCGGACACGGGCACGAATGTCACCCGAAACAGGCAGCGCAATTTGTGTGCCCCCGGTCGGGCCGCTATCTGTTGATTAGTTTTGTTAGAAAGAAGAAAAAAATGAACAATAGAGCGGAAAAAAATGTTTGAGAATTTGATAATCATTAGAAAAGTTTATGACACGGGTGGAATTTTCGGGACTTCGGCACCACTCACCCTAGCTACGGTTTCCTGTGGATCCAGAAGGGTCAGTTTGTTCCGTTTCAAACTTTTTACGTGCTCCAGCACCAGACTGAAATGCTCGCCGGTGCTTAGGCAAAGTTTATCACGTAACGATGTAACAACATCCTGTGCATTGAAAGAAATGTTTATTTTAGTCATCAACAGGCGATTCTGGGTGGTGTGGCCGTGTGGCGTGGGACCAATAGTACTCACCTGAACGGTTGTGGTCGAGTCGTACTTAAACGATTTAGTTTGGCCGTTCTCCAGGAAAACTTTGAGCACGTTCGCCATCGGGGGAACGCATAGGTCGCCCAGAGAGAAAGCGGAGGGCTGTTAAGGGAGAAGAAAGGATAGGACATAGTTGAGACATTGGTATGAGGTGAAGAGTATTTACAATTCATGTGGTTATCGGATCTTCAACAAAGATCACTTTACAGTGATGCATTTGTCGGAAGTGGAATTCTCTTTCATTAAAAATTATTATTTCCATCTAAGAGCGTATCCGTATCAAAAGGGGCCATACAATTGGACTTAGATTTGATACCCTCGAAACTATATTTAGTAATACCATTGAATACCTAAATTCACCCAATGACGATATTTCAGAAACAAAAAATGAGATATTTGAACATGACAGTGGGTGGTGAGTTTTCACAGTCTGTAAGGTATGAAACCTCCCTATGAAATGCTAAATGAGAAATATCAAATGATTGGATTTGTTTTAACACATTCGACGCCCCGTCACCCAGATATGGGTGACACTTTCCTCGCTCAAATTAAGTAGGATTTTTAGAAGGAATTTGATAGAATAGGCACCTAAATGTAACTATAGGATATGAAGAAAAATAATAAAATCATAACCATAATATTATACTGTTTATACTATACTTTTTATTAATTTATAGTACGGATGGTTTGTACTGCAGTTTTTTGCAAAACCCCTATACTATGACTTTGGCATGTGTTATTGTCATCAATTATCAAATTATCAAAACATTATCAAAAGTTATCTATAAACAAAGTCTGATCTTCATTTAATAATTTAATCGCAAGTTGGGCTCTGCAAGAAACTCAAAAACGTTGCGTTGGGCGTCGAACGTGTTAAAACGAAAAACTAGAAAATTGTCACGCAAATGTGACTATTTCTTACACAATGAGCCGTAAAAGGAAGAAAATCGGGTAGCAGCTTAAGATTTGTTTTACATACCATTCTTTTTGGTTCCCTAGTTTGTAATTGGTTTAAGTTGACGAAAATTGGAAGCATTCCCGTTTTACTTTTTTCTGTGCTTTCTGTTCAATGGTCAGAGCTGTCATAGTCTAGATTTTCCAGATTTTTGAAACCAAAAATATTACACTAAAATTACTCACAGAAAATCAAAATAGTTTGCAGCAAATGGCTGTGCAAAATAAAAAATCTTGTGAGGAAACGTTAAAAATGTTACAGAATACATTTGTTTAGTCAACTATGTCGAATATACGGGTGTATGATTGGTATAAGGCATTCAAAGACGGCCGCGAAGAGATGAACGATTTGCCACGTCAAGGACGACCATCCACCTCTTGAACTGATGAAAACATCGACAACATAATAGGAATGGTGCTCGGAAATCGTCATTGAAGTCTTGGAGAGCTAGCCCGTTCGTCATATTTTGATTGATGTGTTAAGGCGGAATTCGATCTATTCAACGTGTTACATGCTACAAGTCAATGGTTCTTGCTTGTTAGAGCGTCTCTCTTTGCGACATAATTGGTCTTGTCGAGCATTGTTGGCCTTATCCAATGGCCTGCGGATCGGTGCGGCGTGTGTAGCACGACATGTACGACAATATTGAAGCAACTACGTCATTTATTGACGATTATCATAATTCATCATAATAATGGAACAGCAAAATATTTGATCATAAAAACAATAACATCAGAACAGATATGTTGGAGCAGTTACATCTGTGTAGTGGCTGTAATGGAAACAACATAAAAAATTCCGCAATTATCATATCCATTGTTGATTACCATTGAGATTTGTAGCATGTAGCATGTTGAATAGATGGAATGCCGCCTTTAGGCATGAGAAAAGTCGTCGCACGTTTGATTAGTGCCAAAAGAGCTTAATTTTCTTCAAAAAAATTATTGCAATCAAGTTATCGCATTCAATCAATCGCGTTCATCCAACGCATAAGGCGTCGTGCACAAATTACGTAACACACGAAGGAGGGGAGGGGGGTCGGAGATTTCGTTACTTAATGTGTTATAGGGGGGAGGGGGGTTAGCCGTGATCGTTACGTAACAAAATCCATTTTTATTCCCTAATAAATCAACGCGCCCACATACTCAATGATGTTTGTTCAGTATTTGTGAATTGATTCCGTAGTGATGGATCGAGTCCTGTGTCGCTGTGTGCGCTGTGTTTACGCATTGAAGCAATGAAAATTTGCATCGTAAACTTCAACGTTTTCCGTCTCGCCATAACCAGCAAGCGAAAACTTGAAACAAGGGTCCCGCACGCATTAGCAGAGTGAGCACCAGCCAGCGAACGAGACACAACAAACACAACGACAAGAGCGACGTTGATTGGTTAACATTCTGATGCGCGAGCCTGAAAAAAACATCTAAAATGCCTGTGCGCTGCGTGGGGGAATAATCCAGACTCATTCCAATTTAGACAGTGTACCGAAAATGTAGATTCCTGTGTTAGTAAGCGTTTCAATGAAGTTGGTATTTCAATTTGTTGTTCCAAGTTTAAAATAAAATACTTAGAGTTATCTTTAGTATTTTGTTTCCAACAGTCGTTTTGAAGACAATATTAAGGTGAAGGTGGAAGCTAGTCACAAATGGCTGCCACAATGGCGCTCATTTCTTTCATCTCCCTCCCTCACCTCTCGCCCGAAAATCAATAATTTTGCGAAACAGTGTGAAGAAAATGATCGTTTTCGCACACTTCCCATCAAGTAATATCAACCAAACTCTAATCGATTACTCACAAGATATTAAATTTTCATCTGCTTTCGCACCGTATAGTGAAGAACGTCGGAAAACTCGAGCAAGTGCTCTGAAAGTTAAATTTTCGTTTTTCAATCTTCTGCAATGGTTTTGTTTGTATTGGTGGAAGCATCGTTATTTTTTCGACACTGATGCCAAACAACATCATCGAAACAGCTATAAAAACCACTCAATAAAATGTTATTCCGGAGTCATAGCGTCCCATGTCATGAAAATCAATAGAATAAAATTGTGTTGATATAAATACAATTATTATTTTTACGTTTAATGGGTCTATAATGTAAGTTTTAGCAACTTTAACATTGGGTAAGAAAATTGTATTGCAGAGATCGGAACACTGCCACGGCTGCCTATGCTTTCAAAAACACTAAACGGAAAAGTATTAAATTCAATCTAAATGCCTCGGCCAACGAAGAGAAGGGTTAAGGCTTTCCAACGTGAATATGTGAAAACAATACGATCAACGAAGGAAAATATTAAGGAATTATCAACATCGAGTTACTATGCGGAAGAACTTGTTAATACCAAAAGAGCCCCAATTCGCATGTGTTATAAATTTGCTCATGTTACGCTCGCGTATAATCAGAATCATATGCAAATGCACCTTCTATATATATTTATATTTGCAATTGTTCATCGGAACATATCGTTCATACATTTTACTTTAGTATTGAATTGTTATTTGTTTTTTTTTTCAAATGTATTCAAAGACTCGTGTCAATGAAGCGCCACACAGTCTGATAAGTGAATTGATCTATTTACGTGTGCTTTGCTCTTCTCTCACAAACACTATTACCCCATTTTTACACGAGGGTTTACCTATACTACTACAATGGCTAGCTTCCACCTTCACCTTAAATAGAGTGAAATCTTCCACTGGCAGTGAACTATCAATAATAGCGAAAATTCGTTTTTAAAACTGAGTCAGTGCCAAACTGACTCTGTAATAAAAAAACGTTTTCAGTTTCACGAATGCGTTGGTTTGTTGGTGTACGTTATATAGTCTGATTTGTTTATATTTACGACGGCAAATGTACAGTGTCGACGTCTGGTGGTGATATTAGTGCTTGGGAGGTAAATTGTTCTCCATCAGATCAGAAGGGCCAAGTGCAGTGTAAACATATAAAAGTTTGAATGAAAATTTGTACTTCATATTGTTCGATTACCTAGCACATGTAGTTCTGACACTCACTTAACCATTTGTCGATGCATTTCCTGTTTGTTCCACAAATAATTACTATTATAATATAAAATCATCATTAGACACAGTTTTCGTTCAATATGTTTCTGCGATATCGGAAAAATCCTCTTATTTAATCACATAAAATAAATATTCGATACGTTAAAGTAAATTTTCATTCATAATTTTGATTTTGAAATTTATTCCACCTGAATATCCATCATTATTTTCACCTCCCAATGAAAGCACACGTAGCTTAATGCCGTCTACTCGAATATACTCTTCAAAATCAGAATCCGAATTGGATTACGCTTCCAATAATACAAAAGCAAAAGCAGCAGGTTTTCCATTTTCATAGTCTTTATTTTTAGATTTTCCAAAATAATATTCGGAACTTGACAGTTCAGTATAGTTGTATTGGTGAACCCGAGTGCCAACCCGTGAAACATCTCAGTGCGAAACTAACAGTTTTCGGGGCGAACTAGTGCGACACTGAGTGCGAAACTGAGTGAATAAAAAAACGTTTTGACAGCAGTTAGTGCGGCACTGGGGTTGAAACTGAACAAAAACGAATTCGCTATAAGCAACTCCAAAATCGTGTTTCAAAGTGTTTCGCTCCTGTCGCAAATTGTTCTATTACCACGTGGTTCGTCATCGAAATTAATAATTTTTCTCAGAACTATTTTAATATAACTTCATTCATTCACACAGTTTAGAGGAACTGCGAATAATGGACAAAAATGAACTGTTCCAACGACTTTTTAAAGCTATCATCAAAGCTAATCCTCAGAGCAGCAAGAAGAAGACAGGATGAAGCAGTACGAATTTGGAATAAATCGAAGGAAAATCCGAAGACGCAGGAAAAATACATTTCTGAAAAACTCTCCGAAATTCAACCAAAAATAACTTCGCAAACTGGTACTTTGCTCAAAATTTTGGGGACAGTCAAGTACAAGTACCCCGAAGCAGAGTAAAGATTCTGTTCCACTGTTGGAGCCTACAGAACATTCTGATAGCGGCGATCAACCAGAACCAACACAAAACCGACCAGCATTCGTTCAGGATAGACTGAAGTTGGAGTTCGCAAGCATCAATGTTGAAATTGTAAGTACATTCAGAATCAGAATCAATCTGAATAGAATTTATCTTTTCTTGCAAGGTCAAGCTCAGAGAAATGGAAGACTCCGGATTACTTACGGAAGAAGACAAATCAAAGCTAAGCAGATGCTTGAAGGATCGGAAGCAGATGGAAGTTAAGCTAAAAACCAAGGCATCAGCCCAAGAGCGCCAACAGCGGTTCCGGGATGAGAAGAAAAAATCAATGCGAAACCTATTCACCAAACTAACCTGAGGCCAAGGATATTTTGAAGGCACACAGTTCTACTGGACGACCGCCATTGGAGGAAAGCCAGCCAGATTTACTTAAAGCAATTGTGGACATTGCAATGCATGGATCAGCAGCTGAGGAGAAACGGCAGGATGAGAGATATCGGTGCATTAAAACTCTTTCGGAACTGACCGAAGCGCTAAAGCACAAAGGATTCCATGTTAATCGGTCGGGTACGTATCTTCGTTTGATTCCTCATAAAGTAACCAGTATCGAAGGTAAACGTCACGTACACACAGTACCAGTAAAATTATTAAAGGCTAGGAATGATAGCCACAAAGTACATGTAGATAGTAAATTTTGTACTGCGACCATACATATGCTTGAGCAGCTGGCTTCGATTCTGGGACCGAATGAGGTGTGTTTTCTGAGTCAAGATGATAGAGCACGTGTTGTAATGGGCTTAACAGCAGCCAATAAACAGGCACCGATATTAATGTACCTCGAATATCGCGTTAATCTTCCGGATCATGATTTCGTCGTGGCAGCTAAACATAAGCTTATTCCATCTGTTATCGCAGGATGCAGTATAAAGCCAGGACACATTGGACAAGCTGAAGCAGTTGGATACTGTGGTCCAACGTACGTTGCAGTTCGTTCGGGAAAGCACTGTTCTTCAAATGCATTTTCTCATGGGCTCGACTTTACAACGGTTTGCGAACTGCTTGAATTCGATGAAATTATTCGGTATCAAGGAACAGTTAAGCCAGTAATCATAATTACTGTGGATGGAGGAGAACGAGAACCCTTGTTATAAAAAGGTCATAGATATGGCGATTCATCATTTTAATAAATTGAATCTTGATGCAATATTCGTTGCTACAAATGCTCCAGGACGCAGTGCTTTCAACCGCGTTGAACGTCGAATGGCTCCTCTTTCCCGCGAGTTAGCAGGCCTAATACTTCCTCATGATCATTACGGATCTCACTTGGATGAAAAATTCAAAACAAGAGACCCGGAACTGGAAGCGAAAAATTTTGAGTATGCAGGGGAATCGTTAGCTGATGTGTGGAACAACCAAGCGATCGATGGATATCCTGTTAAAGCAGAATATATTGAGCCCAACAACTCTCAAATCGATGAAGCGGAATTAATAGGATATACAGCCGAGTGGTTTGCTCTTCACGTAAGGACATCCCAGTACTTTTTTGCAAGTAGTGAAATGTAACGACAGGAACTGCTGCCATGAACCAAGGAGTAGTTACTTTTGTATTAATCAACATGAATTTATTACACTGATATTTGAATTATACAATAAATATAACAAATAAATAAAACTGAAATATGAAAACTTTTCGAATGATTTTTAATTTGTTCAAAGATTATATTAGCGTTACGTAACTTAAGGGGGAGGGGGTGCGTTACTTTTTGTTACATAGGGGGGGGAGGTGGTCTAAAAATCGCATTTTTAGCGTTACGTAATTGGTGCACGATGCCTAATTACTGACAACGAGACATGGGTGTGACTTTTTCTGTGTTAATTTTAAAAATAATTTCATCTGTGATTTGTGTTTTCATTCACGACCATATAGTGACCAGCAGCGAGGCTTTCCAAATTGCTTTCCTCAATGCCGAAAGTTTAGTTCAGTTCCATATTAGCCTTTTCACTATGATAGAGGCGAATGAATTGAGAATGTATGAAGCAATTCACAACTTCATTATCATTTGTATTCTCTTCAGGCAACACCCATACGCAGAGGTTTCGCAAATTGCCTTTTTCAAGTTTAGTTTTGTTGTCAATTGGCCTTTTCAAAGCTAGATGTGAAATAACTAAGAAAGTTTAAAGCCACTTCAACAAGTTCGTCGCCCCGTCACTTAGATATGGGTGACACTTTTCACGTTCAAATTAAATAGGATTTTAAAAAGGAATTCGATAGAATGGGCACCTAAATGTAACTATAGGATATGTAGAAAAATGTTCTCGAAGAAAAGAATTATTTGCAATGCATATTCAGTGCAGTGCATATTGACAAAAACTAAACAAACTGCGACATATAGGGTATGGCATAAAAAAAATCCACTTCATAGTATATTTTAACCATTTTAACCATAAAACCAAAACCATTGGTTTGATCCGGGCCGATCGGAAGAATGCTGCTGTTTTCTTCGCAGTATGCTCCGGGTCATTATCTTGATGAAAGGTGTAGTTATCCTCCAGCCAGCATGTATTTTTCCAGGTTCTCGCACAAAATGTCGATGTAACCATCGGTAATCGTAGACCCCAGCGAGAAACATCCCCACACCATGAAGATTCCACCACCGTGCTTCATAATCGGTTGTAGATGCCGGTCCGGGAAGCCCTCTTCATTCTTCCGCCACATTCGGATTGACCTTTTCTCGTTCAACAGCTCAAACTTGGACTCGCCCGAACAAATATCGCGCATTCAGAACTCCAGCGACTTGTTGACATGGTCCCTCGCCAACGGAAGTTGTTTTTTGTTGGTGTTGCTTATCATCGATCGCTTTTTGACGAAGTAGCTCTTCAGGACCCGTTCCACGAACCATCGGAAGGGTTAAGATCCAACCATTCTTTAATCGCTTTAATTAATTCTCGACGTTCGTGAGTTTTTGTTTTACTTCCCGGACGAATAGTGGGTCGATTCTTGCATCGTTCCTACGCCTCGGTTCTCTTCCCGGCCGATCGGCAACATTGCCGAGCATCTGATGCTTTCGAATAACCAGCTGGACCACACCACGGTTTACCTCATACTTCTCAGCAATTTTTCGTTGAGACTCCTTACGCTGGAAGTCACAAACAATAAAATTTCGGATCTGTGTTGAGATTTGCTTTCCACTTTCCACAGATTTGCTTTCCAGCGCCAAAAACACGTCACTACGCACGAAAAGTTGACGAAACAGTTATGAAAATTACGTTCGTGCCAGATGTAAACAATCAGCTGTCAAAACCGAGGGGTAACATCGACGAAGAAAACATATTCTAAAAGTACCCATTTGGGAACAAACATATTTTTTTTCTTTTTCTAAAAAGTAAATCAATGATACTTAAATGTAATAATGTTCTACTCACTACCTACTTTTACGTGGTATTGACTGGAATATCGAAAACTTTTAAAATACTTTTGTCTTGGACTTTCCCAGGTTAACTGGTTGCTAGAGCCCTCGGCAATACGTGTGTGAAATGAAAGTGCGCGTTTTCTACCTCAAACAATTTCTTTCATACTTTATTTCACGCGGAATTTATTTCTGCTGCTGCTGTGCAGTGGATCGCCGATGGTGATAAAAGAGATACTGAGCCTTATCTCAGTTCCCTATTTATATGCTAAGCTTTTTACCAAACCAGGAAACAGTTAACGTTTATAACTATTCTTGCTTCGAACGGATTTTAACGATTTGAATACTAATCGAATCGGAATTTTTCTAAGATTTGTTTGTTCCCAATACATTTGTTTTGCCCATTTGTGTGCTTTCCCGAACAGAGCTGTCAATAACGGGCAACTTATGTAGCCGCTAGAATAGAAACAACGTAGAGGGATAGTAAAAAGAGAATATTTGCGAAGTAAACTCCACCCTTGCATAGTATGTAAGCTGTCGCTAGCGTATAAGTATTGCATCTCCTCTGAGGAAAATTCTTTCTGTGCCCGAAACAACAAAGGTCGCTTATTCTGCTCGTTTTATGTTTTATGTTTCCCCTCGAGCTGTGAACGCTAGCGAATATTTCACTTGAAGTGCATCTGGCATTGCAATTAACAAAGCCATCCGAATCATGGCAAAGCAGGCGAAAAAAAAGAAGAGTGAAAATGATTATAGGCCGCTTCTAGCCATCAGTGTTTGGCTTTGCGTGTGTTGCTTGTTTTAGTTGCGCGAAACTTAGAAATTGTTCCTTTCCTGTACATGTGAATAGCACACCTTCGATACTTTTAGTTGTCATTCGTATTTGCTCTCGTGCTCATCGACTCTGTTCTGGTGCAACAAACTCCTAGGTTTGTTGATGGTTTTGACCGAGAGTCGAGAAACGATTTGTCATAAACGGTCATTCTCGCGATGTTTCATTTTTATCGCTGCAACTGTGTGCATCTGTTAGACGCGTTTTCGATGCTTGTTGAATGGCGATGCACGGAAGATGTCTCTCGTTAAATATTCAGTGCAATGCGTGCATTGATATAAAGAAACATAACGCGACATATGACCAATTAATATATTTTTCTCGCAAATGCAAGAGAGAATCATTGCTTCTCGAAATGATTTTACAAAGCCATTAAACCTTTTCAACATTTTACTAAAGAGTTATTTACGAAATTTCGACGTATTCGCAAATAATATCCGAAATGATGAACCAACAAATTTAAAAAAAAATACTTGCGTAGTCCTACGTCCTAAGCGATCGTGTCTCGTATACAACCCCTTGGATTTTTTCCCCTTTCGTTCTCTGCGATTTTAATACAATAACTTCGTAGTTTAATGTAGATAATGCGGTCGTATACTGGTATACCGTATGCCAATCCAAAATTTTTTGTTTGTAAAAACAATAGTTTTTGATTTGTGTATAACGTGTATTTTATTGCTCGAATAATTACTACGAATCATGCTGCCTTTGTATCTGGGTTTCAGCGAGATTTCAGATTTTTCGAAACGTAATTGAACTGTGCCGAAAATGTAGTTTTCATTTTTGAATGCATATGGTTGCATATTACCAATGATGTTCTCCCAAATTTATGACGTCTCAAGCGACTTCCGCTTTTGTGCTACAACCCAACCGAACAAGAATAGCAGCAATGCTTACAGCAATCCCAAATGTGCAAACATCGAGTGCTGGTTTTCAGCATACATGAACATCATATCTGAATGCAGATGTATGAAATGTAAAGCAATTTGAGTGATGTGCTTGAAACTATGTGTGCAAATAGAGATATTTCATCATTTCGGTTCTTCGTGAAGTAACGTTTTCAGCATTCGAACATTGCGCTATATTCCTGTCAGCATCATCCTGCATCTAGAACACGCTGCACTGCACGAGTGTGTGCGTGTGTGTGTGTATGTATATTTGTACATATGTGGAACATCCTTTTCCACGAGGCTCCGACTTGTCTTGTTGAGCTGAGGTCAAAATTCCCAGCTGAACATTCTCACTATGTTCACGATATGTATGTGCATTGTGGTGGATACATATAGGCGCCCTCGGGCATCATATGCAGATGCTCCGGCGGAGGAATAATAATTGATGCCAAGATCTGCTGGCATCAGGGTTACAAAGATAAAGACACAGAGGGATGGGATGCGCTTTCGAAGCACTGCAGTGGCTCCTATTCGAAGGGCATTCTTTTGTTGGGAACAAAACGAGGAAATTTAATAAATGGATGAATGTCCTCAAATGAATTGAATAACTTTTGAGTGGACTGCTTGGACAAAGAGTGCTATTTTTGTGTAAATGTGTGATATTGCTTACTCCAAGGAATTTTTCCCTAATTTGGCGAATCATCCATTCACTACTAGCGCCAGTTACGATTATGAGAAGGGCCGAACATAAATGTTCACTTTTCTCTAACACAAAATAACCCTCATTATCCTCAATCGATGGGAAACCTTTACGAAGCAATAAAAATGAATGGGTTGAGATTGCCCCAGAATCAGGAA
The DNA here is from genome assembly GCF_029784135.1 of Toxorhynchites rutilus septentrionalis. Classification (NCBI taxonomy): domain Eukaryota; kingdom Metazoa; phylum Arthropoda; class Insecta; order Diptera; family Culicidae; genus Toxorhynchites; species Toxorhynchites rutilus. The sequence goes on from NC_073746.1 coordinate 246,234,756, forward strand.
TTTTTGCAAAGTACCCTCTTCCGGATTCATTAGCCTTCCATCCCTTGTCATTCTTTTGCCTGCGAAAAATGGGTTAAGTTGAACCGTGAAAATGTCAACGGCGAGTGGAGAAGACAGCACCGCTGAATGATTTTCTGTATTATATATTATCATCAAGCTGGCCGAGGAAGTGTAAAAGAATTACACCCCCCCTTCTCGAGCCAAAGTTCGTTGTCTTCACTATCTTTCTTTCCTGAAGTGGCTAAATAATGGAAAAGGGACATCGTTGAAATGAGGGTGGGTTGCCCTTCTGGGGTTTATATTGTTCTTTTCCATTCTAGGTGCGTGTTATACTACAATTGCTTGGAGGCACCTTTGGGTGCTCAACAAGTTTATGAAATGAGATGCCAACCGTAAAAATTCAATTAAGAATCAATTAGATAACTGAGAAAAGGCACGGTGTGAACAAGTGTCAGCACAGTACTTTAGAAACAAGTACAATGAGACTTCTATAGAGGCCTAATCATTGTACTTCGTAGTTTGATTATTGTTGTTTTACTTTATCTGAATGTTGCATGTTTACGTATTTCGACTAAGTAGAAATACTGCTACTCAACAAAAAAAACTGCAAATATTAGTTATGGTTGAATCACATCGTTTGAGAATAGCTGATGATGTTAGTGAAATGAGTTTAAAGTTGTTGAATATACTTTGAAGAATCTATGCATACTAAAGGCATATTTTTGGAAAATTTTGAGGTTTAAACAATTAATTTTCTATATATGTGGAGATACTTGGTGTTTAGCTGTAGGAGTGTACGTCTTCAAAATGTCCGGAATGTACGCTGTAATCCACAATTCGTCTAGAAGTAGGACACGAATACTTGAGAGTTTGTTGAGTTAGAAGCAGTCACCTCGGCCACCGACCACAAAGAATATCAACGACCATTGATTTGATTTTGATTTTATTTTATTCTTGTGATCGATTTAGACAAAGACAGCAGAATCCCGAATCATGGAAAAATCGATATAAATTCGAATAATTCCGTTGTTGGATACCGAGATGAAACAGTATAAAAAACTCAAATGTTGAACAACTATTCTAAACGTGCATCGCTGCCTGTTCTTCGGAACAAAATAATTCTCGTCAACCCTTTGCGGTCGTATTTAATTTGGGCATGGGTGTCGTACTACTCGGAATTATTTTTCCTTGAAAAAGCAGTGATATATGCAAGACTATGAAAAATATATATATGTATGTATTAACTTAACAATGTATTTTAACTTTTAATTTTTATATATTTATTTTAGTTTTTGTATGTAAATTAATGTTCATATAAAAAAAATTGTCGCTTGACACATTATGCGATTATTCAAATAACATGAGACATTTATGCAAACAACAGTTCTGATACTTATGGACAATCTTTTCCATTACACCAAAGTGTTACAATGGCTAAATTCTGCTGTAATGATTCTTTTATCCCACATTCCTATGCATTCAACGCACTGTGTGTTGTCTTGTGTGGGTGACTACTTTGTTTGATACTGAGTACCGTTATCTATTATTTATAGGAGCACCGTATTGATTCGTGAATAGGTTCACAAGACGTCAAGCTTCGTTCAGGAAAAGCATAAACTGATACTTGGCTGAGTAAAATATAAGATTAGCATGGTTTCTTGCTGTGGTGGCTGAGAGCAGACAAACGACCACAAAGAGTTAAGACCCAGCCTTCATAACGTTACCAAAAATCTAGAAGGCCGAGCATTGTCGTGCTGCAAAATAACTTTGTCGTGTCTTTGCTCGTATTGTGGCCGTTTTTCCTTAAGTGCACGACTTAAACGCATCAATTGTCGTTGGTAGAGGTTCCCCGTAATGGTAAAATACGTTATTTTTCGACCTTCCAGAGTAGGGTCCCTTGGTTTGAAAATATACTGTTTGCCAATTCTTCATTTTCCGCCTCAAACCATCCATGCGTCCCCATTGATTTGATATACATATTGAATTAATGGAGACGCAAGTATTAGTTCATTGTAAAGGTTTTTACTAGTGACTACGGATAGTGCTTTGGCCGGGTTCCGGATATCCGGCTAGCTTCGAGGCTGGATAGTAGGTTGCCAATGAATGTATGGGAAAAAATCGACCCTAAAATTTCAAAAAGTTACCCTATACAAAATGTTCACTACCTCGAAAATACACCCTATGCCGAATTTCAGCTCAATCGGACTTAAGGGAGAGTGGCGCAAAGCGCTCAAAGTTTGCGTTTTGTGAAAATCAAAAAATGTCCCAAAAAATGGAAAAAATCGGGGTTTTCGAAAAAAAAATTTTGATGCCAAATGTCTTAAAATTGCATGAATCGTTGAGATCTAATGTCATCTCGAAATTTTTTTTTGGTCAAAAATCGACATTCTGGGACGTTTTTTTTCGGAGTACGTAACGAAAAGTATGGTTTTGGGTGCCAATAAAATTAGTTATCTCGATTTTTCATTCGGAACATGCTACGAAATGTTGATTTGCACGATGATACACTCTATGCAAAATATTAGCTCATTCGGGCTTCATTTACTGGTGTCACAAACGTTAAAATTTGAGTTTTTTGAAAACCGAAAAATCACCGAAAAAAGCGTCACTCCCCCTTAAGTCCGATTAAGCTGAAATTCGGCATAGGGTGTTTTTTCTAGGTGGTGAACATTTTTTGCGAGGTAACTTTTTGAAATCAGAGATGACCATTTTCATTGGCACCCTACTGGATAGGCTAATATCCGACAGCCGGATATTCGACGGCTCTTCATTAGTGAATACGAAACTAAGAGGTACGGTATGCGTATATGAAGCAAACGAAGCGTTAAATTTAAGAGGAAAATAAACACATTTTTATATAACAAAATTATGAACAAATATTGAATTTTCGGTTTAGAACGAATATCCTATTTAATAGTGTGTGAAGTTTTCTTCAAGGAATCTGGATTAGATTTTTTGTCCTAATAATCATTTTATATAATAACTAGTTGACCCGGTAAACGTTGTTCTGCCATATCAATTGTTTTTAGTGAATATGTTGGTTGTTAAATCAAAAATAACTAATGTATTGTAAGTGTGTTTCAATATTTTAACAATCTTTAAAATTGATCGAATGTGATCGATAAAATATAATGCATTGAACGATTTGAATGAAAATGTTTATGCTGCCTGAAATGATGTAGCGCATTGTTCGAAAAACAAATGTGAAACGTTCTTGACTCTTGTGTGTCTCACGATTCGATCAAAATCGACTTTTGCTTTCTGAACTTCGTTCGACTTGTCTTGGCTCTTTGCTCTTCCGCCAAATCTTTATCCATACTATAATTTGATTATCAGAGATAATTTTCTTTCAGGTATTTCCCCACTTGTAGAGAATGTGTCCCTCTGTTACACAGAACACATATTAGAGCCCATTTTATTTTTTGCCGTAGCATCTACTTCCATTTATAATTGTTGTTTGTTTTGCGTGCTAATTCTACCAGAAAATTCATTATCATTTTAGCTTCACATAAATGGAACACGAAGCTCAATGTCGTCTATGTTGCACATTTAGACAACTCGATAGGACTTGTGTCGAACGGATTCCAGAATAAGATGAACAGTTGATCAGTAGTCGGATATAGAATTTTTCAGAAAGTTACACTATCGGGCATATTGTGTGAGCTTATCAAACTGAAAATGTGCGTATGAGGCAATCTTCGCTTTTGTCATTTAACCTAAAACATCCAGTAAAGTGTTGGAACGAATACATGTTATGTTGTAATTAAGCTCATTAAACCATTTAATAGCAACTGACAATATCAAAGGCTGTGTCGGTGTTGCTCATGATAGTGTCGCAAGTGAATATATTCTTCCACACGTAGTTTTTCTTCATTTTGTCGTAGGGATCACAGTCGTTCGCTCTCTCCACCTTTGCGTGTATGTCGACCATGGAATAATGCACAGCTCACTACATCGTAGAATTACGTCATACGACACACATACAAATCCATCGGGCGCATTCTCTTGTTTGTCCCTTCTCCTCTAATCACATATTTATGAATATTAATTGAGGGGCTTAGAATGAAAGGGGTGTAAGTGATTTGATCGATTTCTCTACATCGACTCTCTCTTTTGGTCACAACTTAGCTGCAAACTCATTCTCAGCTGTAATTAACAAAGTGGAAGATAGGTCAAAACCTCATCTATCGGATTCTAGAGCAAACTCAAATTGGAACGTTTTTGTAATTGAGTTGTTAACCAAAGAAAAAGTTGATGAAGAGAAATCGATCAAGTCACTTACACCCCTTGCATTCTAAGCCCCTCAATTCTAAATGAGTAATGATGTTCATAATGTATGATGTACCTGTGGCGGGATTACAGGTATCTTGGTTATTGTTTAAGGTATATTAATATTTTCCTTTTTTCGAGTACACGAAAAATTATTATTACGCTGTTGACAGCTGGATGAGTAGATGCTGTCTGAAAATCGGTACCTTGCTGGTGGTATCGTCTATGAAGCAACGGGGTGTCGCAGAACGAATTCCAATGCACATTTTAAAATTTTATGACAATACCTGAATCGTCACATAGAGGTTTTTGAGAATTCGAAAACTTGCCAAACCAAACCAACTTGCATGCCATTTCTCATGAAAAAATCATTAAAATGAAAAAATCAAAAGAATTAGATATTAAAAAACGGCTATGTAACGAGTTAGATAATTTATTTTTACAAATCGGTCGAGCAGATCCTGAGAAATCGATACCACCAGCTGAAACTACATGTTTTCTAGAAAAACGCGTTTCAAAATTCGTGCAGCAATATATAATATATCCCTTGAGGTGACCTCACACTTTTTGCTGTAACTTTCCAACGAAATCGAATATCGAAGAATCCTTTCAAGACAACATTTCTGAGGACATAACCTTCCCAAAAATGTATAAAAAAGATAGTTTGATTCTTCCGTTTCTTCTTAAGGAAAATTATTTTGATTATTCTGCATAGAACAACACTAATCGGTATTAAATATATGGTAATCGGTACCCTTGCGGAAAAATCCCCTTTTTTCCAAAAATGCCTTTTTTTTTTAAATTCATACCTTTTGAAGTACTGGCCGATTCCAATAATCAACATATCAAATTGAAGGCATTGAACTAGTCTTCTTTGAAATTATGTGTTCCAAGAATGTTGCTGCATTAAAAAGCATTTAGACAAAGACGAAATTGCACAAAGAAAACCGAATTTACTCCGTATGAGAGTGTATCTCACGACACCTTTTGGAAGCGAAGAGAAGGAAATTAATTGTCAATATCGCGCACTTTTTAATGAAGATGAGGTTCGATCATCCCAGTGAGAATACAATATTCAGTTCTTTGGTTGAATCATGATTTTAAAACAAAGGCGAATCAAGGTGCCTAATAAGAAATTATTTAATTATTTGATTCAGTCGAAGAGATTAAATCTGGCCATGAATTACAGTTTTTGACCTATTCCTGTATTTCTGGATAAACGTTTCATCAACATAATTATGTTAATAAAAAATATGCGAAAAATATAATATATCAGTAAATGTGCGCAAATATATTTTTTTTTGCGCTAATATAAAATCAGAGCCAAAGATGTTTTTATTCCTTTTTTACATAATTTTGGGTAGTTTGCAAATATCTTCATATATTTTTGAATGTCTGAAAAATATATTCAGGAAATTATAGTAAGTCAAACGACAAATGACCATTTACGCAGTATGGTTGAAAATATAATGGTATAACGATGTTAACTGATTGGGAGATTTTTTATGACCATAAACATTTGCATTTAAATTTAGGGTTTTAAAGAGCCGCAGTAAATCGATTTGTACAATGTGGGACACCCCCGGAGTACCCCCGCTTACTCTTCGGTTCACAGAATTATCCTACAGATTTCTCATCCGTTGCAAGATCATGAATCCATTGGTGATTGATAACTTCGAAAATCTACTCCAACTGACTTCTCAGTCAAGTTTTATGTCTTTATACCATGAGTACCTTACCCATGACGTGCACCCTTCACCAGGCATCTCCAACCAAGTTTGCTTCCCATACTTTTGCAATTCCTCTGTCATTTTTGATCTGTCCATGCGACAAAAAATCCATGGAATCCCAGATCATCTACGCTCAGATTCTATTCCGCCGATATTTTCGGCAGAATATGGGGGCATAGTTAGATCTGATAAAATGTTCTTTACTGACGGTTCATACATAAACGGGTCCACTGGCTTTGGCATCTTCAATGAAAATTCCAGTGCCTCTTTCAAACTCAAAGATCCTTGTTCCGTGTATGTTGCTGAACTGGGTGCGATATACTACGCACTGGGGATCATTGAAACATTGCCCATCGACCACTATTTTATTTTTTCAGACAGTCTCAGCTCATTAGAGGCAATCCGCTCAATGAAGGTTGATAAACGCTCATCTTATTTCCTAACAAGAATAAGACAACTATTGAGTGTTTTGGTCGAAAAATTATTCAAGATTACCTTAGCATGGGTTCCCTCTCATTGCTCGATTCCGGGGAATGAGAAAGCGGACTCGCTAGCTAAGGTGGGCGCTTTAGAAGGCACTCTTTTTGAAAGGCAAATTGCTTATAATGAATTTTTCCACATTCCTCGTCAGTATATGCTCGTAAGTTGGCAGCGCATGTGGAGTGGAGATGAGTTCGGTCGTTGGTTACACACGATTATCCCTAAGGTCTCGACGAGGGCATGGTTCAAGGGATTGAATATAGGTCGTGATTTCATTCGCGTGATATCTCGGCTTATGTCCAATCACTACAACCTAAACGCGCATCTCTATCGCATTGGGCTCGCAGCAAACAATCTTTGTGATTGTGGCGATGGCTACCACGACATCGAGCATGTTGTCTGGTCGTGTATCCGGTTCCATACTGCTCGCTCTCAGCTCTCTAGAGCACTAAGAGCACAAGGCAGACAGACAATCGGATATCCCCGTCCGGGATATCTTAGGTAGCCGTGATCCTGATCTTCTGCTTCTTCTATACCTGTTCCTCAGAAACGCCGATGTCAACGTTTAATGATGTTTCCTTCGTTGTGTCCCCGTTTCATATCCCTCCTATCCGATCGATAAACTTTTACTTAGTCGCGGCAATACATACACACACTCTTTACGGACACACGGGCAAAAGGTTGTGCAGTCCACTGATCATTCAACAAGAGCCAAAGGTTGTACCGATCATGACAACTCTACACGAACTGATGATTGCGCCGGCTAGTGACCATTCTATCCTGGATTCCTCGAGTCGAGAAAGACGCACCACGCTAGATATGAGGTACAGACTAGGGGGGCGTTGCTGATTAATGGTCAGCTGCATCCCAATAGGAAGTATCCCGTGTCGGGCACACGTACAGAGCATTGGAGACAGCAATATCCCAATTACGAAAACACTTGTAATACTAACCTCGAGCCAACCGCGAGTAATCGGTTACATATTACTAACATAGATAATAAGAAAAATTGTATTGAACTTCCGGCCCCGTGAGGCTAACGCCATATGAGCCTTTATAAAAATATATATTTTGGAAAAAAAAAAAAAATGTGGGACACATATGTTCTACTACAAATCACTGCGATTTTTAAATTAACTGTTTCTTCGATATAGTTTAAGGTTTTTAAGGATTCAGTTCAGCGAACGGGAAAGATTCGAAACGTCCTGTTGTCATCCAAAGTCGATAGTAGAATCGAACAAAGTGTCTAATATTCATGGATCATCAACGATGACAAAAAAACGTATCCCAATTCCTAAACGTTTCTTTGAAGGAGAAGACGAAGTTTAATAATAAGTTCACACTCCGGTTCCATCGAACCAGCGAAAAAAGCACTGAAAATGTCGAAGTACCAACGGGCAATGGGACATATAGCACATTTGCATGATCCAAACCAATCAGGAGAAGCCCGAAGTTGACACCGGCATTCAGGGCTATGTCCTTTATTTCACTAGTCTTTCCTCCAAAACATTGCTAGTACAAGTTGAGATTAAAAGCCATTCGGCGAAAGTCTAGTCTTTCTGTTCACTTCTTCTTTGTGATGTTCAATCAGTAGGCTTCCCGTGGATGTGATGAAGGGGAAAAATAAGTTTCCCTTTCTCAATTTCTGCCTTGACAAAATTCAATAACAAAGGATCGGGAGGTCGAGGCGGTGAATTTGATTTCCGGTGCCATTTTTACGAAGGTCGAGCGTGGAAAAAAATCGTATATCGATGTGTTTTTTCTACCTCTTGCGAGCCGTTCCTTTGATGTGATGAAATATTGGGGTTTAATTTTCGTCAAATAGGCGGTGGAAGTTTTGAAGTAATAGGTTTCAAAGAAATAGTCATTTTGCATATCGGTTTGAGTGTTAAGTATGATCAGGCAAAGAACCAAAGTTAGCTCATTTCCACATTTTTAAAGGAGACTGTCATTTCCGATGAAGTCGATCGATGTGGATTTACATATCCTTCACCCCATATCCCCTCATATTGATACATGTTTCGCCTTGATTATGACCCGTGTCACAAAATGATCTGATTCGTGAAGGAGAAACTTTTCCCGCATTACACCCAAGTCAGGCCCGAAAAAGGGGATATGTTTTTTGTTTCGGTTTGTTATAAATAATCCAAATAAAACGCCTGTTGCTGTTGGGAATCGACTCACGTCGGCGAGTATGATACTTTTTTCCGCCCGAGTTGTGGTGTTGCTCAGAACGGTTAGATTAGGTTGGGTTTTGAAGTTTGTTTTTTTTTCTGGCGGAGAAAGTCAATCGGTTTGTTTTTGTTGCGCCGTGTTTCCACCGGAACGTTACTTGTAGCATATAGAATTAGAGGAAAAGAAAGTCATGGTTTATTATTTAATTTAAGTGAATGGAATGAAGTAATTTGGAATCATCTGGAAAAGGTAACTATCGGAAAAAGGTTGATTTGATCAAAAAGAACCATCGTCGGGTTAGAGGATAGCAATGCAAACGTGAATACAAATGCAATTAGATTAATTCTTCACTATAAGTTGAAGCATATTCGAATTTATCGGGTCCAAGTATTATTTATATTCGACATTCGCTTGATAATCGATGTATCCAAATAAAAAATACTCGTGATTGCATTAGCACAACAACATAATGACTACTAGAAACACCATTATCTTTGATTATCATTCCATTGATCTATTTTTTTCAATCTCTTAATTATGTCAATTATGAAATACAAAAGCAATTTTGGATTTTCCAGCATACTACGTTGATTTGTATGTGAATGCGAGTTTGTTTGAATTTTTATCGCTGACATCATGTTTTCACATCGTTACTGTAGCCAACAAGCGTGGCAATTATTGGAATCCGTGTTCATTCAAGCAATAAGTTGATTGAGATGATCGCAATCATTAGCTGAATTTTGAGCGAATGCACATCAAACGGGAATCTCTCAGCTCGAAATAACATATGGGTTTGATAACGTGGAGTAAAAAATGGTATCGTTCGGTGACTGAGTGGATGGCGGCGTTAATGATAATCACAAATATCGAAAGTTGAGCTTAGTGTTATTTTTTTTTTCAAATTATAACATCCACCAAGCGTCTCCATCAGCTTATCAAGGTTTAACAACATTTTTCTTCTGTACTGAAACACTGTTCGTAGAAAACTGAAAACTTCAGTAAAAAGGAATCTCACCTCTCAAATACAGATTTACTGGATTAAACAATCGTAAAAACACCTTTGTACCGAACGACCAAACTTCGGTTCGATTGTCATAAATTTTATAGCAATTATTTTTAAGCCAACATTGTTAACAACCACTTGCAGTGGAGTTTAGCGAAATGTGTTTGTAGATCGCCCTGAAATCATCCTTCTTAATGCTTGTTTATAGTGAATACACAGAATACGCAAAAAAAAAAAAGAAAAACGAATTTTTGGCTCGAGATCAGGGTGAAAATTACGCGGGGGAACATAACAAAACGTCCAGATTACCGATTACGAGTGTTCTGGCGTCGTTCCGTGGGGGTACATGCAAGTGAGGGGGCGATGGTGGTCTGAGTTAAGCCCGAAATAAATAGCCATTCCGCGTGCCGATGTTCGTTCTCTTAGCTAATTTTATGGACAGCAGCAATCCATGGCAGGACCGGTGGGAACATTACGACCCATATTGAGGCTGTCCTTCTTTTTGTGCCCCACCTTTTCTCCGGCTGGCCCTGTTGAGTCACCCTCACAAAGGAGGGGGCGCTATCTTGGACTGTTCTTGGCTTGTTGAACTTTTCGTGACGCCCTTTTACCCCTCCTCTCTGCTTTTTTGCCACACGGTTGCATCGTAAAATGATTACAGCGGTGTCCTTGTACGTCTGTTTGCGACAAATGACACTTTTCATTCTGAATTTAATAAACACAAATTGCACGATTCTGCTTTGCTTCCGCCATTTGACGCTGTAGCTGCGGCGGCTAGGGTTGGTCTGGAATCTGAATAATAAAACTGAGAGATCTTGGGGTATGATCAATGATGCCAACGATGTGCCTGATTTTTCAGGATGTTCCAGACTGTTGACACGTTCCCTGATATCCTGACAAGCACTCGTTTTCGCTTGATTCTCTGAAATAATTCTGTGTTTTCATGTTTTTCCTTTATCAGAATGAACATCAATCCCAATGAGTTATATTGGGCTCCCTAACAGAATTGTGTTGGTTGAACGTTGAAAGGGAACTGTCGTGATGTTCTTTTTCATTAGCACTCGCCGTTCCTCGACGCTTCAACGAGCTGTAAATAGTCGTTAAGTGTCGTCGACATCTGTTAACCAAACATTGTTTGCAAGTCTGAGTTTTACACAACAAGTTAAATTTTTGCTGCGTTGAAAATGTTAATTTTTTTGCAAATAAGCACAATTTTCGGGAAGCTTTCCTGTTTCCTTGGGAATAAAAGTGCAGCTGAAGCGCATCGAATGATTGTAGAAGTTTATGATGACACTGCTCTGCTGTATGGTTTGGACGAGTTCAGTGTGATAGACAAAAAGCGTTCGGATCAACTGAAACATTACAGATTACTCTAACAAGATTCGTGTCAAATTACAAACAGCGGTTACAGAATCATTGGGATACAAACGATACAAAGCCGCCGGATACATCCAAAAGCAAGGAAATCATGTTCCATACGAATTGAAAGCGAGAGATATCAAACGGCGATTTTGCATGTTCGAAATGTTGCTCGAACGGCACAAAAAGAAATTTTATTTGAATTGATACGTTACCGTGGACGAAAAATGGATTCATTACAACAATCCAAAACGCAAAAGATCGTCCGGCCAACCAGGAACATCCTACCCGAAGTCAAATATCCACGGTGTCAAAGTAATGCTTTGTAGTTATATGAAGTAATCAAAAGGGTGTGATCCACTATGAGCTGCGACCTGATACGAGTCGATAGTATTCCATCATGACAGAGCTCGGTCTCATGTTGCTGTCCGAGTTTAAAACTATTTGGAAAATAGCGGATAGGAAGTTCTGGTTCACCCACTTTACAGTTCAGACGTAAGTTTGAGTAAAGTTTGAGTAAAGTAAAGAGGAGTGTATATGAAACCGGGATTCAAAAGAAAATCAACTTGATGCCAAATATCTTAAAATAAAACACTCGAGTCAACCGCGAGTAATCGGTTTCCTACCTTATTACCTTAAAATTAACACGTTGAGCCCCGAATTGCTTTTTTCCACGCTTTCCATTCAGCCCGCATCAACATTATTTGACCCATTCCAGCGTGACGTGGCAATGGTTTGACTCACTAAAACAGTTTTCATGTATAAATCACACGATTTCCAAATGGTAAACGATTTTAAAGTGAAATTGAGAAAATTTCCTACAAGAATCTTCAGTTTTTCAAAAAACCCGTAAGAACATGTTTGGTTGAGCATGTGCAGAGATATCTCAAGAAACATAAAAAAAGTGAAAACCTAAAATATTTTAAATATAATTATGTAGTTTTTTTTAAACTCGCTTCTCTCAAAGGTTGGTGCATAAAAATTAAATTTGTTACAAAAATTTATGATATAACTAGTGCTTATAAATAACGTTTTCAATTTTCTCCTGAAACTAGATTTGAAATTTGGTTCTCTGGTATAAAAACAAAATAGTTAGAAATTTGACTGGAAAGGTAATAGACGTATCGTAAAACATCCGAAAACAAACTGTTTGTTTGATATTCATTGTAAACTTTTGATATCCTTATTTTGTAACTGTTGAAGCGCCTTGATTTATTTTGTTATTTTCATCGTATGTGAACGAGGATTTTTAGAACATGAAAATGAGAAGAACCAGATGAAGGTGGTCATACAGAATCTTCAACATGAGAAAAGACGGTTATTAAATAAGCTGAACAGTTTTGAAGAGCTGAAATAAATTTGCGGGAAAAAACAGATTTGCAAGTAAAAGTTGACGAAAGTTTTCAAGAGATCGGTCGAGTGGAAAAAAGGCTCAATGATCCCAATGATCACATTTAAAGGTCCAGAATGAGAAGCAGTCGCTAGGGAAGAAAATAGAGTGCCTGAAAAAGCAACACATCGAGTCGAAGAAAGCAGACAGGGAAAACACCCACAAGTGGAAAACCAAGTTTGAGGAAAAACAAAACAAAACTACGAAATTAGGAGTGTAAAAAACAACAACAAGTCAATTAGAAGAAACCAACAGGAAAACGTTTGTAGAGTTCCTGAAGCTGGATGAGAAATTGGAAGATTATGAAGAAATCAAAATGAAAAACGATTATTTTGACACATTAATCAAACACTTAGAAACAGAAATGTTGAAAGAAGATAAAACAGAGCTTATCATTCCTACTAATAATAATGAAATAGAAATCGGCATATTGGGGGCAAACTCAAATCAAAATGAATCGACTGTTATCACGAAAGACCATGAAACTAAGAGACTAATAAATGAGTTTGATTTATACAAAAAAAGGTCTAGTAGACCGAAGAATGCCATGTAACGCTACTGGGACTAAAGAATATGTAACAAAAGGGTTGTTAAAAATATCAAATAGCTTTGTTGAGTTTGCAGTACAGAATTTATTCTTATTCTAATTATTAATATATACGGAACGGCTGAAAAAAATGGGATGACATAAGGAAATATTTATATAAAATAACGTAATGCACCATTATTGTGTACATCGTAGGAAAATGATGAATCCCAAATACAAAATAAATGTCGGCTATTCCGAATTGTGTGGCAAGGTTGCCACATTTGCACAACAATTGCAAATTTGCAATACCCGTGTTGTTGCTTCAGAACGGCTGGCGGATTTTCCGTCTAAGAGACCCTTCTGACTTGCATTATAGTCCAGTTCCTAAGAATACATTCATGCCGTATTGCTTGGCATAGGAATTTCAACCAAGTACTATTACAAATGATGCAATCATCGTAGTATTAGATGATAAGGCGAACATTAGTAACGTTAGTGCTATTGACGAAGAACATGGAGATAGTCGTATGAATGATGTGCGTCAACAATGAATTCCAGATTATTGTTTTTTCTTCGAATCACACTTTCTCGCGTCACTGTGCAGTCGCCTTTTATGATTCTAGCAACGCTTGCGCATTGAACTCTTTGAACACACGTACTCTCCTCTCCAGTTGGCGTTTTATTAGGAATAATGAAAATAGCATGATTGCCATTTTGTAAACCGAGCAAGTATGATTTGAAGTAATTCAAAAAATCGTTGTGCTCATCCAAAAATACTTCCAGATCGCCGCCGATACGCCTGACTTTAAACGAAGTGAGGTTACTTGCGAATGCACAATGGTCCAGGAGATGTATTTAAGTTGAAATTAGCATTTGGAGCTCGACAGTTATTCTCTAGCCAAAAACTATCGTCAACAAAGTTGTTATATATGATAGGGCGCTCATTTTTATGGTATCAAAAATAGGGTGACCAAAACTGTCGATGAAATAAAAAATCTAACATTCTTATCTTTATAGATAGAGGTAAACATAGTTCGACAATGTTGTAGTCCCAGTTATTTGAGACATCTTTGTAGAACAATGTTTTTTCTATCTCTTGAAATAACCGCTATAGCGCTTTTTTCTAAGTTACGTTAGAGTCACCATAAAAAACACTTTTTTTTTTGCTCTAACTTTTATATTTCGAATTCTACATACAAACTATCTTTGGAAGACTTTTAGAGCTTACTAATACAAATATTTTGTAATGCAGAACTTGTCAATATCTCAACTTCACTGAAAGTTATTGATATCCTTTCCCAAAAAACACGCTCTTTTCATTTGTTTGAGGCAAACATAAAAAATGTTTGTTGACGGAATTTGAAAGAACAAATTTCATTCTATATAATATGTAAATTTCAAAATTGTGTTATTTTTTGTGTTTGAGTTAATTAAAATTGAAATCATGAGTTTTTGGGTAAAATAAACATCAATAACTTTAGGTAGGATTAAGATATTTACAAGTTCTGCATCGCAAAGTGTTGGTATTGAAAAGCTCTAAAAGTCGTACGAAGACAGTTTTGATGTGGAATTTGAAATATAAAAGTTAAAGAAAAAAAATCGTTTTTTCATGGTTACCCTAGTATAACTTAGATAGAAAGGGCCAAAAACAACTTTGTGGGATATATTTGTTCTGTAGACAAAAACTGTCTTCAACAAAGTTGTTACATATGATAGAGCGCTCATTTTTATATGGGTGGGTAAAAAAATAGGGTGACCAAAATTGTCGATGAAATAAAAAATCTAACTTTCTTATCTTTATACATAGAGATAAACATAGTTCGACAATGTTGTAGCCCCATTTCTTTTAAACAATGTATGTAGATCAAAGCTTTTTTCTATCTATTAATATAATCGATTTAGCGCTTTTTTCTAAGTTGCATTAAGGTGACCATGAAAAAACGAGATTTTTTGCTTTAGCTTTAATATTTCAAGTTCTACATTAAAACTGTCTTCGTACGACTTTTAGAGCTTATCAATACTAACATTTTGCGATGCAGAACTAGTCAATATCTTAATCTTACTCAAAGTTATTGATGGTTTTTTACCCAAAAACTCATGATTTTCATTTTTATTTACTCAAACGCAATACATAACATAGTGTTGAAAATAGTGTTGAAAATGACACGTCATGTAGAGTGAAATATGCTCTTTCAAATGCCATCAATAAACTTTGATTATGTTTGCCCCAGAAAGAATGACAAACAATTGAAGAGAGCGTATTTTTTGGGAAGAAATTTTTTTTTTTTAATTTATCCGTTTATTTTTACAAGCTTAGTTACATAGGTTTAAAGAAGCCAAATTCTTAACTATACTTTTGCTAAAATATATTAACATGTTTCCTTAATTCTATGGTTAATAAAATAGGAAACCGATTACTCGCTTTCGACTCGAGTTTAGAAGGGTGACACATTTTCATTAGGAAAAGGATGGGATGTAGGTAGATAACAATGTTCACACTCGCACTCAAATTCACATTCTCATTCACACTTACACATCACACTCAATTCTTAAAACTATCCATACTTCTGATATGTATTTACAATTTAACTTATTCTAATGTTAGTAGGAAGGGAACCGATAGCTCGCGAATGACGAAAAGGAGGGGAAAAGGATGTAAGAACAATCACACTCGAAGATCGATAGCTTTAAGAAAAACATATGTTTGGGACATGTAATCAAGGTCTAACCGAGCCAACGCATCTCTCACCGGCACATTAGGCTGCCTTCCTCCGGCCTGAAGAGAGTTTACTAAATACGATCTGGCGACAAGATACAACTCGCACAACCAAACAACGTGTTCGATGTCGTGGTAACCATGGCCACAAACGCAGAGATTGCTGTCGGCAAGATTAAAACGAAAAAGTAGCGCGTTTAACGAACAGTGATTGGACATGAGTTGGGAGAAAGTGCGAATGAAGAAGAAATATCAATAACTTTGAGTGAAGTTGAGATATTGACAAGTTCTGCATCGCAAAATATTTGTGTTAGTAAGCTCGACAAAAAAAAGTGAACGGACCATGTGTGGAAGAGATGAGTTAGTTATACGATATTACTTTGAAAAAAGAAAAAAACACAAAAAAATAAATAAAGTATATCGCGGACTCGATTATATACAGTTTTTGATTTCTTTTCACTGTGTATAATCGAATCCTGTATAAAACCGAGTCACGATTTTTTTTTTGTTTTTTGCATTTTTTTTCGTTTTTTGAAAATAAAAGAGGAATTTGAGTTTTGATTCATCAGAAAACACCTTTCTCACATGGAAAAAATAAATTTATCCAGAGGTGATAGAGGTGATAGACGATCATATTTGATGAAAATCCTCCTACGCATATGTTCGAATTTCAACAATGACAGAGTCATATAATTTTGTTGTTTCGGACTCTGTTGCTTTAAACTGGCTCTACATTTAAAAAGTACGCTACGGAAGACGATTCTGATACTTTCATTTGAAAGATGAGAAAATTTAGTACAGGATATAGCAGTGGAACAACTAAATTAGTGGATTTTAATAACATTTTGAAAAACTTAAAAGTTAATAATTTTTGATGTGTTATTATTAATTTTATCCTAAAATTTATATTAAACTAGATTGTTTCTATCAATTAAATTGAAGTTCCTTCACCGCTCTACAATTTGTTCTCTGACACGCAACTTCTATCTTTCTTAATTTGGCTGTAATATCGGTATAAACAATTCCTGGTGAAAATTCAAGCAAAGTCTTCAAAAATCACGATTTATATCCCACTGAAACTTCACCTTAAGGTTACATTTCTTCTTGAAACAAGCCATATTTGAAATATAGAAAAAAAAATTTGTTTCAAAGCTGTATATAATCGAGTCCAAAATTGTATATAATAGAATTAGATATAATCGAGCCTGTATATAATCGAGTCCGACCTGTATATGAAAGCTATAAATACATGTATAGAACATAAGGTCATTGAATTATCACATACAATACTTTTGTACATTTTAATAAAGCACATGAAAAATGTAAGATGAAACTGTAAAAAAAGGGAAATAAAATAGATAATGAGGGAAATTAAAAAAAAAATAATGGCCTGTCCATAGTATTAGGCTGTCAAAAAAGTCCTGCGGTATTTTTTTTGAATTTTCATTTGTTCATAAAATTAGTTACAATCATCTGTTTTAAGTCAAATATGCGCCGTTTTGTTCGATGACTTGTTCCCAACGAGATGCCAACTTCATAATACCCCTATTATAGAAGCTCGCTTCCGTATTGGCAAACAAACTCGGATAGCCAATTTTCACAGGCCTCTTTTGTGTCTAGCTTCTGACTACCTAGCTCGTTCGCCATGGACAAAACAGGTGGTAGTCACTTGGTGCAAGGTCCGGACTATACGGCGGATGCAAAAGAACCTCCCATCCGAGCTCCCGGAGCTTCTGGCGCGTCACCAAAGAAGTGTGTGGCCTGGCGTTGTCCTGATGGAAGACCATGCGGCCTCTGTTTATCAAAGATGGCCTCTTCTTCATGAGTGCTACCTTCAAGCGGTCCAGTTGTTGGCAGTACAGGTCCGAATTGAGCGTTTGGCCATAGGGAAGCAGCTCATGATAGATTATTCCTTGACAATCCCACCAAACACACAGCAGAACCTTCCTGGCCGTTAATGAGGGCTTGGCCACCGTCTGAGCCGTTCAGCGGGCTTCGACCACGACCGTTTGCGCTTCACGTTGTCGTAAGTGACTCACTTTTCATCGCCAGTCACCATCCGCTTCAGAAACGGGTCGATTTTGTTGCGATTCAGCAGCGATTCACATGCGTCGATACGGTCAAAGATGTTTTTTTGCGTCAACGTGTGTAGCACCCATACATCGAGCTTCTTTGTGAATCCAAGCTTCTTCAAATGGTTAATAACGGTTTGATGACTTATCCTCAGCTCTTGGCCGATGCTACGGCTGCTACTATGCCGGTCTTTCTCGGCTAATTCAGCGATTTTGTCGCAATTTTCGACGACAGGCCTTCCGGAGCGTGGCGCATCTTCGACGACTTCTACACCAGAACGAAAACGTTGAAACCATCGTTTTGCGGTGGAAATGGAAACTGTATCGGGTCCATAAACTGCACAAATTTTATTGGCAGCTTGAGATGCATTTTTGCCTTTGTCATAGTAGTACTGTAAAATATGTCGGATTTTCTCTTTATTTTGCTCCATATTTGCGACACTATAACTCACGAACGACTTAACCAAACAAAACACTGTCAAGGACTATATTATAGTGCACAAAAATACCTTTCCAACAAGCTATAGTATGACTCGATACAATGAATACAATTAGAACTACGCGCTTACAACGACACCTCGCGGAAATACCGCAGGACTTTTTTGACAGCCTAATATAAAAGAGATAAAGAGAAAATAATAATTTGAAAGCATGAGAGAGAAATATGTACAATAAAGAACCAAAAAAAGAAAAAAAAGAAAGAAAAAAAATATATAATTGTAATATTCACCGTATGTAAAGGAAAAACTAAAAGGTATAATGAATATACACCGTAAGATGATCAGATTGGAAAACGGAAGTGGGTTTTCAACGGGGTGTGAGACAAGGCTTCGAAGGGAAGGACGAAACTGGAGGAATGATTCAGCATCCCAGCCGGATGGTCATAAGCCGAGGACGACGAGTCATGCTGAAGGTGTTGGGTACTGTGTATAAAACTGAAGAAAAAGCTGTAGAAATTGTGATGGAACCATAATAATGCCATAATTGAGATAGTGCCTATGAACTCTACATTGACGCAAAAGATAACAATAATCACCAAACTGAGTATTTATCGTCGCAAACTGATGATGATAAAGGGAACAACTGTGATCCAGATAAAGATGAACTGGAGGTACATGATACAAAAATAGTGATGAACTAAAAGAGATGACATTGAATTATTGGTAAGATAACAATAATCTCCAAACTGAGTATTTATCGCCGGAAACTGATGATGACAAAGGGAACAACTGTGATCCAGATAAAAATACCTAGATTGCTGGAATTGCAAACACTACAACAGGAGAAACAAATGAAATTCTAAAACTGGCAAACATAATCCAGTTCTTGACGTCGAATTCTTTCACAAAAATGGAAGACGTGGTGGACTTGTGGAGTGTGCTAAAGGTCGTTCTGGAATAGGACCCAGAACGGAATAAGACAGTCGGACGAGACAACGCAACGCGGAAAGAGAGCAAGCAGTAACCCACACCTAGTATCAGGAACCAACAAATTGATAAATCACGAGCAGCTAGATAGTGGATGAGCAGGAGAAATTGAAGATACAAATCAAATGTTATGTAAAAAATAAAAAATAAATAATAATAAGTTTAATGTAGCATGTATATGAAAGAATTACCCCCACGAACCAGTTTTAGGGAAAACTCTTTCAGTTTTACCCAAAGCTCATTGAGTGGGGGGAGATGAAGCGCCCCGATTTATTTTGTCATTTCCGTGTGTGGTGAACCTGCCCCACTTTAGTTTTTGTCGCCAAATTTCCGGAGGGCTATGTTCAACAACGCGGTGTTTAATTTCGTTCTGTTTCTTATATAACAGAGTGCGCACAGAGTCAGCATATGCGCGTACGATTCTAGTGCGACCTAAATTTAAATTAGTAAGTAAGAGAATAAATGTAAACATTCAATTGAATGAAAGTAACCGGGTCAGTCGGGCTCGGGGGAAGTATGTTTGATAAGTTATACCGCATCGTTTGTATTTTTCTGACTGGTGACGAAAACCAGCTGCACACTGTCAGTCCCAGTGATTGTCGTATTTCAAACGAAAAGTTTAACGTCAATCCCTAAGTACCGACACGGGGCTCAAAGCGTTAAGGAAAAATGTTTATAATCACTAGTAAATATATAGTTGAGAGTTTGGCTCCTTTAAAAATAAACCAATTTAAAAAAAGGCTTAAATGAAACGTCGAGATTTACGGTTACCTTTTTTTTAGTTTTTTACAATTTTTTCGTCAAGAATTGACTGTTGAGACGAAAAAACGCCCGAGTTGATGCAATTGCATTTGGCATCAATTTTTTTTAACTCCTGATTTTATCTATTCATCCCTTTAGTGATTTTTCGGTTTTCAAAAAACTCAAACTTTGACGTCTTTGCGACACTAGTGAATAAAGTCCGATTGAGCTGTATTCTGCAGAGAGCATATTTTCGCGGGAATCAACATTTTGTAGAAGGTCACTTTTGACATAGGACTATGTCTTTGATTTCTATATAGGAGGGTCACTCTACGAAAAATGTAACGATTTATTAAGAGTTTTCAAACGCATATTACTCAAAATGGTTATTGCGACATATGTTGTGTTATATATCATTAGACAGGGAATTTATCCAGAATTTTTTTTTGCTTTGCACATGAACAGAGAATATAGTGAAAAAAGTTAACAATTTGGCGATTTAATTGGGTATGTTTTCTTTCGATTGCACTATCCACTCGCTCCCTCCCCGACGCATAAAGGAATCATTTTGCCTAAATTCGGGTGTTAGCTCATAATGTGAGTTGATGCGTAAAATGATTTATTCTCCATTTACCGATAATAGGCATTAATTTTATATTATATTGTATGTTGTCCAATCAATTTGTGCCCAATTCATGTTTTTATCGTGTAGGTCTCTTCTTCTTCTTGAATGGCGTTAACGTTCCCTTGTGGAACTTTTGCCGTCTCAACGTATGCATTAACTAGCGTCATTTATTAATACTTGGTCGAGATTTCTTAAGCCAAATAACACGCCTTGAATTTCTTTGACGAAAGATCCCCCGGCCAGAACGGGAATCGAACCCGAACACCCGGCATGATAATGTGAGACGCTAACCACTCGGCCACAGGTGCACTTTATCGTGTAGGTCTCACTACTAACAATTTGTGTAATTGTGGTCTAGGATGTCATAATATCGAGTATGTTGCTTGGTTATGTAAAAATGCAATAAATGAATTTAAATGGCTGATGATTTAGAAGATCGAAAGGAAGAACGTAAGTCAGATTATGATAGCTTGAGTAGTCGCAATCTTACAGGGCTGTAAAGTTATTACAAACAATTTTTTCGGACAACGTGGTAACGAAGGAGATAATGCTATTTTTATCTATACTATATTTTTGTAGTTATAGATTGATTCGACTCAGGCTTATATTTATATAAGTCTTAACTATTTAGACTTGTGTTTAAAAATGATACATAATGACTCTTTGTCTTCTTCTGCATGATTGAATAAGCAGAAGAAAAGGGTAGTAATGGCTTTAATGGTATTTTTGTGTACATTTTTCAACAGAATGCGGTACCGAATTCTACCACGTTATGTCATCTAACCCGTTTAAAGGATACAAGTACACAAAGGAACGGTTTTCCAGGGCATTCATTAGGCTCAGACCCATCATCTTTTTTTACCATATATTCATTGGCACTCTAATATTCATATAAGCAGAGACGGTTTTCTAAATAGTGACTCCATTATTGGAATAATTGGAAGATGAAAAAATATTCCTCTGCTAAAAAGAGAAATGCTTAAATATAAGATATTTTTACCGCTGGCGTGAATTTTCTATAGTGGCTATAGAATAAACACTCACCACCACTCTACTGCCAACTTTCAAGTTCAGAGCGAAATGCATTCAACAATGTGAGCTATGCACCGAATACTGATCCTTGACGACAAGCAGAGGTTGCTTTTGCTGCGGCATCTTCCAACCTTCCAACCTTAGCAGTTGCTCAGCTTTAGCAGAACCTTAGCTATATATTATAGAAAAGGAGAGCGACCTAAAAAGGCAGTGCTAGTCGGGTAAGTTGACATGTCCCCGTTTTGCAGCACTACGCCATACTTTTATATTTTGTCCTCTTACCATGACGGAGAAAAAACCACAAACCAAGTTCTAATTACACATTCCACTTTGAATTTTGAATCTTCCAAAATACTTCAGCCATGCTGTTTGCGTTTTGGGCTCAACCACAGACACAGTGTCTTTTGAAGTTCGGTTTTTCTTTTCGGAATTATTTTGTGGCTTTCGGTAAATGTTTGCATAAGTTATTCTTGGAGGTTCATCGGAATGCTTTCGGTCGGAAAATAAGCATTCACACATGATGTTTTATCTCTGTGATGGTAAATAATACGGCGGCTGCAAATTTATAGATAACTCACAGAAATCGCAGCGATGATGTTCGCGCAGAAGTGAATTACAAGAAACAGTTTCAGCGGGAATTATCCGCGCTGGCGCCTTCGTCATCCCAAAACTTTACCATTTTATCCTCGCATAATTGAGGGGGAAACATAAATGCCTCGAGGAATCCGCTGGGGCGAACTCATCGAAGAATTAATTACACAACAAATTAATTTTATTCTCTGTCCCCCGCCGAGCTTTCTTTGATGGACGGCGGACGGCTGCCGAAGGTCGAGTTTCTTGTGTCTTGCGTCCACCGCCCCGGAACGCAGAAGTGCGCCAGCGAAGATTGCAACACAGCAAGTTTGGGCTTGAGCATGACTCTGGTGGGCTGAATCATGAAGCTAGAACGATTTAGTTTTTCGCCCCCGGGGGGAAATTAGGATGGGACGCGTGAAATGAATTATTTCGATGATTAATCACCTTCGCGCTCTTTTGCGTTTCATACACTTCAGGCGGCGCGGCCTGATGGAAGGGTTGCTACGTGTTTTAGAGCTGCCCAGCGAGAGTTTGATTGGGATGGTTGGTGGAATTGTTTTGGTGATCTTTCGTTATTCAATTACAAATTCGAGTGGTTTCTTCATTGATTTGCGCAATTATGGGACTCGTAAAAAATCCGATATCGAGTTGGTCAATCGTCGCCCTCACTCTACCAAAATTATCGTCACGTCCTTCAGCGTATTTTAGGGTTTTATTACCAAATGGAATTTTCATTCAGCTATCCCCTTGTGAATATGTTGTATTAAAGTGATCTCTCCTCCGGGTACAATGAACGGACTATATTGAGAGTTTCATGAGCCGTCGTTTATGAACAAAAATGGTATCCCACTGAGTTCAGCGATAAAAGCAATGATCACATTAAATGTTGATTTTATTGTACACATAAAAATATGTCCCCCGAATGCCATCCCAAGCAAACTTCATCTCTAGCAGAACTTCACCGCACATTAATAATATCGGTCATCATTCGAACAGATATTACAACGTCACGATGATCATCTCGCTGGCCCACCCAAACAATCGCCTGTCGGCCATTATTCCATCAGCCCACGGAACATTATCAAGCCATCAGCAGCAGGCGCAATAAAACTGTTAACGTTGGCACTTTTTGTGGTTATGATTCCGACGCTTCGAAGCAACAGTCTGTTCCGAAGGGGAAGAGAGGGGGCGGCGGCTCGGGATGAGCTGAAATCAGTTTTAGAGCTCGAAACGGCGGCATCGCTCGGAAGTTTTCCACCCACCGCGCTGCGCCGCGCCGGATGCCGGACCCGGATTATTATTATTGGATTATTGTGATTGATTCAATTTTGAGAATTTATTATTGCTTTGTTTGCCAGCGGGAGTAACTTGATGATAGAATCTGGCCGACGACTGAATCGAAAACGCTGAAGTAAACCATTTTGTTGTATCAATTTGCTGGCTGATGAATGGTTTTCCATTAATTTTCCCCCGGACCTTGGCCATGGTGAAACATGCGGCAAAGCTGGTGGGATGGTAAATGTCATTTTATTAATGGGAAAATGATGAGTTATTCCGAAGCGTGCTCGTGTGCGAGGCGGGCAAATTTATTGATTTAGTTGCAGAAAGTATCGATGTTTTGTCGATGAAAAACCATTAGAATATCCTGTTCAATGATAAATTTCAATTATTAGAAAGGGTAATTCTTTGTTTGGTGCATTTTTTTATTTTTCTTCAAACGAAAGTCCCTGCTTAAGAACAGGATCATTCTAGAGTACTTTAGTCAAGCTGGAGTAAACTTGAAATTCCTATAGTAGAGTAGCACACAGAACTCAACCATGACAGCTGTTCATCTTATATCCCCTCTCTAGATTCTCGGAAGTGAAACTACAAGATTTGGCACATTCTGTTTGGGCTGTAGTATTCTGCGAGGCCGATAACCTCACGGGAAGTGCACTCATTCCATCATTCCCATCCCCTGCCAGCATGTCACAGCACTTCGGTCATGTTTCTAATGCCTTTTCGGGTCCAACATGAAACTGGACATACGTTTCGGGTTTGGTTGATGTGCTACAGGTGCCTTTCCGATTGGATAGGATCTCCCGGAACCCAGAAAGCCATAATTGTTTATATGGGATCAGAAAGCCAAAGCGTGTCGTCTCTATCGTTTGCCATGTACTGACCCCACAATGAACATGACAGCAGACTAAACGGTGGGCGGGGAGAGTTAAACTCTCTTCTGTGGCCTATAGGATAATAATAAATTAGAGCGAATGGAAGTTTTCTGTTCAACTTTTATTTGGCGTCAAACGGGGGAAAGGTTTTGGGGCTATTATATTTAATTATTTTCAGTGACGTGGGCGAAAGTTAGACGGTTAGACGTAGCTGAGTCTGCCACCTGACCCAGTCGGGCATCAAAGTTTTTCTCTGTAAGATTGATGTGTTTAATGTATTATATCAAGTGGAGGGTACGCTCAAAGTTTATCTTCATTTAAAATATACAGTATTTTACGAACTTTGTTCTTTCGCTGAACACATCATATTGTAGTACGCCGCTTTCATTTTACTGTACTATGAAGTATTTAGTGAGATGGTTTCCTTTATGCCGTACACATTGATGATAACTAAATAACATTTTTATATATTATTACCATCAATATACACAGTGCAAATGTTTTGGGACTATTTTTTTAAACAAAGAAAAAACGAGATACGTAAAAGATATCAGTTTTCTACATATAGGCCTTCTCTTTCCACACAAAATTTTGAACGTTCGTAGAGGTGTCGGAAGGAACGTTTAAACTGCTCAGCCGGTATGGAGTCATAATACGCGTCACATTTCATTGAATGTCTGGAACATCGTCAAAACGGTCCCCTTTCATAACATTCTTTAGCTTGCGAAACAAGAAAAGTCTGCCGGGTGAGAATAGGGGGATGCGTGTTGACAGTCACCTTTCGTTTGGCTAGAAACTGCGCTACCAAAATCGCGGTGTGCGCGGGCGCATTGTCATGAAGCAAAATCCATTCTCCAGACCGGTACTGGTCGTGCCGCACGCGTCGTATCCGTCCCAGACACCGCTCCATAATTGAAATTGTGACACGACAAAAAATCACTGCGTTAAGGTGGGACCAGAATGCCGCGCTATGCGTCGCTTTGCGACAATTGTGCTTTGACACTTCATTTTTGTTCTAAACTGATTGCGCCGAATTTGCGATGACAGTGGCATGGTGTCGACGTCTAGTGGCAACTTCAAATGAGGGCCATAATTTGGGTCCCAAACTCGTTAGTGTAATCTCTATCAGATTAAGACACGAAGCCAGTTTTTAAATTCTAATTTTTGAATGAAATTTTTCACATCATGTTATTTGATTACTTGAAACACGTGTTTCTGACTTTCATTCAACCATATGGCTAAGCAATTCCAACATTGTTACTGAATATTTTAATCATAATATAGAGTTGTCTTCATAAACAATTTTCGTATAAGACTTTTTCACCACCTGAAAACAAAAATGCTTTT
Organism: Toxorhynchites rutilus septentrionalis; assembly: GCF_029784135.1. Lineage (NCBI taxonomy): Eukaryota > Metazoa > Arthropoda > Insecta > Diptera > Culicidae > Toxorhynchites > Toxorhynchites rutilus. Next base: position 246,260,380 of record NC_073746.1, read on the forward strand.
CTTTTAAATAGAATACTAGTTTGATATGGAAAAGCAAATTTTCATTAACAATTTTAATTTTGAAAACGTGTTCATTCCGATTGAAAATCAGCTATTCTTTCATGCTCCCCTAAACTAATAAACGAAGCTCAATGCCGCCAGTGCGGATATGTCAATGTGTTGTTTTTAAAAACATTCAACTGATCCGTGGACACAACAAGAACTAGATTTTCATACGAATATTATTTTGTTTTTGTTTACATGAAAAGTGGAGACGCGAATGCTAGATAGTGATTGCAAATCGACAGACTGCGTCGGGCGAATGTTTTAGTACAAAATGCAAGCAATGACAGCTGATGAGAAGCAACGCACAACGCGGCATTCTATTTCCACCTTTACTCTTATCACCCAAAACTAGCTACTGAATCGAGATAGCGGTTCACGGTAGAAACGGCAGCTGACCAGAAGTTGGCGGAAAGTAGTTCGCGCGTTGGAGCAGAGATAGCGCCACTTCCCGATTTAAGCGCGCGGTGGTCCCGGAACTTTTTGAATGCACTGTGTACGACGAATTTCATTCCAACACGGCTGGTCATTGGCAGCAATATCTCAGGTTACACTGCAACGTTGTGGGTGTAAAGATATTCGTTATTTAAGCAACATTGCATACTATAAATGTTCATAAAAGAATTAGGTTACTTTAAAACAAAAGCCAAAGTTTTTTTCTTAATTTTTTGCAAAAACTTATAACTCAAAAACTAGAATACCTTCAAAATTTTGGGCATGGAATGAAATGTAGGAAATTGTTTAAATTTTCATAAAAAATTCCGAAAAATATGTTTTCCAAAAATTATACCGAAAACAAAAAAATATAAAATAAATTTGAAATTCATTTTTCTCAAAAACGATTTTTTTTCAAATTCTTAAAAATTGGGAAAAACTTTTTCCCTGTAATAGTGCTCATCTTTGGGTGTATGGGTTAGTTGTTGGTAATTGTATGAACTATTCATGAATTTATTAATCAGGATTTAAAAAAACATATTTTTGAGAAAAATGGATTTTATTTTAAAAAATATATTATTTTTCAATAGTTTTTTTTAATTTCTTGATATTTTTTAAAATAAAAACATGAATAATTTTATTTCATTCTTTAACCAACATTTTGTAGTTCCTATAGCTTTTAAGTGAGTTTTTAAAATTTTTTTTTCAAGAAATTATAACTTAAAAACTATAAGAGCTACAAAATGTTAGTTAAAGAATAAAATGTAGGAAATTATTAAAGTTTAAGCAAGTTTACCAACAAGTCGCTCATGTATGTAATGTAGTCTTATCATGTAAAAACTAGAATATCTTTAAAATTTTGGGCACAGAATGAAATGTGGGAAATTGTTTAAATTTACATAAAAAAATTTAAAAAAAAACTTGTTACACCGATAAAAATTGGGAATGATTTTTTCCCTGTAAAAGTGCCCATCTTCCGATGTATGGGTTAGTTGTTAACAATTGTATGGGCTATTCATGTATTTTTTAATCAGGATTCAAAAAAACATATTTTTGAGAAAAATTTAAATTATCAAAATTTTGTTTTTCAATCATTTTTTTTTTTGATACTTTTGAAACGAAATAATTCATGATTTCATTTCATTCTTTAACCAACATTTTGTAGTTCTTATAATATTATAATATTATATTATATTCAATATAATATTATATTCAATCAAACACGTCAATTTTTTTTTTAATATATATAACTAAATGTACATTTGGGATAAATTCAAGATAAAAATCAAAACTTTGAGAGCTTTGAGGCACCCCTAAATCATGTCCGATTGAGCTGAAATTTTGCACAGGTCATTTTTTCGGGCAATAAACGAAATGTACATAATCGGTTCTTCAAATTCAGTAATTATTTTTTTCCATACCTTCATTGCCTCTCAAGTCCCAAAAGGTCGATTTTCGACCAGAAATTTTTTTCTTCTAGATGACACCAGACCTCGACGTTTTATGCATTTTTAAGTAATTTGGAATCGAAAAAAAATCGCTTTTCCAAATTTCCTTTCTTGGAAGATTTTCGAGGATCAAGAAATCAAAACATCGAGAGCTTTGAGGCACCCCTAAATCATGTCCGATTGAGATGAAACTTTGCACATGTCGTTTTTTGGGTCAATATACAAAATGTACATGGTCGGTGTTTGAAATTTGACATGACCATTTTCGCTGCTACCCTAATATATAGACATTGCATACAGAACCAATATGATGGTTCTCAGATTTTCGTTAAAATTGGTACTTTTGTTTCTTATTGCAAAATATTAGACCCGTATTTTTTTATTTTTTCATTAGAGTGTCCAATTCAACTTTAGGGTGGTCCAAAAAATATTTTTTTCCCATTTTTTCTCAAAAATAACTTTTTTTTTAAATTCATAACATTTGAACTATTGGACCGATTCCGATAATCGTACATATCCAAAACATATCCAAAAATGTTTTTATTTCGCTTTTGAGTAATGATTTTTCAAAGTTAACTTGTTTTTAGTCTTCTTTCAATATTCTTGTGAGTCTAGACTAGATCTATGCGACTAGAATTCATTTTTTTTCGTAAGCGTGACATTTTTTTTTCAAAGAAGACTAGCTCATTGGCTTCACTTTTATATGTCGATCATGTGAATGGGTTCAGTGGCTTCATTAAAACGAAAGTTACGAATCGTTCATTCTGAGAGTCGCATAGCATTTTGTACTTCTGGTACGATTCGTGATTAGGTGCTCTTCTAATTTAACCCAAACTTTGAAAAATCGGCTTAAGAAAACGGCTGAACGTATCAATATGAAACGTTCACAGGTGTTTTAGGGATACACTAGGCTAACAATTTGCCTTCAAACATTGACTCTTACTGCAATATTTGCAAAATTATAGATGATTTTCTAAAGTATTACAAAACGCCTGTAAAATTTGAATTTTTTTTTTCGTCAAAGCACTAAATTAACTTTTAGGTATTTCAGGTACAGTATCTGTATATACAGAATTACAGATTTTCAGCAAAGATACAGAATTTAAAGATTTTTTCAAAATTCTATTTTAAATGTTTAATTTATTACATTCGATACCTTGATTTATAAAAATGTTGAACGCAACGCAACGATATGGCTTTCGTTGGAGACAGTTGTTAAGCGAAATTTTGAGCGATTTGAAGAACTTATACTTTTTTTTTGTTCCAAGTTAAGTATGACCATAATCAATCCGCCAATCGTATTTTGATTCATCTTTGTATATTGTATATCGTATATTGATAAACTTTTTTTCTATCGCTCATCAATAACGTCAATCGCACTTTTCAATCAGAAAGTTCTCAATTTAGAGAACTTTATAATGAGACAAGAATGTTATTGTTGATCATTTTGGGTAACTTATGTTTGGAGAGCAACGTGCAACGATTCGCTGATGCTCACTTTGATGTGAAAGATGTTGAAAATTTTCTGAAGAAGCCTGAGGATGTTTGTGTTGGTATCGATGCAGAAGAAGCTGAAAAAGGATTGGATGCAGCTAGGAAGTTAATCTTCAAATCGATTTGTCATGATTTCTATATTGAACTCGTGAAACACTACGGCTTTGATAAACCCTCAAAATTTCATCAAGCTACCAAACTTTAATGATCTGATGCGCCAATTTCCTCAATTCGTTGAAGCAAGTAATAGACAAGGCTTGGATAACGAATTTAGGCTACTCAAGTCGGGGCAAACATTGAGTGACTCGGATATAACTTGGTCCCAACTGTTGGATGTCAAAAGGCGTGATGGGGAATTTTTGTATCCATTGCTAAGGTCGTTTGTAAGACATTTTTAGAAGACATTCATCAACATGTGTTGAGCGAATATTTTTGCTTTACAATGCCAACAAAACAAAATCCGGAAATCGGTTGGCTCCCACAATTATGGACACTATTTTGAAAGCGAAAAACTATGTATCGGCTCAAGGATGAGCGTCAAGGATGAAATTGAAGGAAATTCAGATGATTATGTGAAAACCTTTTTATGATTTATTTTGTTTTATTCAGACGACTTTAACAACCCATAAATAAGAAAAGTAAATTCAAAATGAAAATAAACCTTTATTTGAATTTTTTAATACAGTTTTTTTAAACAGTTTTAAACAGATATACACAATTCTTCAGAAAATTTTATAGAATTAAATGTGACAACCCTGCCTGTAGCTCTTCCTCTCTCTGTTCTATCTTCCTATCTTTTTTCTATTGTCTCTTTCTCTCTCTCTTCTCGCGTTCATTTTTTCTCTTCTCTCTCTCTCCCCCCCTCTCTCTCTCTCTCTCTCTCTCTTCTCTCTTCTCTATTTCTTTTCTATCTTTCTCTTCTCTCTCTTTCTCTCTCTCTCTCTCTCTCTTTCTATTTCTATATATAGTTATATAGCAGTATGTCGAATGCCATCGAGTGTCGAATCAAGCGAACGACAAAAAACCTTTGACTTGTGCCATAAAAACCACATTCATTAGGGGGGTGTTCGCCGCATCGTGTAGTGCCGGCATCATTCGTTCGATTCGCCACTCGATGGCTTTCGATACACTGCTACATAATTTGTCCGAATCTCCGAATCAGATTGGTTTGTTTACAAGTTGTAGATAAAGGAACTATGAAATTCGTTCGCAAAATTCAAAATATGCGCAAAATATTGCGTTTTTATAATGTTGATTTCAAGCATTTTCAATTTACAGCCCGAGATCAGCAATTTAAATACATGCATCGTCATCCAATTTCAAAACATTTTTGATGGTAAATGAAAACATTAAACATTCGATCCAAATACTCGTCGATTGTTTGGACCGAATGCATTCGATCGAACATTCACTTCATCGTGTAGCAGCACATTCGTCACAACATTTGTCGATTCATTGAGTCAAATGTTCGAGTCCAACATTCGAGTTAAGCGTTTGACGAATCGTTTAGTGCCGGTATGAGCATAATCTTACACTTACAGTAGTTTAGTATAGTTAATAGTTTAAGTTTATATTTGCCGAATACATTAAAACTCTCATTATTATGATCAAAATATCTAATAAGTCTTTATGACAATTGTTGAAGAACCTATGAACATGATGTCACAAAGGAATCCATGAATGAAATTAAATACATGTTACGGACCCAGCTTAGAGAGCAGGGCGAAAAATAAATTAAAATAATCAAATGTCAAATTTGTAGCGCAACGCGCGATTGAAAAACAGAATAATGCCAGCAGGAGGAAACCACATGTTTCGTTTCCTTTTCTTCAATTGTTCTATATAGCTCCCAAGATAAGCGCGCCAGAGATAGCGCATTAGACGAAGGGATAGAAGTAAATATTGATTGCCGGCAATTAGCTAGATGTTTCACACTTTAACATTTTTCGTGGAAAGCAAGTTTTGATAAGCCCCAAGGCGAGAGCGCTGTATGAACCACTTGAGAGGTGATAAAAATTGTTTTGTTTAAGTCTCGTCCTTTCTCGAGCATGGAATGAGCGCGAAGGGCAGAGAAGAAATAGGGCAAAAGAAACAAAAATGTTTATTTAGGATCCCACGCGGGTGGCGTAGTGGAGAATAAGAACAGGGAAATATAGATAGGGATTACTTTGCAGGAAATCAGCAAATAGTTAGGTCGTAAAATCTTCACCAAATTGAGCCCCTTCAGCGATAGCGAAGGATGGAAACCAGGGGATGAATTTAATGTAGCAAATAGGCAGGCGGATAACCAATGCGATCTTTTCTCTCCCTTTTAATTTAAAGCTAGAGCAAGAATTCGTGTGTATACGTGGGCAGTTCGATAAGTGCCTAGCCTACAAAAAAACAACAAAAATTTTGGAAAAGTGGCGATGCTCCAACTTCTTTGATCCATCTAAAAAATACGTTTTCTCGAGGTCTACAAAGTAGGTCTCCGTGGCGGCGACGACCTCCTTATTCGACACAAATTTCTGTCCGGCGAGTGACTTTTTCAAGTTTGGAAACAAAAAAAAGTTGCACGGGGCCAAATATGAAGAAAACGGTGGATGGGGCAGCAGTTCGTAGTGCAATTTGACCAATTTGGCCGTGGCGACGGCGGAATTTCCATTTTTTCCATTTTTATAAAATCCGCGGACACTCTCGCCTCTACACATAGTCAAAACAAAACTACGAGTCCGATTCGGCTGAAATTTTGATAGTAGCCGTTCACGAGAATTTACTACACGATAAGTAATCTCTCTTGCGATACTGACACCATCGGGCAATGAGGCTAAGTACTTACCGGACCGCCCTCGTATAGTTCGGATTCTCACTCGATAAGTTAGTTCAATTTAGTTAGACGAACCAAAAGGTTTATGATAGCAAGAAAATAAACAGTTCAACTTCGGAAGCAAACCAGGACGTATTTATTTCTCAAAATTGAGTTAACCATCGGGATCAAGTCAGCCGAGTCCAGCCAGCCGAATCCAACCAGCCGAGTCCAACATCCGCAACGGCAGAACTCGTAACATGGAATAAGTTTGAAAACACTAGTTAGAAAAACAGAGTAAATCTCAAACCGAAAAGCAGCACCACTTACTTCACTCGGATGGACCATATTGGAGCCGTCGCATTCTGAAGGGTAAGTGGCTGCCCTAATCAGGATTTGCTGAATTTTAGGGGCTTAGCCCATAAGAGAGCGCCTAGGGCAAGATTTGAAAAGTAACAAAAATCCAGGGGAATAAGTTCTCTGGTCAACAATTCTTACATTCTGTAATATATTCGTATTGATACTCAGCGATTACTCGCAAATCGATTCGGCTTGCCTGGTACAACATAAGTAAAACAGATCCCATGTTGACGCGAGTGAATTCCGGAGTTAAATTCATTTTTTTTGGCTCTCCAGAAAGATGTTGTCAAAAGTAATAACATAAATACTGATTACCATGACCTCAAATGAACAAGAGGCAAATGCATGAGTTTACGGTTGTGACTAGCTAACGCGCACACACACAGGTTTTCTACTTTCGCTCCTCGCAGAAAAATTAGTCCTCCAGGACAGGACCCAATAAATCAGCAAACGCCGGCAGGATTGCGTGCTCATTTTTCGATGTATATTTTGTGAGTGTGTGTGTGCTCATGTTTCCTGCGGGATTGGTTTTATCACGCACAACATAAACCAAACTAACGGCGTGCTTTAAATCACGACCGGCTTCTTCACCGGCTGTTATTCGACGCCACTCGATGCGACCGAAATACCACCTATAATAAGTATGCAGATTTGATCAGACGAATAACTTACCGGAAATAATGGCGCCCCATTTACGCACACGCTCTCGGCGAACCGAACCCGAATGGGGCGTGATTTCAGCTTGGCCTTCTTGCCGGCGGATAGTAGGGTCGACTTCCGGCCGACCGAGTTGTACAGCCGTGGCTGGCAGACCAGCAGCGTCACGGAATTTTCGCAATTTCTAACTAATTGTATCACATGGTCGCGGGGTGCCTCCTTGACGTCCTCGCCATTAACAGCTAATATTTGGTCACCTGGTTCCAACTGTGGAAGATGTATTGCTCACATATAATGCGGAGATTGGGACTTTCAAGGAAACTTACCTTATTTACACTAGGTCCGCCCTCGGTCACAAACCGAACAATCACAGGTCTCTCGCTTCCCGCCACGAATCCAAAGCCCAGCGTGGGACTCCGGTGGAGCACCACCAGCCGGGGTTCCGGCGGTGACTCATTATAATGATAGCGCTCGGGTTCAACGTAGGTGGTAGTTTTATTCAGATGGCTGGAGGTGAAAAATAGTGAAACGAAATAGTGGCACACAATAATTTTCGCATAAATTCGGTACCTAATTGCGGGCGTTCACTTACTTGATATAGTAGGATTGGCCCTTCAGGTCGATAGCTTTCTCCCAGCCGTAGGGCAGGTCTATCGCCTGCACCCAGTTCTCGATTGGGGGAAGCCATCCTGCAGTACGTGTGATGTGACTGTGCCGTAGAAGAAGAGTAAAAAGATGAGAGGGGAGAGAAGAAAGAAAAAAAAGATAATCATTAGTGCTCCATGATGCGCTTGCGAAGGGTTACTCTCAGAGGGAAAGTCAAATCAGGTGGATATTTCATGAGCTGCCAACGAAGGCGCTAGATAGGGATAACTAATTGGAAAGGGTAGAAAAAGTTCACGCGTCACGTTTCGCTCCATTACTGGAGAAAGGTTAATAAAGGATGTAAAGAGATATAACGAGGCCGTTTGCTGTACTAATTAATGGTTTTTCTCGAATCCTCGGTGGATCAATTGGGAGAAACTTGTCGGGAAAATGGGATCCGCTGTGGGATATCGTTATGTATTGTACTGAACTCGACATAAAATGGTTGTTATGTTTCATGAGATACGTTTTATCCATTTTATATACTAATTCCTGAAAGATTGAAAAGCATTTAAACAGTAATTTTTGCCCCAAATTCGATTACCCTGACCAACCCATACAACAAGTGAAGTGAATTAGACCTTCGCAAGCGTCGACGAGGCGCGATTAGTAGCAAAGGTAGAAGACGACAGAATTCAATTACAGCGCAGCCCATAAAAATAAACATTAAACGTAGCATAAAAACCAAAACAGCGCGATTCGCCGCAGTGGTAAGTGGCCTCTCGTCCTTCCGCTCTCTCTCTATATATTTATGCCAAAAATTGGCGCTAGACACGAAAACAATCTCGGGAAATAACAACTCCGTTGCTGCTGCTGCTGCTGGGAAGTCGGAAAGCCGATCTGAAAATGGCCAACTATTCCATTTCCACTTCCGCTAATGGTTCCACTTTTCGCATAACCTTATCGAAACGAGATCATAGCAGAATCAGATTGTCCGGCGCTGAGCTTCTGTAGTCTATTGTACTTGTGCTCTAGCAATTTGACTAGCCTGCAGCAGAAGATCGTGGGGAGTGTCGTACTCTGAGGCTTAAAATAGGCGCATACAAACCGAGACATAAATTTGCCTAATTTAATTGCCATTTAGCTTTTTTGTGGGGTTAAACCGTACCGAGGTCGAAGGGGATTTGTCCTACATAAAGCGGAAAACACGTGCCGAGACCTAAAGCGGATAGCTGTTTTTCGTTGGTTTTGGAATGAGTTTCATTAAAATTTGTGTACAATACCAGTGTCGTATCGCAGTGAAATAATTCTGGACTTAAAATCGGGATTACGCGATAGTTTATTAATAGGCTTTCTATCAAATCGATTCAATTGGAATTGGAATCATCTCATTCAGATGATTCTGAATTTTTTTCTTGAATATTTTATTTATTTTATTTTATTTTATTCTTTATTTTGGTTTAACGTCTTTACAACCTGGCATGATTCACAATGTTTCTCCAATTCAGGGTTGCCAACTACAATTTTAAAAAATCAGGTGGAATGAAAATAAAAATCAGGATAAATCTGGATAGCTCATATTGGGTTGTCCGAAAAGTTGATGTCGATTTTTGGGAAAACAAAAAGAACATTTTTAATCAAAGCATTATAATTTAATTTTAAATTCATAGTTCTGTTTCACAATCTTTCACCATCTTTCACACAGCTTGAATATTCTATCCTCCTCCCTTCCGCATAAGCGGAAATGCTAGTGTTTCACCTGACTTTTTGATCGTTTTTTCCGAAAAACCTACAGCATCACTACAGTGCAGAGTTGCAGAGAAATCAATATTCAAATTTTCATTGAATTCAAATGAATGAATCTTTATTCGACAAATGAGGAAAGCATATCAGCAGTGGAAGACTTGCTGAACTTTTCCTAATTTTTATGATATTTAGTACTGTTATAGATATATTTACAATAGTCCCATCATTAGAGTTGATTTTACTTTGAATCAGATAAACAAGTTATATATAAAATCTTTTTATATTGACTGTGGATTCAAATTTTCTCTTGAGTAATTTTGGAAAACCACGAAACAATTAAGGGTAGAGATAAAAAAAGCTAAGTACAGACTTGTGTCTAGAGAATTTAACTTAATGTACGATATATACAAGTGTGAACCGGAGAACTAACATGAAAGAAAACTTTGGCATGGAAACCAGTATATTTATTACGAATAATGTAAAGAGTACAAAAATCAGGAAAAATCATGATCATTTCAGCTCAAGCTGAAAGCATGAGCATCAAAACACACGCATCGGAAATATCTGTATTTTGAATTTTTTTTTTGTATTTTGAAATAACTGAGTCACACGAATATAACATATCCATATTAAAATTGTGCATAGCGAAACACTCAATATTTTAATACAATTAATAGAAAATAGATGCTTAGCTTCGCATATTTGATCACAAAGATTAATATTTTGATAAAATACCGCAAATAAGTACCCATTTCCGAGCGATCGTTCGTTTCGTCTCAATTCGACTAACAATCCTGATACGACCAGGAGTAATCGGTGCGTTAGAAGGAACTCCATCCAGGGTACCAGTAAATCGGAAGCCTCGATATACCTCAATTCGGCCATCAAAATTGAATGGTCAACCCGGTCAAAAGCGGTTTAAACACTTTGACGCCCGCACGTTTAGTAAAAAAATTCGCTTGGCGCCGGTAGCGCTAATTCGGATTACCTGACTTGTCGCCGCCCGCTCTTGACATTATCGGGAAATTATAAATTGTTAAGTTTTACTAATCTCATCGTTAGTTTTCATAAGTCCTCAACCTTGTTCCCCTACTTTCATGAAATTTCGAGGATATACATACGTAAATATTAAAAACCTGTCTGTAATCTCCCCACTATATGCCCATGCGGGTAATCAGCGAAAAACTGTTCTACTTTTCGGTTTGTTTTAATTTTTGTAAAAACATCGAAAAAAATTCGGCCGATTAATTCGAAAAACAGTATATTGAAATGCAAGAAACTGCATTTAAGTTTGGAGAAACATGCGTTTCCAAAGATACAATTGAAGTTCTTTTTAATATGTCCGTATTCCTCCAACCCTACTTATAAAAACATAAAACTTGTTGGCGTGTGTAAGTTATTGTTACCTAAACAAAACCCCAACAGAATGCAAACGATACTAAAGTGCTGTCGACGGCTACTGAGATAGGGTAAGTGTACCAATTATGGAGGACATATGTTACTGATTTTCGTGAAAAATACTCTTTTTTAGTTCAAAAGTATACAACAGTATACTTTTTTAGCAGTTTGAACTCTGTTTTTGAAGATTCTCACTGATCACTCACGATGAATAATTGACTAAATTGTATAAAAAACATGTTTGAAAATGCCCCTTCCATGTACCCATTATGGCGAAAGTGTCCCTGGAGTTTCGTAATAAGTGTACCCATTATGGTAATAGTCGGTGTCAGATGGAAAAAGTGTTAATAGGATTCAAATAATACTTCAATAATAATTTTTAAATAAAACTATGCTTCTAAATCTTATTCCTAGTATGCAATACTATGTCGTTGATTCTACACTCGACAATACTTTCAAACAAAAGTTTTAAAGTGATTTTAGAAATGCTGTAACTTTGTGAAAAACCAACGCACGAAGAAGTGATATACATCATTTCAAAGCTTCATTTAAAGCTTCAAGTTTTGAGATGTAATATTTGATTGCTTCTATCTTTTTGTGTGTAGATGTAGTGGATAACAATACTGGAAAGAAAAAAAAACGATTTTTTTGTTTTTTTAAATATTTTGTAGATTAACATAGTGTTTTATTAACCAAGTCAATAGTAAATACAAATTACTTTATCAATCAGCATTTAATTGATTCCAAGAACGCTCCTGTAGGTCATTTTACAACAGGAAAATGTTTTGATAGAATGAAAAAAATTTCTTTTTCTAATACTTTTTCAATAATGCAGTTATTCCCAAATCAGAAGGCAGTTTTTAAAATTTCAATAAATTCCGTATTCTCATTATTTATTATTCATTATTTGAAAATTTTTGCCTTATTTTTGCTTTTAATATGATCGATTATCTTAATTGACTTTTTTATAATCAAGACCTTCCAGACAGATTTTGTGCTACATAATTTCAATATTCAAAGAACATCAACCAGTTACTTGTATTCAAAATGAAAAAAGTCAGAACTTTCGGGATGATAATCTGAGAGAGGGTACACTTAATTAATTTAATTAACTACGAATCTACACAAATCAAAAAAGAATTATTTTATTAGATTATTAGAATTTAATGAGAAATTATTGTTTTTTTTACTATCCGGTATCCGGCCGAATAAAAAACATTGAGCGGATAGGCAGGATACCGAATATCCGTTTCATCTCAAGATTAGGCTGTTGTTATGTCTTTCCCGGTTGTAAAATAACTGCCTGCTCTTCGTTTCCTTGCCTCTCTGCTAGCTGACAGGAGAATCACAAAGGCGAGAGGGTTGTGATGTAGTTTTCGCTGCTCTTCAGGAACTGAGCAAAGGATATTAACACATTCACCTAAGGTTTAATTTTCAACAGAGTGGATCAAACAAATATGCTTCGGTCGGACACGCATAATGCTATTTCACAACACTACTGAGCAGGGCCCGAAATCTTCGAAGGTGAAAAATGAAGACCGACTCTACTCTTAGTAGCTTCGATTCGACTAGAACTGCTTCGGCAGTCGCCTACAACAAAAAATGAATTGACTAGCGTTGACTAGTGAGGATGACCGGTGAAATAGTCCAGTCAGTGGTGTTTTAACTGACTCGACTAATGAATACAAATCTGCCCCTTCATTCAACTCACTTCAATACACATTCATACTCCCCTAGAAACGAAATTTATACCCGCGTACGCAATCTTAATTTTACGTCCATATAAAGAGGAACGAAGACATGACTGGGAAGAATGAGATGATATAGTCGAGTCGGTAGAGGGAGATACCGATTAAACGTCCGACTGACTGTTTAGCCGTTTTGACGGAGAAACTGCGTGAAGAAGCCAAAAGTCATTACTAACTGAATACGGATATAGTCAGTCAGATAGTCAGCTGACTATCCTCAGTTGACTATGACTATGCAAAGCCCTGCTACTGAGCGTTCAAAAGCGCCCTATGATATGCAATTGCACAGCGTGAAAACGTGAGTTACAACCATAATAGCATAACAACCATATCATAACAACGTACAACCCAAATAGGAACATATAAGCTCTGCTTTTCAGCTTTGCAGCGATTTCGCACAACCATAATAGGACAAGGCAGCTATCGATATTGCGATAATTGACACGTAGGGGAGATGGGGGTAAGACGGACATGTTAAGGGAAACTTCAATTGTATCTTTGGAAACTCATGTTTTCTAAAACTTAAAAGCAATTTCTTACAGTTCAATATATTGGTTTTCGAAATAATTTGCCAAATGTTTCAGAAAAATGTGTTTTTCATGTTTTTTACCGAAATTAAAACAAGCCGAAAAGTAGAACATTTTGATCGATGCGGGTATAATGGACATATAGTGGGGGGAGTATGGACAGATCAATAATATACGAAGCGTAGAAGTTTATCGCTCGCGAGAGGAATAATTTCGCTCTCTCTCTCTGTGTGTGTGTCCAGTCGCCGGCAGTCAATCGCAAGTTTTCGTATGTAACCACGGTAATTAGAAAAGTCGTTCTTCGTTTTATTTCTATCTACTGAAAGATCTTCATTTCAGTTTAGTATTTTTAACGTAGAACTACGTCTTTCAATGAAGGTGCCAAATCAAAAAACAGATAACATTTTTATGAAATAATTAATATTAACGTAAATAACATAACATAGTAAATGTTTTCGATGACCAATCGAACCGGAAACTGTCTAATATTTATTTGATATGTTATTCCCTAAGTCCCTAAGACGATGTAAATTAACGAAAATAAGAAGCACTTCCATTTTCCCATACCGCCAAGAACAAGACATTAATGCCGTCGGAAGCGGCGGTCTCTCGCACGCGAACCTTGTGTATTGTTCTCGCGAGAACAAGAATGGATCATCCACCTCAACCATCTTCAGCTGCTTCTGCAAAACCGTGCCGGTTGAAGCTTTTTTTTTCAACTGAAATGTTGCTGTAAATTACAATATACAGATAACTCGGATCACTCAAACTGGAGGATGGATCGTATCAACGTCAAGTAAGGTGTTCGGTGTTTCAGTGTTTCACTTTTCACTGGATCAAAGCATGGTCATCAAGTTTCACGTCCTTTTTTAGAGTCCGTAATAGGATTCATATATTCCATATCAAGTAAGGACATTCCATCCGTCACGGTAAGCGAAGAGTTTGAGCTAGAGCTTGTGTAGACTGTACACTTCGTAGTTGTTCTCCGTGTTTTCTGCATGAACCAGCGAAATTGCACAAAGAACACACTAAATGCAGCTTGGGAGTAGCAAATCATCCGCATTGTGCAAGTTTCAGGACTCAGGACCAGGATTCACTGTGGTGAGCGATGTCATTAGAAGTTTATAACAGCTATTACAACCATCCTCCTAAGGGGCTTTGGACCCTCTGCTCTGGTTCTCAATAGTTTCAGGTTGTTTTTCGGACATGCTACTATAGAGATTCATCATTCGCAGACGGGGATGCTATCTGCGGCGGTAAGCGAATATTATAGAAGAAGCGTTTAGTCATTGTAAATCCGTCCAAAAGTTGAGAACTTCCAACATAGCCCGGTTTCGTCGTCGAACAGTAGATGAAGGTTTAGAGTGTTTCGAGTATGGTCACCGCGGGACTCATATGGCTTTCAACGCGAAAGTAGAACATTTGGGTAGATGCTACCGTATGTAAAAAAACCGCTACTCGATAAATTCGGAGTTGAATTGCTTTTGGGGCACTATATTTAAAGTTGGATTTTGAGATTACTGAAACGAAAGATGACAGTACCAAGGGAATCGAGTGACAGTTGTTGGATGGTATTTGTTTTCTAGAGAGGATTCTGATGTTGAAGATAAAAACAAAAAAAAAGTTTTTTTCGGCGGGGAAATCATGCGAGCTAGAGGACCGTTGATTCTAACGAAAATCCATAGAAAACTTATCGAAGTTCTTGAGAAATTTAATATGAGTTGATCAATGATCAATCTGGGGCGGATTGTTGACTGTAATATGAAATAACATTGACATTGAAACAAATGACTTCGAACAATATTCCGCCAAAATCATGGTGTGCAATATTTTAGATTCCTTGTTCGGTTGCCTAAAATTCATCCCGTACATCCCGCGAGTATAAAGAGCCAGAATTGCCTTATTAAAACTTCAATTACTTCCTCTAAATTTAACCTGACAGCTCAACGGAAAAAATATTCAACAATCGTATGATGCTGTTCTCATTCGCGCGTATCCTTCTCTCGTTTCGCACGCTCGCAAATTTACACACATACGCCACTTGATTGAATTTATTCCCCGCGCGCGGATTTTTGTGGAATGAAAAATTTATTGCTATTTGTAATCAAAACGCCAAAATCAGGATATTTTCATTTTGTTTACTTCGCTCTGTACCTTGCGATGGATTTATGCGAGTAAAAAAATGTGCTTTTCAACAGCAGACGCCGGAGGTGAAAAAAGGATTAGCGTTCGCAATCATCTATGGCGCTTGTTTTGTACTCCCAATGCTCGTTCCGCCCGTACCCAGGTCGGACCACCCACCCATTCCCAATCCAGTGTTCCGTGTTTTCTATGCTCTATTTCGCGCAAGTTTACACCATGAAGGATCGACTTGCTGGCATTGTTTGCACTGCAATATCGTAAAACTTAACGGCCGTATTCTGGTTCAGGCTTCATCCCACCGGACGCCTGTGGTGATTTCCTGGAGTGCCAAAGTGGGCATCCCAAACTGGGAGAGGAGGAAATTGGAAATCGTTTTTTGCTCACTATCCCCCTGTCAGCGTTCAATTTTCGGTTGTGGTTTTGTAAATTAACTTCCCGTTTACGACTACACGAACGACCGTTCTGACTGACATTGGCTCGGTCCAGAAAATCATCTGTTGCTGAGCGCGGAAAACGGTGCCGCAACGGTGCAATCACTGCAGAAATACTGACATCCAGTTTTTGGTCTGGGAGTGGTCGCGGAAAATTCGAATCGAGAAATTGATTTGCGATCGATTAGTGGAAAATGCTGTGGCGATGGTTGCATGGGTTGCAAGGGAGATTCATAAGCGTTGAGGAATTACTTGTGCGCGAAACCGCGACAGGTAAATTATACACGACCGTCCTTTATCCGTTCTTAATTAATTTCATTGGAATTATTCCTCACAAATGAGCACCCATTTAGTTTCGAAACGGGCTATAATTTATTTAAAACAAACCATTCAGGATCAATCAAAATCCAATTATGGAACCTCGCAGGCTCGATCGTTTGTGATTCCCTCTCGGCATCAATGCGGGGAAAATAAGGGCCACACGACCGGAAGAAAGGGAGCGTAAGCCGTCATCAAAACATCCTTTGCACGCGCTTCACACGCTCTCGACAAAACAATTCCGAGGCCTAATTGGATGAAACGCATGAAGGGCTGACTCTCTTTCTCTGGGCTTCGAACGAGGCATCACGAAGGCTTGAATGAAATTATCACAATTTTTTTTCTGCAATCTGGTGTGGCAGTATTACGTCCCCTCCGGTTTTATTCTCCCAGGTGTTTGCAGAAATTACACCGGTCGGGGAAAATTGTTTCCAAACATCGGCAGGTATACGTGTGCGTATGCGAGCGTGCGTGCGTGCGTTTTCTGTAACTTAATACCTGATGCCGCCGCTGCCGCAGGTGAGTCGCGCGGTGAATTGGATTTAACGGCTAGATAATGAAATTATGTGCACGTGGATGGAGAAAATCAAATGGTCGGCTGTGATTAGTGTTGTTTTGGGAGTCGAAAGTTAAATGAATACAATTTTTAAGCTCTGCTGTCGCTCAATTAATATACAGTCAACTCTCCCTAACTCGATATCCAAAGGGACCATCGAGTTAGGGAGGTATCGAGATACAGAACATTTTTCATAATTTTTTTATGTCATAAATTGTCATATATTAGGGTAAGTGTCCCAATTATGGTATGAATTGAAATTTTTGATTCATTCCCTCAAAGGAAAAAAAGAACTTTTTCATATAAAAAAAATATTTTTCCAGAATCTCTCAGGAGGTGATAGACGGTTACATTCACGAGAAAAAAAACTTCCACGTATATGTTCGAATTTCAACGATGACAGAGTTATAGAACTTTTTCTTTGTTTCGGACTCTGTTGGCTCAAACTGACTCTACATTGAAAAGTACGCTACGTAATTCGATTCCGTTTCTTTCATTTGAAAGATGAAGAAATTTAATACAGGATATAGCAGTGGAACATCTAAATTAGTGACTAAACTAACATTTTGGAAGTAGAAAATTTAAAAGTTTTATTTTTTAAATTTGTAATTATTAATTTTATCCCAAACATTCATACTAAACTTGTTTGTTTCTATCAATGAAATTAAAGCTCTCTAACCCCTCTACAATTTGTTATTTGACGCCCAACTTCTATCTCTCTTAATTTCGCTGCAATATTGATATAAACAATTCCTGACGAAAATTCAATCAAGGGGCTGTCCACATACCACGTGGACAACTTTAAGTGGGGTAGGGGGTAATAAAATGTCCACGCTTGTCCACGGTGAGGGGGGAGGGGGTACAGACTTAATCCACGTGGACAAGAAGAACAAATATATCTTTTAAATACAATCACATACACATCCAAAATTAAATAAAATCTGTTACATTTTTAAAAATTTCAAAACTCTTCGTATCTATCAATAAACGAATTAAGCCATCTGAGAGTGCAGCCCAGTCAAACGTTCATATATTTTTCTCATATCATTGAACTTTTTCAGTGGAATCTATATTCTGCAAATGTAAACTTCCTTTGATCAAACTTTCATAGTTACTGAGATGCACAGCCCAAAACTATAAAAATTAAACGATTCCAAGGGATTGAGATTACTTACCGGTTAGAGACTCTTAGTTAGTCGCGACCTCAACCTTATGCTTTCCCTTTACCAATTTCTCAAAAGACCAAACCAAACTACCCCACTCGCTCCATCCTAGTCCTAAATCCTAATCCTGTCCAATGAATCTAGTGTTAGATTTAGTTATTACTAAATTATTAGTCTTAATTATATAGAAATTAAGGTATATTTTAAGGTGAAATTTGACTCTGTAAACGTTAGATAATAAGTAATGGGGTCTGATTAATAAACGTTTTTGGAAAAAAAGGCATTGATATTGAGATTTCATGGTATGCGTAAATGGTTTTTCATGAGATATAATTTTCTATACATGTTGTTTTATATCGAGAATAGTTAGTCTTAGGAGAATAATGTCTATATTGTTTTTCATACATATTAGCGTGTAAAATAAATGCAGTTGTAAAATATTCAAATTATTGGAACCAAATATCTTTTAGGAGTAACGAAGAACTTAAAATTTTGTGTTTTTTGGGTTTTTCCTATTTTTCCAAAAATGCATGATATTGTTTTTATCAACCAAATTGAAGCTACCATTTTATCTCAAATTCCGAAATTCTGATGTTTGACTCAAATTCCGATCATTTCATTGTAAAACTGAATTTATTGAACATCAAATGTTGTTATACAGAAAGGTTTACCCTAAAGAATATCGGGGTTTTCATTATTAAATTATTTATAACATTGATGTTCAGTAAATTTGATTTCAAAATGAAGTGTTCGGAATATAAGTCAAAGCGGTACAGCGTTCCGAAATCACTTAAAAATTTCGACCCTTTGCTCGTCAATCCTTTGTTAATTGTAGATCTATAGATATCACCAGGGTTGCAAACTATAGTTTGAAAAAATCAGGGAGAATGAAAATAAAAATCAGGATAAATCAGGATAGCTCATATTGGGTTGTCCGAAAAGTTAATATCGATTTTTGGGAAAACAAAAACATCATTTTCAATCAAAGCATTATAATTTAATTTTATATCCATAATTCTATGTCTTCCTTCCTTCGGCCGAAGACCGGATATGTAAAAGAATTAATAAGCATGGTATAAATCCTCGCATAAGCGGAAAGGCTAGTGTTTCGCCCGACTTTTTGATCGTTTATATTTTTTTCAGAAAAATCTACAGCATCTTTACAGAGATTTGCAGAGAAATCAATATTCAAATTTCCACTGAACTCATCATCCATGCTTTGGAATAAATCTTTACTCAACAAATGAGGAAAGCATATCAGCAGAGGAAGACATTTTTTTTTTTAATTTTCCCTAATTTTAATGATATTTAGTACAGTTATAGATATATTTACCATAGTCCCGTCTTTTAAGTTTATTCAACTTTGAATCAGACGAACAAATTACATATAAAATCTTTTTATATTGACTGTGGATTCAAAAGTATCCTCTTGAGTAATTTTATACTTTGAAACGTATTCCTACATTAATAACATTGGGGATACATCTACATACACATTATTCTCGATAAAGCAATGTTATTCCTCAAACTTAATCTCGTTGTAATTTCATTAATTCGTCAGACAATCTGGTTTAATGAATTTTTTTAGCAATGTTTTGGGAAGCCACGAAACAGTTGAGGGTAGAGATAAAAAAGTTAAGTACACAGTTCAACTTTATGTAAGATATATACAAGTGCGAGCCGGAGAACTATCATGACAGAAAACTTTGGCATGGAAACCAGTATATTTATTACGAATAATGTAAAGAGTACAAAAATCAGGAAAAATCAGGATCATTTCAGAAAAATCAGTATAAATTGAGTATTCGTCATGATATCAGGGAGCGTGCTAAAATGTCTTGGAAATCCTGATAAATCAGGAAGGTTGGCATCTTTGGATATCAGTGCATGCTTCCTACTTCATCTTTTCTTTCCTTGAAATTATTATTTATGATTAAAAATTAATTATTCTAGTTCAATAAGGGAAAATGTCCACGTGGACAACAGGGGGAGGTCCATGCTTGTCCACGGAGGGGGAGGGGGGAGTCTAAAATCGTACTTTTTCTGTCCACGTGGTATGTGGACAACCCCCAAAATCTTCAAAAATCGCGATGTTTAACCCACTGTACTTATAAAAGTCACTTAAATTTCACTTTAATGTTGAAAGGGTAATTTTTTTTTCTTGAAATTATTCATATTTGAATTATAAAAAAAACTTTTTTTTTCAAACTGTGTATAATCGAGTCCTAAATTTTACATAATCGAATCATATATAATCGAGTTTGTATATAATCTAGTCCGACCTTCAAGAGGAACTAGGTTAACAAAGAAAATATTGATTAAGTATGTTATTCAAACTAAATTGTAACGATCACGCAGGAACTGTTCAATCACAAAGAAATGTCCGAATAGGTTCACAGGAACATTTTCAGTTGATTTCAATATTCCGGACATATTCTTCAGGTTTGATTCAACGTTGTAATTTCGACACAATCATCTGAACCTTCCTGAATATTCTCCATCTCAATAGAACTACTATCATCAGCGTTTTTCTCAGCTTTTCAACACTTTCCAGTATATCGGTATCTGGCATCAGATCACAGCAAATCACGTTTTGGTCCTTTTTGCACTAATCATTAGAAGACATTGAGCAATCGAACGGTATTGTACTGTCGACATCAGCAAGCTCACGTAGAATTAATTATGCCAGCGGAATATCACCATCATCATTGAAGGAAAATTAGGCTTCCTGAAGCAATTTTAAATAGTTTCAGATTTAACCTTATTGATTTTAGAGGGAGAAAGTATTTCAATTGCATCCAATAACGGTATATCTGAAGGATCCTAGAGTGCAATAAAATACAGTAATAATGCTGAATAACATGAAAGTTGAAAAGCACAAATATCCTCCATTTATTGCAATCTTCGTTTAATCAATCGAACTAATTAATCGAAGATGGCGAAGGTACTGATTCAGGTTCTTGATTATGTCAAAGCTGCTGCTGCTGAGCTACGGAAGTAAAGATTTGTGGAAAAATTGTAAACTTATCGATTTGAGCTTTGGTCGAAGAGATTTTGGGTGCGCTGTATAGTTATCAACGAACATGACCACCTTTGAGAAGCAATAGATATAAGTATGATACAATACCATAACACATAATTCCAGAAATAATACCTTTCTATTACCATTGGAAAATTTTTCGTCAAATTGCATGATCCATTCCTCAAAAAGCATTAAGGGCATCCAGACCTTGGTGTTGCTCTCGTAAATCACTGGTAATGACTTCTTCTTATTGAAACATCGTGGATTTTTATTCTTTCCATTGATCAGCAACGGTATTTTATCGCTCCCGTCTATGTTGGTTGTGCTAAAGCAGTTGGGAATTCGCAAGCCATATCCCGAAGAACAGAACCTGAGAGAGGTAAATTATTCTCTCTGGCTTGATGAGACAAAAATTCATTGACCGCTCCAGCTTTTTGATTCCGACCAAACTTATATGCTTTTGGTCTAGATTCAATCTTCCATTCCGATTCCATTTTTACTTTAGTTTGAATAGTGTTGATACCGTACTTCGTGCAATACTGAAATTATTTGCAGCTTTAGACCCCTTCCGTCCATACTTCTCGACCTGCTCGATGATTCTCAAACGTTGCGCAATTGTTGGCGTTTTGATTGTTCGCTTGAAAGGTTTCTCGTGGTTCTCCTTACTTGAAAAGAAATTGTTTAATGATATGAGCACTCCGTCTTCGCTTTCAAGAGCAATTGAAATCAGAAATAATAACGCATAAAAACATGTATGCGAAAATCAATATAGTTAGGGAGGAAAAATGTATCAAAACCCATCGAGTAAAGGAGGCATCGAGTTATGGAGAGAAGAAAGCTTGTAAAATCAAAGATGCCATGTTAGGGAAAATATCGAGATACAGAACATCGAGTAAGGGAGAATTGACTGTAATTCAATGTTAAAAGATCGAAACTCGCTGTTCCTTTTTTAAAAACTTTCCATCAATCACTTCCTCCCTTTTTGAGTTGCATTGGTGTGTGAGCTACACCCTAACTAGCGTTGACAGAAAACATTCTAACTTCGGCAGATAAAATGCTTTTTCGTGTACTGAAGGGAGAAAATGTTTGTAGTTTGAGCTGACATCTTTTTCACTCAGACTGATCGTCAGCATGGGATTGTTCCCAAAAAAAAGTCCAAACGATGTCAACGAGGATCGAACCAATGTCAGCAGGAATGCAAGGCTGTTTTACACGACCACGCTATCCACATAGCCACTGGTGCTGTTGCATAAATGCGCGATAATATTACACCTCATTTTATAATGAGGTTGGAAAGTGTTTTCTAAGAGCAAAAAGAGAGCATAAACGTGAATTTATGTATATCCTTCTCGTTCAAGGCAGTGTATGTGGCCAAGTTTGCGAAAAGCCTGAATGCGTGCAATTTGCAATGTGTTTTTTGTTTCGCTCGCTCATATTGCTCTTATATCACTATAGCATATATATTAGGTTGGGAAAAAAGTTATCCATTATTTTCTAGTTGGCTGGGTTTAGTGACCAATATCTCGCGTAATATCGATCATACAATTTCAAATTTAGGCTCGTTGTAAAGGTGACATTTCACGAACGATTATTACAATTTTTTTATCTCACTTGTAAAAAAAAAATAAAAAAAAACTTAAATAAAATAAAAATAATCACATAAATTTGTTGTTCCGATATGCGCTCTGTTACCCTATTAAGGGAGACACAAAAGTCACGCGCTACGGAGACAACACAATAGCAGAAGTTATTGTTGTACTCAACTGAGCGTCAACCACGTGTTGACGATGCCGTTATGGTTATTGATCCACTACAGACGCCGATCCAAACCACTGCAGAGGCGCTGCTTCCTCGGTTCTGGCTGCTTTGGGCACTTTGGGCACTAATTCACCACAGAACACACGATAAAAAAAAACAACTTGTTGGGGAGAAGAGAAAAAAAAACTTCGAGAACAATGCTTGAAGAGTGATGAATAGCACATCCAGCTCCATCAAGTTGTTAGCGAGAAATGTAGGATATAGTTGTGAAACATCTAAATTAGTGAATTTAAATATCATTTTTGAAAATGATAAATCTAAAAGATAGTGGTTTCGAAGGTGTTATTATTAATTTGAACCCAAAAGTTCATAATAAACACGATTATTTCTATCAACCGAGTAAAAGATCTCTAACCGTTCTACAATTTGTTCTTTGATACCTAACTTCTATCTTTCTTAATTTCGCTGCAATATCGTTATGAACAATTTTGGGCGAGAATTCAATCAAAATCTGCAAAAATCTGCAAATTTTTATTCCACTGTATAGCCAATTGAATTTTACCTGAATGTTTAAATATAACGTTTTTTCTTGAAATATTTTTTTTCAAACTGTATATATTCGGGTCAGAAATTGTATATAATCGAATCATATATAGTCGAATCCGACTGTATATTCGATAACTCACATAGCTACGTCTGGTCGCTGATTTTGACACACACAAAATACTTTTTCGTTGGGAAGTACTGAAAAAATCCTATTGTTTGTCCTATTCATCCACTAATGTTTCTGGGATTCATACGGTCAATTCATACGCTGAAGACACATTAATTTCATTCCTATTCTTTCCATTAATTCCTCCAATATTTTTACCTTCTCGGACCATAATCGGAGAGAACACTCATTGTACTCCAACTATACATGGATCCGTAAATATCATTATTGTGAAGAATATAAATCATTACATGAAAGCGGAACCAATGAAACATATGCTAGAGTATTTCTTGTTCGCACCGAATTCCAGCAAGCAATGAAAATCCAAAACAATTGCCTAAACCCATAGAATCTACGCGTAATAACAATCAAGTATTTGTGATGTGCTAAGTAGAGTAGATTAGTTATAGAATTAATTCACTCCCCCGAGGAATGTACAATGCTTATTATGGGCTCCATCTGCTAAACTAAATTAATGTTTATGGCACACCCTTCAACCACAACCATCGAGGCTTTGTGGAAATGCGCTGAGCAGTCCTGTACATCCGACAAAACGACAAAGCGTTAGGCGGATGAGAGTTTCACTATCTGCCGCCCTAAAATAAAAACATTAACCCTCGACTCCTTCATCCCCTCCTTTGGTCCGAATCAACAGGACAGCAAATTTTCGTCGCGCTATTTGATGTTCACTCAAATGGATGGTGCGAAATAAAGTTTAATTTGACTTCCATTTTATCACTGTGCATAGGCGTTGTCGCCATCATCCGGTTTTAGACCGAGATCGGCCTTGATCCTTCGTTCCGATTCGTCAGTCAGTGGAATGATTGAATGAAACAACTTTTTCAAGCCTTCTCTCTTGTAAGAAACAGAAGGGCCAAGTTTCCGGGTGGGGAGGGTAGGGGAGGTGGGAAATCGTTTTATGAAGACGTTATCCTGCGATATCATCATCATCGCCGGCTATGGAAGTGGATGAAACGCGCGCGCCCATGTTGAGCTGGGAAGACCAGATGTGCGACATGACTATCCGAAACATTCCAGGGGGACGGTGGAGAAACGGAATAGAGGAGGGGGGGCCTTCTGCTACTGGTGCTGGGCGCTATTTTGCTGATTCACAAACGTAACAAGTGCCGAAGGAATTGGTGTCGAACAAATAGAAACTTTAACGAACTATGGCTGGATATGTTGTGTGAAATTGTTTGCTAGAGTCTTTCACAGATGGGCAAAGTTGGTTTTGAGTGGAAATTCTGTTCGGACTGTAGTTTGGAATTGAGTTCACAGCAGAAGAAATGTGTGAGCGCTCGTTAGTAGCTAAAGTTTGTTTTTGTTTACGAACTAACCAACCGATCTTCCAATCAGTTTTAATGTTGTTTTTGTCATTGGACAGAACATTTGGCAAAGGTAATCAACCTAATGCATCGCTGGAAGTTTACTCGATGTTTACGTTAGAATTTGCACACATTGATTGATACTGCTATAGATGATATAGATGGAATGGCTCTTGTTCTATTATTCTATCAAACAATTCATCTTCAAGCTCATCCCAGCAAAATACCGAACTTATCTCACACTAGGCAATCCCCAGCTTGTGTCCATTCACAGAAGTCGTGTAATTAAATATTCCGTGTTCGAGCGACTGCCATTTGAAGTGCAAACCTGCCTACGACTACATTAAATAAATCATAGAAGATGGTCCCTAAAACGCTGATCTAATCGTAACGTAAATCATCCTGATAAACGATACTATCACAGCCTCTATTGCTCAGTTCTTCACCCTTCCATCTTCCCCCGGCTTCCGTTCGATGGTGGTAGTTGTCAAGACGACGCGTCCGAAGGAAGGTAGATGCAGGCTTTCGGTTATGATGATGCAATTACCCGGAAAGTGTTTATGTTCCACTTCTATTTATGATGGCTTAGGATGTTTCTGTTGTTTAATTTTCAAATTGCTGTTTTGGTTCGGTGATGGAACCCGGAGAGCAAGGGGATCATCTCAAAGTGAGGGGAGGGGGTGAGAGTGCACAATTTATGAGATATTACCTGATGATTATTTCTGCGTTGTGCACTTTCCCGCAGACAGATATGCACACAGAAGCAAACAGACGATGATTGCGATTTAATAGAGCGCTGGGCAATTGTGGGGCTTATGTTTGTACAAGCCGCCGCAAATTTCACTTCGAGGGTCGTATAATACTCCGAAATTCCGAAAACTATGGGTGGGTTATAACTATGATATAACCGCAAAGTTGACGTATGACTACCATTAGATTAGTAATCATTTGAGAGTATTAATTAAACCAGTGATTGAATGAAACAATTTCCCAATTCAATTGCACACAAAATGCAATCTGGGTCAATTCATGCATTGTGATAGATTACGTTTTTCGTTGCAAGTCTGACTGAAGGTGGCTAAACTGATAGTATATGATGTACTGGAACGTTTTCGTGAACGTGCAAGTGTTGTCTTGATGGATCAGAGGACTGATCTTGGTGGAACATACGATCAGAAGCTGAGGTTCCGGCGACCAAATTGAATTTTTCAAGATCATGGAATACGCAGTTTTATAATGACAGTAACATTAAATGTATGTTCCAAATTTCAGATCAATCATTCAACTGGAACGGGGTCAATTTTATAATTATGTGGGGCAACCCAACAAACATTCAAACATACATAGAAACAGGTCAAACTGAATGAAACCATTCAAAAAGTAATTAGTTGTTTGGGGCCTGCGGCCATCTTGAAATTGAATTTTTTTCATTATTTGCATTGTTCTACTAGTCTAGTTTTTTCATTATTTTGCATTGTTCTACTAGTCTAGAACTTTCTTTCGATATATTTTTGGGATTTTTTAATAAATAACTGTGTTCTACTAGTCAAGCCTTATCATTTGGTACCCATATTGATGGGGTTCTGAGAAAATATGTAATCCGCCATTTTGTAGTGGCCGCCATCTTAGATTTTCATTTTTCATAAATAACTGTATTCTACTAGTCAAGCCATTTCATTTGATACCCATATTGATGGGGTTCTGAGAAAATATGAAATCCACCATTTTTTAGTGGCCGCCATCTTGGATTTGCATTTTTCATAAATAACTGTGTTCTACTAATCAAGCCCTTTCGTTTGATACCCATATTAGCTATTCAATACAAATTATACAAATTATTAAAAATTTCCGAAAATGAAAAATAAAATACTCTGGATAATCGAATCCCGGCTAATCGAGTCTCCGGATAATCGAGTCTAACATCTATATAAAAATATGTAAAAATATATAAAAATATATAAAAATATAAATAGATATAGCCATGAAAGAAATAAAAAACTATTACAATTAATAATTACAAAAAAAATCTATAAAAGGCTAGTGCATTGGCTTCCTTGTGGTATGTTGATCATCTGAATCGGTTCAGTGGTTCAAAAGCTATGATTTTAAAAAAAAAAGTCATTTTTGGGAAAAAAATAAAAATACGGGTTTAATGTTTTGCGACAAAGAACAAAATTATCACTTAGGCGAAAATCTGAGAACCACTATATCGGTTTGGCATGGAATAGCTGTACAGGGCGGACTCGATTATATACAGTTTTTGATTTCTTTTCACTGTATATAATCGAATCCTGTATATAATCGAGTAAAAAAAAATTTCGTTTTTTTGCATGTATTTTTAGCTTTTTGAAAATAAAAGAGGAATTTGACTTTTGGTTCATCCTCTTAAAGTCAGAAAACTCCTTTCTCACATGAAAAAAAAAATCATCCAGAAAATTATGATAGACGATAATATTTGATGAAAAAAATCCTCTTACGCATATGTTCGAATTTCAACAGCTTTTTTTGTTTCGGACTCTGTTGCTTTAAACTGGCTCTACCGTAAAAAAGTACGCTACGGAAGACAATTATGTTGCTTTCATTTGAAAGATGAGAAAATTTAGGACAGGATATAATAACGGAACAACTAAATTAATGGATTTTAATAACATTTTGGAAGTGAGAAACTCAAAAGTTAATAATTTTTAATGTGTTATTATTAATTTAATCCTAAAAATTTATACTAAACTAGATTGTTTCTATCAATTAAATTGAAGCTCTTTAACCGCTCTACAATTTGTTCTTGGACACCCAACTTCTATATTTCCTAATTTGGCTGCAATATCGATATAAACAATTCCTAGTGAAAATCGAGGTTTTTGAAAAAAAATGTTGATGCCAAATGTCTTAACATTGCATTACTCGTCGAGATTCACTGTTACCTCGGAAAAAAAATTCTTGTGAAAGAAAAATTTTTTTTGGCGCTTCATAATTTTTCCGCCTGAAAAGTCGATTTTTGTCAAAAAAAATTTTTTTAGATAACTGTAAATCTCGACGTGTCATGCAATTTTAAGAGATTTGGCATCCAAAAAAATTTCAGAAAACTCCAATTTCCAGTAATTTTTTGGTTTTCAAAAAACTCAAATTTAAAGATCTGCAACACTAATGAATGAAGTTCGAATGAGCTAATAATTTGCATAGCGTCTATTATCGTGCAAATCAACATTTCGCAGCAAGTTCCGAATGCAAAAATCGAGATGACTTGTTTCATTGGCACCCAAAACCATACGTTTCGTCTCGTATTCCGAAGTGTCGAGTGTCGATTTTTGACAAAAAAAAATTTTTTTTCGAGATTACACTAGATCTCCTTTCATGCAATTTTAAGACATTTGGCATCAATTTTTTTTTTCGAAAACCCCGATTTCCTCTAATCCCTTGAGTGATTTTTCGATTTTCAAAAAACTCAAACTTTGACCGCTGTGCGCCACTCTCCCTTAAGTTGAGCTGATATTTAGCAAAGGATGTTTTGTTTCGAGGTGGTGAACATACCATGGGGTAACTTTTTTAAATTTTAGGTTCGATTTTTCCCATACATTCATTGGCATCCTAATATATATATTCTTACATCGTTCACTTTTTTGCGCAACGGAATTTTTTGAAATCGCATTCTCACTGTTACGTTATAAAGAATTCAACAATCGAGAAATAAATATTTAAGAGAAAACAATTATTACTTAAGAATTACTGAGAAAATGATAGAAAAAAGAAGAACAATTAACCGATTTTTCAATTTGTACAGATTTAATCCAACATTTGTGAATAATTTGTTGAAACGAATTATTTGATATATGCGAATGACTTTCATTATTCGTTTTAACATTGAGAATAAAAAAAACCTGAAAGAACTAAGTAATGACGACCGGTGAAAATATCAGGCGGATTCAATGCTGGCAGCGAGAGTGTTAGAGCCTCCGCAGAGTGCAGACTTTTTGTCGGTCGATAGTTTGGTCGACTTCTTAATCTGTAACTTTTCTTTCCCAAAATTTCGTACAATTGGTTAGGTTTAATATCACTACATTCCCAAACATTATATTTATTCACCTTGTTGCAAGCTGACTCGACAGGAAACGAAGCATCGAACCATGACGAATGTCTATTTCGATTACTCCGTAATAATATTTTTTGAATGGTTTCAAAAGGCTGGAGAACGGTGGTAAGAATTTCTCCAATAACAATTTATTAATTTTTATAATCAACGGATTTTTGGTTAAACCTCTTTAATTACCAAATTTCAGGTTAAAGTCGGAGACAATATAAATTCATCTGAAAAATGTGTTCTTCAGCAGCTTACAGTTTTCACCACGATTCGTGGAATTTATCCCAAACAAACATCACGTATACCATACGCAAACACTAAATTTTCTCCGCCATTCCCCGCCCAATTTTCTTAAATCCTGCACGTACTTAACGAAGCAAGTATTATCGTATTCTCACAAGCATCAACCGTGACAAAGAATTTGCCGGTTTCAGCTGTCTTCTTTTTGTGCCACGGATTCTATCTGCCGAAGCTGATTTCCAGAAAACTGCTCATCTCTCCCCAGTGTCATTTCTTGTGCCGCTACTCCATAAAAAGTTGAGCTGCATATACTTTTGGCGAGGGTATCTGAATGGATACAAGTACTAACGCCAAGATTTCATCAACCTTATTTTGTCACAATCGAAATTGAATCCTCTCGCAGCCAGGATTGCGTGGTACATTATATAGGTGATTGCATGAAACGCGACACCACTCTCGTCTGCTCTCGGATGAATTCTGTCGTTCATCACACAAACCGGAAAGATGTGTGAACCAGAGAGACGAAAAAAACACTGTTTGCATTCATCAAAGTAGATAAAACATGTTCCTATGAAATTTACACCAGGACACTCCGTTACGGCATCCCCCGAAGCGTTCCAACGGACCTACCATCGGTTCGAGTGAGACCAGAAATGGCTCAGCTTATCTTGTGTGCAAATTGTATTCTCGCTCACACACTCACGCGCCCATACAACCTTTAAGCTTCCAGCTTCCAGCTATTGTCGGCAAACGCTATCATGTCAAACACAGCAGCGGTTCCGGAGATCATAAAACGTTTGTCTCCACAGCCACATTTTGGAGGTGGGCGTCAGCTGGGAGGAATTTGCAGGAAATCGTAAATTATAAAACATTCACTTAAACATCCACATATGGCCTGTGGGTCTCGCGTGGTCGTGTCCTTGTTATATGTGTGTGTGTGCGTTTGCTCTCCTAAACCATACGCCCGCTGTCACGAGAGGTTATTAAATTCTACGAGTTTATGAACTTGAATCTTGATGAGTTAGCGGATGAAAGCAGGGTAGATAACGTTTTTTATGGCAAAGACTTGAGGGATATGTGAGCTATCCGTTTCTGTGCTCGAGTCATTCTACCGCTGCAAACGCTGTAAAAGGATACCACTCGCAATTCCTAAATTTTATGCGTGTTACAAATTATTTGAGTACCCTTGAAGTACATTTATTTGAAGTACTTACGCATACGAAAAGGATGTTTATCTTGTACTTCTAGAAGGAAATACCCTTATTAGCGCCATTCGCCCTAAATTTCCGAGAGTAAAGCTAGTTTTCATACTTATTGCTTTCATTTTGTCAATTCTTTGTTTTGCAAAATAAAAATCAGAATTAATTGAGAAAATGAACAATGTTTTTATCCGCCATTTTTTGATTACGGGTAAATCATAGGCAAACAGGAACCGAGAAAAAACCGTTTTAAAACAATTTCTTCGCGATTCAACACGCAATATTCAACAGAATCCACGAAAACACTTAATCAAAAATAAAATTTCCCAGTATTCCGCCCTCCCCCATCGGAAGTAAATCACTACGACTTCTTTAAGAATTCGTAACACAATTTCCCATTCGTGAGAGGGACACATCCTGCCAGCAAAATTGATTGTAATTTACGAGAGTCACGCCGGCAAATAAATATTCCACCCACAACAAACGTTTCCCATTCACGGAATGGATTTTTACACCGACCATCATCATCTGTAGCTATAAATTGTCACCGCCGAGCTTTCAACATCGAAAGAAATCAACGCAAAGTTGATTCCGTTGTCGGCAATAATGCCCTTGTTATTGATTCGGTTTGTTTGAACACACGTCAATTCGACAACCGAACGCCGGGGGAAAGTATGTTTCACTTTATGATATGTCCTTCCACCGCTAGACGACGTCGTCAACCGTCGTCCAGCGCCAAAACATGTGCCCCAATTTGAAGGAACTGGCATTTTTATCGCCCCCCTACCGCGCTAAATAGATCGACGAGGACAAACATCCCTGGAATCCCGCAGGCTTATTGGTAATGGTGATTTAGAGTGGGGTACCCGATGAGGATGAGAGAGCAAGAAAATACGAAGAAAAAAAGACTTAGAATCCAGCGAGAAAAGTTTTATTAAGAATTATGTCTGTTGCGAGAAGCGGGAAATTGTTTTCTTTATTGGATTTCAGTAGAAGCGTCGCTGTTCCGGTTTTCTACGAAAAATTTTGCAAGTTGTGTACGGGAATACACTTCGAATTAATGAACTAGCGATCCTTTGAGTTTCTTTTTGTTCAGCGTCATCGTCTAATTCGCGAGAATCGTTCCTTGGTATGTGTAAGAAATGCTGAAAATTTTGAAAGTTCCGGGGACGATGAAAATGGAAAATATTAAAGAAAGATTAATGGATTAATGATTGGTAAGTAATTCGAAATTTAATTTTGCCGTTGAATCTCAATCTTAATCTTAGTAAACGTTGTCCTGTGGATGGAAGCCAATACGCTATTGATAGTTTGACTATTGTTTGATTACTGAACGTTGATCATTTTTTGCATTGAAGTGTGACTCTCATCCGAAATCGAGTTTTCGCAGTCAGTCTCGATGCTAAATTTATTTTTATGCTTTCAAAAGACACTTTTAGGAAAAAAAAGTTTATTTGTTCATTCCGAAAAATATGCCGCTAAATTTCTAATGTAGTTATACAGGTCGGGCCCAATTATTCACAGACCCGATCGCAAACAAACTCGATTAAACGAGGGTTGTTAGAAAAGTCTGTGCAGAAATAGAAACTGCCTAAGTGTTTGGGGTAAACCTTTTTTTTTATTTTTCAACAAGAATTCCCTTTAGTGATTCCCGTATCAGATGTAAATGAGTGATACGGTAACACTTTTTTGCAGGTGGGTTTCCGAGATCATTTCAACGAAAATTGTGTTCAATAAAAATGTTATGTCACAGTGATGACATAACTATTTGTGGATATATAGGGATGTGTCAGGTAGCGGATACTTCACTTCTTGGTGCACCTGTGGCCGAGTGGTTAGCGTCTCACATTATCATGCCGGGTGTTCGGGTTCGATTCCTGTTCTTGCCGGGGATTTTCGTTAAAGAAATTTTCTTCGACTTGCACTGTGGTCTGCATTCAAAGTTTTCTAGCATATTTGTCTACCAGAAGCTTTAAGCATTTCGCGTTAGCAATGCACTGTATTTTTATAAGCAGAGAACTATTGTTTAATGAAATGTGAAAAGATCCCCTCATTTTAATCAACCAATCTTGGTTACAGGCTTAAAACTTCATGGTGGGACAGTTATGCCTAGAATATTAACATGGGACAATTTAACTTGATGTTGTTTTTTGGAAAACTGGGAACAAACAATAAGTTTTTTTTTGTTTTTCCGAAAGATTATGCATAAAAACATCGTTTGGTGAAGAAGGGAGCGATCTGCAACACCTTTGCAGAATATAAATCTCATTGTTATTAGGCATTCGCTAACAAGTTGAACACGTGATCTGTTTCAAATATTTTTTATTTGTTTGAGAAATAGTTCGTTCTTCCAAGCCACAAATGAGTGCATTAGCTCTACTGAAAGCGTGACATAAAATTCTTGTACTTGAACCGTTTTATTAAATAAAAAATAACGAATGGAGATTTGGTTTGGTTGACAGAAACAATTAAGTTTATCATGTATTTTTGCGAAAAATATTGAAAAACGCATAATAAAATACAATTTTTTATGTTTTTATTCCAAAAATAATTTTTGATTTTTCCAATTTTAACTTTTTTTTATAACTGTACCAAATTTTCTTATTTTTCAAATGAAAGTAATAGTGTTGAGAAATAAAACCTGTATAAATACTGTTGGATTTCATTGGTCCAAATATACAACGCCAAGATACACTCACCGGGGATGCTATACCTGCTAGAGTGAAATACAAAAACGACATTGATGTGCCTTTCTTTTGGAATATCGTTCAGATTGTTCTCGATATTTTTAGAATCTCGAAGGCACCCATAGCTAAGATAATTCCGGTAGTCTAAAAGGTTTTTTTTAAACCTAAAAGATTTTTTAAGTCTAAACGATTTTTTAAAATTATTTATTTCGTCTTGCCAGCAGCTTCGTGTACCAATTTGTGAAATGAAAATGATAGTAGACTTGCAGAAGGAATAGATACGCGTCAAAAACTAAAATAATGAATGAAAATGTACTTTTTTAAATCGAATATGTATTCTGTTTCTTAGAACAATACTTTTTTTGGAAGGTTGTGAGTGAATTTTGAATGAAAATTGTGCCTGATAAATTGATTCTATATTAGAGATTCTCAAGAAAACTATCTCAACAAGAAAACGTGCCCCGCCAGCGTGAAAAACAAAATAACAACGATTTCGTTTAGAAATTATGAGGGTTTACTTTGTTTTTCCAATAATTTTCAAGTCTATAAATATCTTCGCATATTTTCAAATATCTTAAAAATAGAGACATTTCATTACATTTGACGAATTTCATGCCGACTCGTCTTAGGAGTAGACAGCACCATCTCAGATAGTAGTGAAATGTTGTGGGTGTAAAGACATGGGTCATTTAAGCAACTTTGCGTACTTGAAATATTCGAAAAACAATTAGACTACTTCTTGGAAGAAGCCAAATTTTTTTTATGAATTTTTCACAAAAATTCATTACTTAAAAACTATGATACCTTCAAATTTTTTGTCAAAGGATGAAATGTAGGAAATTGTTAAAATTTTCACAAAAACTTACCAAAAAAATTTTGGAAAAAAATTTCGCTGACAAGAAAGTTATTTTAATAATTAAAATTCATTTTTCTCAAAAACGTATTTTTTAAAATTTTCAAAAATATGTATATGAATAGTCCTTAAAATTTTCAACAAGTTGTCCATACATCGGAAGATGGGCTTTTACAGGGAAAAAGTTTTTCTAACGACAACTTTTTTCTTTGAAAAAAATACAACTGTTCCTAATTTTGTTTATAGTCAAGATAGCGATATAGTGTATTCGACAAAGTTTTAGATCTTATTAAAATGTGAACTTTTGTCGAAGACGTCAACTTTGTATATTTTATGGTTTTTGAAATATATGTCATTTTTGTGTGAAGACTCCTGAAAAAAAAATGTTTTGCTCTTTTTTCAAAGAAACACATGAAAAAGTTGTTGTTCGAAAAACTTTTTCCATGTAAATGTGCCCATCGTCCGATGTATGGAAAACTTGTTGGAAATTTTAAGGGCTATTTCAATCTATTTTTTTCAGAATTTTGAAAGCATATGTTTTCGAGAAAGATTAATTTTAATTTTCAAAATGTTTTTTTTCAATGAAATTTTTTTCCAAAAATTTTTTTATAATTTTTAATGACAACCAAAATAATTTCCTACATTCCATTCTTTGATTAACATTTTGTAGGTCTGATATTGATATATTGATATGATATTTTTTTTGTAGTTTTTTTTTTAAATTTTGAGTTCTTTCGACAATTTTTTTTTGAAAAATCTTTATTTTAAAAACTATAACATCTACAAAAAGATGGTCAGAGAATGAAATGTAGGAAATTACTTAGGTTTTCATTAAAAATTATCAAAGAATTTTTTGGAAAAAAATTTCATTGAAAAGAAAATATTTTGAAAATTAAAACTCGTTTTTCTCGAAAACATATGCTTTTAAAATTCTGATAAAAATTGATATGAATAGCCCATAGAATTTCCAACATATTTTCCATACTTCGAACGATGGCCACATTTACATGGAAAAAGTTTTTCGAACAATAACTTTTTCATTTTTTTCTTTGAGAAAAAACTATCAATGTTTAATTCGTGACATTTCTATGTATAAATTATCGCAATTTACATGCTCTGCTAACTTTTCTCTATTTGGAAATATGTCTATAACATGTCAAACTTGAGAAATTACACACAAAAATGTTGCGAGCATACATAATTTTTTTCAGGAGTCTTCCTACCAGAATGACTTATATTCCAAAAATTATCACAGATATTTGACAAAAGTTCACATTTTAATAAGATCTAAAACTTTGTCGAATACTCTATATCGCTATCTTGACTTTAAACAAAATTAGGATTAGTTGTATTTCTTTCAAAGAAAATATAAAAAAGTTGTAGTTAGCAAAAATTTTTCCCTGTAAAAGTGCCCATCTTTCGATGTATGGATAACTTATTTGAAATTTTAAGGGCTATTCATACGTATATTTTTGGAAATTTGGAAAAAATCGTTTATATATATATATATATATATATATATATATATAAATTATTGGTTTTGTTACTTAAATTTCACTAAAAATAATTTTTACTTTTCAAAAACTTTACAACAAAACTTTATTAGTACTTTTCGATTTCGGGTTTAACTTAAGATTGAAGTTCTCTAAAAGAATCTATTCTTTTTATCTTCTGTCTGAGACTCTCCTCAATGAATCTATCCCTGTTGTCAGTGTTTATTCTGAGCTTAGCAAATTCCAATATTTTGTCGATCCGATATCCTGCGGTTGGTTGAAGTTTGTTTACTTATGCGATTTCTTTATCGCTGAAGAGATTGCCCTTGATGCTGTGGGTGAGTTCTGGTGACTGCTGATTTGGCTGCGTTTGATGACTGTTGACTGTAGAATGTTGAGATTGTTTACTTTATGCGATTGTCCCGATCGCTGATGGTGTTGGCCTTGATGCTGCTAATCGGCTGACTAAGCTGGCTTGAAAGATAGAAGCAACGCTTTGTGCTTGCCTGGCTCTGTTTTGGGAGTTTGTGTTGATAACTTATATGTATTTTTTTTGTACCGCGAAAAACACTCTAAAAATTTTGAAAAAAAAAAACACATATACCTAAAATAGACGTAGAAAGAAATTTGAATACAAACTAGAGTAGTCTTGTCTTGAATGGCGTTAACGTTCCCTGTGGAACTTTTGCCGTCTCAACGTATGCATCAACTAGCGTCATTTCTTAATACTTAGTTAAGATTTCTTAAGCCAAACAACACGCCTTGAATGTATTCCGAGGGGCAAGCTCTAGAATACGCGTGACCACAGTGCAAGTCGAAGGAAATTTCTCTGACGAAAAATCCCCCGGTTAGAACGGGAATTGAACCCGAACACCCGGCATGATAATGTGAGACGCTAACCACTCGTAGAGTAGTACTGAATCTCAAAATAAAAAAATATAAAATTTAATTTAAAATAAAAATAAAAATAAATTAATTTTTTTTTAGTGTTTGATTTTCTGATTGTTCCGCGCAAAAGTGAAAAAATTCTGAAAATAATCACGCATATCTAAAAAAGCCGTAGAATCACATTTGAATATGAATTGGAGTAGTACTGAATTTCTAAATCCTAAAAAATTTTTTTTCAAAATTTAAAATTTTTTTTTAGTACTAAAATTTTTGGTGAATTTTTTTTTGATAATTTTTCTTGATACACCGTAGTAAGATGCACATTCAGTATTTTTTTTCAAATTCTCGAATATTTTGAGGATGGAGTGAACTAAACGAAAAAAGTATGTTTTTCACTATAGATCTTATGTTAAACCACATAGGGGTTCAAACAAACCGTCAAAATTTCTTATTTAATATCCTATACAATGTTTGCCATACAGCTAGTGATTTTGTTTGGGGGCACTTTTTACTCCCTTACTCGACCAGGCCCTTTGTTGTTTTATTGTAGAAGGCTAATGTATAGAATAAAAAACTCATCTCAAGTGAACATCGATGCAAAAAAAAAACTATGCATCATTTAAATAAAAGAAAATGCCAGATCCATAGTGAACCCACGAAGTGTCCGTAATCAATATATCAACAGCTGGTGTTTTACTACATAGTTCCATGGATTTTTTTTTTTTTTTAGCGACATAGTAATGTACAGGTGCCCTTCGCCAATAGTGTTTCGGGTCAGTGCTTATTTCTCGATTCACACACACACACATTCACACGGGACAGGGCGGAACGAAGAGGTTGTATCCATCACCCAGTAATCGGTCCGCTTTGATCTTCTCCGGGCAGGCGCCCCCGCCATCTCGGATAGTTAAACACCAAGGTCAGATTAGCAAATAATTTCCTTTAATTTTCCATTCGACAGATCAGCTCGCCGCCTTTACTACGAAGGAAAATTTCGAAATCACCGAGCCGTGCGGAAAAGCTCAGTTTAGCGTCCCGCTTGCTTTTCGTAAGTGCTGCTGGGGCCGTTTGAACCAAAAGAGCCGAAATCTGCTTGCTCCAGCTGCTTTCGACATTCTCGAAATCTCAACGGATTAGCGCTATGGTGTATACATACACAACACACAACATCGTTTATTGGCGGCTCTGGCAGTGATATTACTCGTTCAGGCGAATTCTCAAAGAGTTTGCTGATAGCTTGTAAATGGCGCCCTCTAGGGATGTTTACAAAAAGGCGCATAGAGACACATTACTTTCACTCGAAGCCATAATCGAATCGAATTGAAATATTTTGACATTCATCTCAATTTCCAAACAGTGTCCGAAACAAATCGGACACTCTTCCACTGAAGGATCTCACAAAGCGGGGTACTTCATTTGGCTACGGAACGAAGGATAATCCGATTGGATCTCTACGGATGTGAAAGCGTTCGCATGAAGTGGTTTGCATGGCTTGCACTTTCTCGTCTCTCAAATCAGCTTCCAATGCAAAGTGTGAATTTAGCACGACAAGCGTTTGGGCATGGAAAAGTCTTCGAAAAGTTGTCCGTCACCGTTTTCTGTGGGATGGGGTGATACATTTCTTCGCTAATAGATTGAATGCAGCCGTTGCAGCTTGAGCTAATTTCCATAAATTGAAAATCGAAACTTTGTCCTCTGCACTTCGATCAACTGTAAAAGGCGAGCAGCAGTTGGCACAATGTGGACGGATGGGGAAAGGTTTCCACCAGTCGTCTTTCTTTTGTTGCGAAAGAAACTTATAAACTTCTGGAAAATTTCAGAGCGAAGCATTGGCTGCATATTGGCAGCAAATAAAATAGTGTCAACAATGATTAGGAACTGATAGGGAAGTCAGATATTACGGCGCCATGGAAAGTAACGTGTGCACTCTTAGATAACAATGTAAAACATATGTTGGTTATTGTTACCAATTAAAATTTTCGCACAATGATGATATTTTGAATTCTGATGTATTCATAATGACTCATGATAAATTATGTAAATCATCATCGGTCAGGCCAATCTGTTTGTTTGAGACATAAACTTTTTCGGCCTGTTTTAGCTTTCCACAATAATTAAAATGAACGAATAGATTATTGAAAGTATCATCCAACGCTGGTTTTGTACTTTTTCTCATCTCTCAGGCAAATTTTGATTTTTTTCTTGTAAATATGACAATGATTGATGGGTTGGAAACCATTTTTCAACTGGTAACCAGAATTTTTTAACCGGTAACCAGAATAAAAATATACTGACCGGAAGGCTGTTATAGTCACATTTTCCATTTGAGCGTTCCCGGCTTTTTTATTTTCTAGTAATTTTCACATTTTTAAATTTTCATTTTATTCTTTTCTCTCAGCTATGAGGCTCTTACTCCGCTCCACTTACATCGAACTCACATTTATCGTCTTCAAATATGACTTAAGGATAATCTAACATAAAAGCTAGACTTAAATCACCTAGAAGGGCTTGTAATTATTCTCATTTTTTCATGTCCAAAATAGCTTTCGGCATTCGGAATGACACATTCGGATAACGTTTTAAAAACCGCTCTGCTGATTCGTCCATGATATGATATGGCACTTGCAAACGTAGTTAGTGGGCATCTGTTAATAAAAGAAGAAGGAGATAACCAAATTGTTTTTAAAACAAAATGTTTGTTCTTTGTCGGTGGAGTGTCCGTCTTACCCGACTTTATTAGTATTTTATTTTCGTCAATATTTTTGGAGTAAAAATGAGAAAACTTCGCCGCTGATTCGATAAACTGGAAGACCAATCACGTAACGAAAAATACTCCAAAAATTTACTCGATAACAATGGGAACCTTATTTTCTGCAGACGGAAATTAACATCGAGCTGCTCTTTGTAGATTACTTTTTGTTTTTATTTACAATTTTATCAGAAAGCCAGCTAGATGTACACAATAAGTGTCAAAGGTATTGATACACTGTATTGCAAGTTTATATATCCTTAAAATTTAAAATAAAAAGGGTAATTTATCAATTACACAGGGGTGTCCGTCTTTCCTACCCTGTCCGTCTTTCCCGACATTCCCCTATATCTATCTATCTGTTATTAGCACATAGGAATACGGTATGATGCTGCCCTACGAATTGTCATTCGTTTGTTCTAGAAGGCACAAAATTTCTTACAAACTCTTCCAAATATTTGCGATCGAAATGATAACCAGGGACAGGACTCGGCTGAGTCATATCCAACCGAGGATAGTCAGGGGACTATGAAGAAATTTGCCTTCGTATTCAATTGGAAATGAGTTTTGGCTTCTTTCAGCAGTTTCTCCGTCAACATGACTCAACAGTCATTCGGGCGATTAGTTGCGATCTTACTCTTAGTGATTCTCGATTTTCGAAATGAATCGTTCATCAACTAATCGAATATTTATCAGTTGTTCGTTATTCGATACGATTAATCGCACGGAATATTCTATTATTCTATTAATCACCAAAATGTCCGATTAGAGGCGAAATTTTCGAATTATTCGTGTCGCATTATAGGTCTGTCCAGTTAGCTATCGGATTTCCCAATTATGACGGTGGTTTTGATGCAAAAACAGCAGTAAATGATCCCGAAGTACTTCGCTTTACTCCTGACTGTTCGTTCGTATTGATTAACGGACTATCTAAATCTTCCGCCTCCAAAGTTACGATTTGGAAAACTACGTTACTCGTTCCGTACGTCCTTTCAGTATGAAGCAATTCTATCCAGGTTTGAATTTCTTTTCATCATAGATAGTGAGATAATGAACCCGATGGGATTAATTGTTTTCCGAGTCGCATCTTTGGAGATAGAATTTTAATGCCATAAACTGCCAAAACCATGCAGACCAAGGCTTTCACTAGGTCAAATTAGCCACCACACTGCAAATTCAATATAATCAAAACACCTCTAAAACAATAAAAACTTCAGA
Source organism: Toxorhynchites rutilus septentrionalis (assembly GCF_029784135.1). Taxonomy (NCBI): domain Eukaryota; kingdom Metazoa; phylum Arthropoda; class Insecta; order Diptera; family Culicidae; genus Toxorhynchites; species Toxorhynchites rutilus. Next base: position 246,300,434 of record NC_073746.1, read on the forward strand.
GGCCGTACCGGCGTTTTTTCTCTGAATTTAGATCGATTAATCGAGACAAATTATTCGTTCGCTTCGATTATTGGTCACACAGTATTCGTTCGATTAATAATCGATTTATGTAGGAAGTATTTGATTAATCGATTAATCGAACTACTATCGGGGATCACTACTCACTCTACCACTTGACTATCTCATTTCATTCTTCCCCGTCAAATGGACGTCATCGCATATTGAAGTGACTCTCCCTAAAATGAATTCGTTTCTCTCTCTCTCATGTATCATGTATGCATGTATTGATGTTTGAGTTCAACGTGGTATGACATATACTACAGGTGAGCTAGATTCTTTTGTATCGTACACGAAACACACTCAGACATATAAAATAGCGTGCAGTGTTGTGCTCAGAAACACTGACAAATTTGTGAATTTTGTTAATATAAACCCGCTTTTCTGATTGTTTTTTTTTTCACAAAATTGAACTCGGAGACGAAGTGAACTAAAATTTTGTTTAGAATTCCCCTCAAGCATGCTATTTTGAAGTTTGCTTATACTAACACGAGAATCTTTATAGCATGCCTGCTGACTGTCTAAGTTAGTTGGTTCGAGTTCACGGTGGGTAAACAATGAAGCCATCCATTAACACGTTGAGCCCCGACCGAAATAGGGGACCGACAATGAACTTTTCGTCTGGCCCGTGTCGGTCTCACCGAATCGATAGTGGTTTTTTCTAAATATCATTTTGTAACATTGTTGTTGCCGTTCCCAATGCACAATGGTCCAGGAGATGTATTTAAGTGGAAATTAGCATTTAGAGCTTGACAGTTATTCTCTAGACAAAAACTGTCTTCGACAAAGTTATTACATATGATAGAGCGCTCATTTTTATGTTATCAAAATTGTCGATGAAATAAAAAATCTAACTTTCTTATCTTTATAGATAGAGGCAAACATAGTTCGACAATGTTGTAGTCCCAGTTATTTGAGACACCTTTGCAGAACAAAGTTTTTCTTCTATCTCTTGAAATAACCGATATAGCGCTTTTTTCTAAGTTACGCTAGGGTCACCATGAAAAAAGTCTTCCGGAGACAGTTTGTATGCAGAATTTGAAATAAAGGGTGTGTCACATCAAATTGCATCACGGAAAAAACGCTGTAGAAATTTAATTTTTAGGAATTATATCTTCAGCTTTCGCTTATAATCAAATAAGAGTGTATAGATCACGTTGGCCATGCTTCACTGTCAATTTTTCGTTAATTTGGAAAAATGTCGTCGAACGAAAAAGAGCGTCGTGAATTAATCCTGTGCACTCATTTCGAGAATCCGGAGTTGTCACATCGGGACATCGGTAAGATGCTGGGACTCGTCCAATCCACGGTCAGCAGAGTACTAAAACGATACTTTGAGAACCTAACCATCGACCGGAAGGTGAAGAACGGCAAAAATGGATGCTTCGTCAGTGAATAAGATCACAAGCGCGTAGTTAAGCAGTTTAGACGTGATCCGAGAAGTTCGGTCCGGGATGTCGCCAATAAGCTGAATTTGTCAAGTTCATTCGTCCAGCGGACCAAGCAGCGGGAGGGCCTGCGTACATACAAGGTTCAGAAGGCCTATCCGCGACGAAAGGCAAAACATGGTGGGGAAGACGCGAGCCCGGAAGCTGTACACCGAAATGCTGACGAAGCCGCATTGCCTGGTAATGGACGACGAACCCTACGTCAAAACGGACTTTCGTCAGCTGCCGGGCCTGTTGTTCTTCTCCGCAGAGGACAAATTCAGCGTTCCGGAGGAGATTCGCAAGCAGAAACTATCCAAGTTTGCCAAAAAGTACATGGTGTGGCAAGCGATCTGCTCTTGCGGAAAGCGGAGCGCCCCCTTCGTTATGACCGGCACGGTAAACGGGCAGGTTTACGTTAAGGAGTGCCTACAGAAGCGCTTACTACCACTATTGAAGCAGCACGAGGGCCCGACCATCTTCTGGCCGGATCTTGCTTCGTGCCACTATTCAAAGGACGTGTTGGAGTGGTACGAAGCCAACGGGGTCACCTTCGTGCCAAAGGAAATGAACCCGCCCAACGCTCCGGAGCTTCGCCCAATAGAGAAATATTTGGCGATTATGAAGCAGGCCCTCCGGAAGAACCCAAAAGTTGTCAAATCGGAGGCGGAATTCAAGAGAAAATGGATTTCTGTTCAAAAAAAAACTACAACCTGACGTTGTACAGAACCTTATGGACGGGGTAAAGAGGAAGGTGCGAGCATACGGGCTTGGGCTCGAAGTATGAATAAAAAGAAAATGCCAAAAGTTGGTTTATAGTTATTATTTTACTATCTGAAATTTTCAAAAGGATCGGTCTACTGGGCGAATTTCTACAGCGTTTTTTCCGTGATGCAATTTGATGTGACACACCCTTTATAAAAGTTAGAGCAAATAAACATTTTACATGTTACATTTTACAACACGACAAATCTACTGTCGGTCCGGTGAAATTGGCGCAAAAAAACGGAAAATATTGTAAATAAAAATGACCTACAAATACTTGAGTACAGTGTTGCCACATATACAGATTCATCTGGAAAGGTACCGTCGTCCGGGGGCAAATTGATCACCGGGGTGAAATTGATCAAACGTATTACTGAAAACAAACTCAAATTTTCAGAGGTATTAGGCAATTTAATTTTAAACTTTTTTAATCTGATATGTTCAATAATCATCTGAAGGTTCTTTTTGTCAATGGGTCTCAACGAATCTCTTTTTAAATTGCATGAAAATTGACATTTTTCTGAATAGCATTTTCGTTTCCATTTTTCACTATGGTAAAACAACATATTTTCAACACATCAAAACAATATTTATAGGCACTAAACATATTAATTCACTTCTAGTCGATACTTGATGAGTTGAATAAGTAATCAAATACTTGTAATTACTATTCAAACAAGCGAGAAAAAACTATTTAACAATGAAGCACCACGAATGACCAGAACCGAATCGCATCATGCGACATATCGAACGTCTTGGTTTATTTAGGAATAGGATATTTAATTAGAAAAAAAATGAGCTTGAAGTTTAGTGCTATAAGGAGTTACCGTTGATGATTCAAAACAATTTCGATTCGTTATCCCTGATGTACGCTTGATTTGCCAAATTTGATACATTTGATACATACATTGAGAATTTTTTTTGAATATAATCAGAACCAGAATAAGCTTCGAAATCGGCTTAGAAACGACAAGGTGAACCCAGTATTAACATCAATAGATTTGATGGAACACCGTGGTGGCAGGTAGAAAATTTTATTGAATGATAGTATGCAATCTAAATTTAGAAAGACTATATTTAAGTATCATTAAAGGCAGGATTGATTCGAGGTTTTCAAAATGTAAATGTACATTTACAGCAAATATAGTATATGTAGTAAGTGAGTGTAATATTTTGTGGAAGATAAATGAGTATTATTTTTGTGATGGATGAACTTGGGGAAATTCTACCAATCTAGTGTAATCTCTTGAATTGAATTAGTAAGAAAAATCAGGATAAAACCGACACTCCCCGTTTTTCCCAGTTAGAAGATTTTTTTTTGGAAATTTTCCGATGTCACTTTACAAATGTGATTTCTTACGTTTCGGTACCCTTCAGCTGCGGAAGTCGCTTTGCTGTCAAAACAAACAATAAAACATAATCGTTCAGCAAACAGAAGTTAGTCCGTGTAGAAATTTGCTAGTGGAATTTAAGTCTTTTAGTCGAAAAATTTTGAAAAATTCGATACTTTTGTGAGCCTAATTATCCTTAGAACATCGTTCAGTGTATTTAGTGAGACGATAGGTGATTTTGGTGCTTGTAGATGCTCGAAAACTTTGTTTTGAAATTTCAAGTTCATTTGGGGTAACACCGACACCTTCAGTCAGGATAAATCCCACACCTTGTTTGTGTTTCGCTGACAGGAAAAATGCGTCCTTACCTTCTCTAGATGCCTCGTATTTGAAATTTCTGCTGATAACACGCACACCACATATTATCCAAGTCCATATCATTCAATTCGGGCCAAAAATATTCGGTTATCATTGAGCGGTAGCGATTCCCATTCACAGTTACGTGCCAGTCTTGATCATCACGGAAGAAGTACGGCCCAATGACGCCGCCGGACCAGAAACCGCACTAAACCGTATTTTTTTTCGGGATGCAATGGTGACTCATGGAGTACGTGTGGATTGCTGCCTGACCGATAATGCATATTTTGCTTATTTGCGAAGCCATACAACCAGAAATGAGCCTCATCGCTGAAGATGATTTTTCAAGTTCTTACTCAGCCCAATTCACGAACATACGCTTTTGGTGGTCAAGCGGCTTCAGTTCTTGCGTCAATTTGATCTCTTAAGGATGTAGGCCGAGATATTTTCGCAAAGTTCGCCACAACGACGTCACAGAGATGCCCAACACTTGAGAACGACGTGTGAGAGACTGATTTGGGTCTCAATTAATGCGCTAGCGGCAGCAAGATTTTCGACACTACAGACTCTTCTTTGTGTTTGGAACATTTTGTACTGTGTCTGTGGATTCAAATTTTCCCACTAGACGCTCAATTGTTCATCGGGCAGGACGATTATGACGACCTTAAATTGGACGTAGCGCTCTTAAAGTTGAGGCCATTGACTCCGAATTTCGGTACTAAATTTTAATAATCTCGACTCGTTGCTGGATCGTATGTCTTTCCATTATGAAATGGCAAACCTTACTGAAGAGAAATGTCAAGAGAGCGGGGAAAAAATATGACGTCGTTTGCTGTCCCTATCGATCTACTTTTGTAGCGTCCCTATTGAAATACCCGTTAGATAGCCTCTTAATACTTTGACATTATAGTACCGTTCTGAATCATATTTCGGACTCTTAAGGCATATGATGCAGAAAACAGATTTAAACTTAATGCACAGGTATTATTTGGTTGATATTTTTAATAAATTAGTTCAATATGCTTTTAAGCTTTCTACTTTGGTACCTATTTGATTGAAAACATAAGAAAATCATCGAATAAAATGCTTTTCAAATGAAGCGAATAAGAATCAAACTTCGGACACTGAATCAAATTTCGGACACTTTATTTTGTAATTTTTTGGACGAAAATTACATTACACTTGATTATATGCTATAGTCAACTGCGAAACACTTACCAAGCAATCACAGTAAACTGTTAACGATGATGAGAACTGATGAAACACGGGAGAAATTTAAATATTTATGAACGGGTAAATTCTACGTGCTCACGCTAAGCAAACGTTAAACACAAACGATAATGAGTAGTGTTGTCATATTTTTGCCGATTATGGTGCGTTAGGTTTAAATCTGTTTTCTGCATCATATGCCTTAAGCGTCCGAAATATGATTCAGAACGGTAGTTCTCATATGAATTGATAGTGAAACCAATGGATTACTCTAAAAAAGCAATTCTGATATTAATTTTATAGTTATATCGTCAGTGCATTAAGTATTTCAAGATATTAGAACGAAGCGTCCGGAATATGATGTTGCCCGAAATATGATTCAGAACGGTAACAAGTTTTCATTCGTTTTTATCCCGACAGGGTGTTGATCTCACCCGCACTCCCATTTATTCCACCAGAAAGCATCAATTTTTGTATTTTATCAAAATTCGAGTTCTACTCAAAAAATGATCAACAGATACTTCAGAATGGTTCATGAATAGTTGAAGAGAGATTCTGTAACGATTTGAAGTCGATGAAACATTGGTCTTGAAAAAATGTGGTAAACCTTAGGGTGTCGGTTTTATCCTGAGTTTCCCCAAATGAGTGTATCATCATTCATGCTCCAACAAATTTCAGAACGCAAATGCCAAATGCACTTGCCAATTTTTTCATTCTATGATAACTAATGCACGAGACTGAGACCGATCGTCTAATTTTGGTTGATGTTTTGGGCATGAGAAAAGTCGCAGCAAGACTAGTGCTAGAAGAGCAAGAGTTTTTTTTTCAATTTGGAACTCCTTTTTGAGGGAGGGCTAAACGGTCAATAAAAAGTATTACCTTGACGTTAAGAGGCGTTTGAGACCATTCAACGAAAATGTTCAACTGAGATTGTAGATAAGGAGCATCAGTCTAACTTCTGACTTCTGACTAACTGCATAAGACAATTTCAAACAACGGACGGAGAGATGTACTTCATTCAAGCATAAAAGAACAATATACGGCTCGAGATAGCTGCCTCTTGATATGCACCGGTCGTTGCGTCGAAGGAAATGGAATCATGTATCCATTTATCCTATTTGACATACATTTTGCGATTAACTAGATAGGATTTCCGCAAATCTAAGACACACTGTTTGTAGTTTAGTCACTGCAATACGATGATTGATTTCGTCAAAAGCAGCTGACAGATCGGTGTATACTACATGGACAGAAAAGTCCCGGGACTTTTCAACAGATGGCGCCACTAAAAAAATCACAAATTCATTTCGAGAGGTTCATATGTCACTAGCGTATGTGTGAAGTTTCAAGACATTTCGTTTGTTTGTTCACAAAATACAGTAGCATTTTGCACGACATTTTGAACATAAAATAGTTATCCATGCGATGAATGCCGCATTTGCAGACCGTCGACCAAAACCAGCGGCGCGTTGGTGATTCAACAGCCGGTTTGGCGTTGTTGAAGCGTAATCGAGTGGACTTCATCCGACGTTTTGTGACAACGGATAAAACGCGGATCCATTACCACACTTCTGAGTCCAGTAGGCAGAGTGGCACTTAATACTAAAATAACAGTTAAAGTAATAAACAAGTGAATTGAATGAAATAATTCCGTAGTCCTACGGTCATCTTTCCCATATTTTTCATAACAGAAAATTTCTCTCACTGCCTTTCATGCTACCATCTGGCCACAATAAGTTTGACGCAAATGCCGAACACTCATATATGAGCGATGACCTCAGAACCTTAGTTAACTATTTAACGAATCGACGTTTCCACAACGTCTCTGTGGGGCACCACTAATGACAGTACACCAACAAACTCCAAGGGGAGAGGTACTAAGTTCAGTCAAACGACTTCATCGAGCTACAGCAGCAGCTGCTGCTGCTACAGACGGTGTCGACGTGAACGCGATGACGGTGCGTTACGTTGAGACAATAATAAAACTATTACCATGCGCCTGTGCCAAATAAACGAGCTCAGAAAAAAAAACAGAACTGGGAGAGAACTCATAAAGTGCAACAAGTGCAGTCAGCAATGAGTTTTCGGAGTGGGGAAAAAGTTTAAAATTGAGTTCAGCTTCAATGGCGGTGTGAAACGGGAAGCGGAAGTTCAATCGATCCAACTGTGCAGTTTCCGTGGGTAACGCGCGAGCTTCAATGGAGTGATGCAGCTGATGAAACAGTTTTCGCTGCACTCTTCAGTTGAAACGGAAAGTTTTCACTCCTGGCAGCAATTGTGTGATGATTGAGTTAGGGAGTAATGATCCGGATAGTGGTCGCGACAGTGGAACCGTTTGTGGACGTTTTTCCATCGCCATTGATGGGAAGATTCAGAGGTGCGTGATTTACCTGTCGATTGTGGCGCTGGCACTAACGAGTCTCGGTTATGATCCATTTTTGAGAGTCGAAGAGAGAAAGGCAGCAGAGGCTGCCGAAGCGGAGGCTGCATATGAAAGTTTCTACGCAGGACTGGAAGAGGAAGCGGATGAAGATGCGGATGATATTGAAATCAATTACCAGCCGAATTTATACTTGGCACGAATATTGACGCCATGTCTGACATGTTGGCTCATAACCAAATCGAATGACCTTCATTTGGTGAACACGATCTGTGGCCTTGGACATTTGGCTGTGAGCTTGTTTTATATGTTTCTGATGCTGTCGAGGGATGTGAATGCTCTTGTCTCGATTTGCGGCTTCATTTCAGAGATTTTTTGGGCTGGAAAAATAGTGTTATATTACTACCAAATATTAAGCCTCAGCGATGTCACCGACCGATATGCAAATATAATTTATGGAGTGATAGCTCAAAGTTTTGGAGCCAGTTTACTTCCCTGGATTGTCAATAGTCTCGAAGAATCTTGGGAACAGTCGCAGCATATAATAAACATTGCTGTGGCACTTATCCATCTATTATTGTTTCACCCATTCGGACACTGTGAAGAATCATCGAAACAAGGATCATTCGAAGCAAACAAGGCATACAAATTCCAAACACTCGTCTCGATATCTACGCTCAGCGTTATTATACTCTCGGCCATCAGTAATGTCACCCTTCAGTGGTAAATATGGCGGTCTATAGAAATGAACAACAACCATCATTGCGTTTAATATAATATAATTTCAGGTTTCTGAACAACAACGAGACTCTCTTGAGATCATTTCTACCTTTCTTCGTTGGTGATGATGCTTGGGAAACATTCTGGAATGTGGTTTACCACGGAATTGCCTTCACTTTCCTGGGATTCTTTTGTATATTCCTTTCCACTAGTCAAGTCCTCTTTGCAGCTTTCCTGGTTAACTTTCTCGCTGGAACCGCATATTTGTACCTCGAGGAGGACATTGCAGCCAGACTGGCGATACCAACGGGGGCGTTCACGTTTGCGACCGCGCTAGCCTTGTTGGCGGAGCTATGTCCAAGGGACAGACTTATTCCCTTGCTGGGAATTATCTTCGTCATTGTGAATACCGCAACATACGGCTATTTCGGACTGTTGACCTTGTTCTGGAGCTCACCGGATATTGTGATCATTGTGGTTTGGGCGGCAAACGGATTCTTCGCGTTGATACTGGCGGTACTTTGGCGTGAACTCAGTCAGCTTTCGCGAGAGGACCGAGTGGCTCGACCGGATCGGAGTGGAAGTTTTCGGACTGTGATTACAACTATTTCGTGATGATTGTTCAATTGTATTGGACCAAATGAATGAAGATTATAATAAAATTATGCTGGTTAGGTCAAACTATACTTATTTGTTAAAAATGTATTAATTTTTGTGTACGTATTCGTGTCTACATATAAGATTTATTTCAAATCGTAGAATGTAGTTTTGAAATTTAAATTTCCCCTGCCTTTCTCTCCCATTCCCATCCTTCCATCAAATGCAATAAGTTGTGCATGGCACGATTTCAAATAGCTCAAAGCACTCAAAGTTTTGATTTTTTCATAAGTAAAGGAAATTTGGAAAATGAAATTTTTTGTTCGATGCCAAATGACTTAAAAATGCATAAAACGTCGAGATCTGGTGCTGTCACGAAAAAATTTTTATGCCGAAAATCGACTTTTTGGGAGTTAGCCTGAGTGGCCAAAAAATCAAAACTTTGAGTGCTTTGAGGCACCCCCTAAATCATGTCCGATTGAGCTGAAATTTCGCACAGGTCATTTTATTGGACCAATAAACAAAATGTACATGTTCAGTCCTTTAAATTCGTTAATTTTTTTTCCATACCATCATTGTCTGCAGAACAAATGTATGGGAAATTGAGAATGCTTCCAGTTTTCATCAATTTGAACTGTTTAGGTATTAGTGGATTGTACTGTATAGTATATCAAACAAATCTTAGAGAATTTTCGATTCTATTGGTGTGCAAAGTATCAGAATTTATTCTCTGTGAAAATAGTTATTAATGTTAACTTTATTTCACAAAAACGTGACCTGTTTTCTGATTTGGCACCCTTCCTGAAAGACGTAGTTCTACGTCAAAACGTCACACCGATCAGGAATTGTTAGTTGGGTAGCAAACCGGTGTGATATGTCATGGCATGTTGCGCTTAAAACTCTGTTCCGTGCATTTCATCACGCGACATCTATTAAGGTAAATGATTTTGGTTTGTCCAGTCGAAAATATGATCATGGTTTGTCCACTTTTTTGAATACTCTAATTCAGCACACCTTTGACAAATCAGGTATTGGAATGTTTCAAAACATATAAATAAAATTGTCTTTGTCATGATTTACAGTAGTTTTATAGTATATTTTTACGGAATCGCATGTTTTCAAGGATTATAAAATACAACATTCATTGGGGTCAACGCGCCCCTCATTCGAGCAAACTTTAATTCGATTACCAGATGATTATTTCGCACGTATTCAGACCTTTTCTGGATTATAACACTATATATTGGAAACATCATTCTTGCACACCATTTGTATCAGATTTACATAGCTAAATCATTAAATTAACGCATTTAGATGAACTCAACTCTGATCATGAGTTGTCCAATTCAATTATGTTGTTTTGTCCACATGATTCCTATGGCAACCGCTTGGCGCGCTGCAGTTTGTTTATTGTGTCCTTCGCGTATCGCAGAAATAAAGTTTCTCTATGTTGAGTGTGTTGAGGTGAACACTTTTAAAATGCCTAAGAAAATGCAATATTCTGAAGAAAGCCTCAATTATGAATAGATCAATATGATTACAGTAAACTCAAGCAATGATAAATGCAACATTTACTTGAGAATTCGAATGTTTTCATTCAAAAATGGTGATTTTTTTTTGGACAAACCATGATCAGAGGTGGTCAAACCATGATCATAATTCCTCTTTAAGGAAAATTGTTAAAAAACATAACAATTTGAATAATTTTAACGCCTTATTGTAGTATTAGCAACTAGAGACTTGGTGATTTTCAACAAACCCAAACTCGTATCGATTATATGTGATTTTCATGAAGAAAATTCGATTTGCATTTACTAGTTGCGTAAAAACAGCCCAAATCGGACAAACCAAGATCATTTACTCTAGATGGTTCTAATATTTCTCATATTTCAAGACGCGACGACGGGAAATGTCCCTGATTAGCCCGAGAAGGCTAACAAATGGATCTCTCTTCCTACGATATCTACGCTTGCTCAGTTTTGCTCAAAATGCCGTAGAAGCAAGAAGCATTTTGCGAGCGCGATGTACAGTTCTACGAATTGGCCAGAAATGTCGATTAAAGGAATACGATACTACATTTTAAAAACGAGAACGTTGCGAACAATCAACATTATGGACGCAATAGGACTTCCTTTCTTCCTTCCGGGTGTGCAAAAAAGTTCAACTGTTCTCACCAGTACATCTGTAAAACATTGGAAAGAGTCAGAATAAAGTGTCGAAAAGGACACGAGCCCCAGAACACACTGAGAAACAGATTTTGACGCTGAAATCCCAATGCCACAGGTTGATCAAAATTATTCGAGAAAATGGTTTGTGTTGGACGACAAAAGTTACTCCCCTCTTTCGAAGAGACACATCCCCGGAAACGATCGGCACTATTCCATAGATAGTTCTATTGGATCTTCGAACATAAAATATAAGTTTAAACATAAGTCTGAACAGAACGTGATTCTAATGGTGATGGTTCAAACACTCTGGGTTGGCTATCAATCAAGATGTGTACCAGAAGAACGTTTGAGGAAAATTTTGATCCCGTTTCAATAAAGACATCATGCCGTTGTATAGTGTTTCACAATTCCACCGCTATATGATTCCAAGAGCATTTTCTCCCTGCTTGAGAAAGTGTGTAGAATGTATAACATCGAATGCATATCCGATATGGAAAAGTTCGTTACGAAGGAAGAGTTCAATTGAGTAAATGAATTCCAATTGGACACACTTCTCATTGAAGAATATATGGGTCAAACTGGTTTGAGATTTACTACAGGTGTACTAGATTATTTGTATCATACACAAAATTACTCACACAAATGTGATAGTGTGCAGAAGTACGATGTTTTGGTCAAAACGTTTATCATCTTTTCGAAATTTTGTTAATTTGAATGTGTTTCTTGGTCTGTGAAGAAGCGAACTGGTTCCTGAGTAGTTCACGCGTTGTCAAAATTGTCAAGGAGAAGTTTCACGATCAGGACGACTGATAATAACGGAAATATCGGTGATCACAAGTAAATATAAATGGAATAAAAAAAGTTTGACAATTCAGTCTCGTTATGTTAAAACAAAAGTTAAACAGCCAATGTAATTAAATCGTTGTATTATAAATATCGTTAAGAGTATACACAACCTTGGGACATAAAACATCTGATTTGATTTCCCTCTGTTTTACTTTGTATGAAGATGCCGGACACTTACCTGAAAAGAAATAATAAATGATGAATGTTAGAAATTTATAATTTATGCATCTATCTTAACATTTAAGGTCGCACAGAACTCGGAAAACCCAAATCAATAACAGTCCTCAACCCATTGTGAAACATTTACACACTGTAAACGGCCCATCGTAAACTAACATACAAGCACCAAGGACCATTCGAAGGAACCCACCTAAATACTCAGATCCTTCCATCGGTTACTGCTCACCACGGGTAAACTAATGGACGTTTAGTTCCAGTGATAAAACATTCATGCAATATTAACAGGTTCAGCAGTGTTTGTAAGCAACAGTCATTGGCAATGAATCTTATTAATAATGCATCAGAAGTGTTCAACCAGACTAACTCACTCTGTCCGAGCGGAGACAAACTGGTGTTGACAACTCAAAATATCCTACAATTTAAAATTAATTTTGCAAAGAGAATTTCACTGCCTCTCTCGTTGACCAACCCAAACACCGTTTGACTCCGGCCGGTAGGTGGCTCCCAAAGTGATTCAAACCATACCAAGCACCATGGTACATGAATCAGAGTATGTGTGGCAGTGTAACACGTAAAACTGTCTGCATCTGGTCATATGCATATCCCCGGGCCTTCTTCCTCGACCAACAACAACAAGGGTGTATCCCCGTTAAACAAGCCGTTTGAATTATTAATGCTGGTTGGGAGAGCCACCCAACTCACCGTCCAATGTCCCACCCAACATGCTTCACTTCTGCAGCACTTAGCAACATTGAATCTGTCGTCCGTGTGTATACCGGGACCACCGGAGGGATTAGTTTCGAAAGCGCATCAAACGCACGCCCCCGCCCCCACAAGCGCGCGGTAAGCGCTAGCTTTTGGTTCGCCGGTTGGCTCATCAATCTATTTCGCATCTAGACATATTCTGGCAATCGTCGGAGTGTGTGAACCGAGAGAGTGTTGTTTATATGCCAGTTCCGCGTCAGGGTTGGGTCGGGTCACATGAAACCCAAGCCCCTAGCCACGGCATATATGGGTATATCGGGTCGGGTCACGTTTGCCTGCAGTTGGACATGCGAAAACAAAATTAGGGGCTGAAGGCTCGTGTGTAACGTAGCTATTCTACTTGAATCCAGTGCTGTTGTCACCACATTGGCACTGGTGGAATCCGGTGGACTGATTGGAAATCGAATGGTAAAAGGGATGGCTGCTGCATTTGTTTACATTTTCAATTAGATTTCTGGGAATGAGGTGTGTCAATTTAGGCTCTATATCGGCTGAATGTATTTCGAAGGTGATTAACGCTCCAGATTTGCTTAAATTTTAGGTTTCGATAGACTGTGCACTTCGTAGTTACTCCCATTCATGTAACTGAACCAATAAATTCGCATAAACAACACAATTAATTTAGCTTGGAAGTAGCAGTTTATTGTAAAAATCTTGGTGATTCGAACTTTAAATAGCCAATAATGACACCATTCATGGGTATTTCAATTGCAGGTGCAACTCTCTATTCTATAATATATTTCAACATGCGACAGCGGAGGAACCCTTCGGGTAGCCTGGGAATAGGGATAGCATCTGTTCGGAGTTTAAAATCAGGACACATCATCAGGACATTATCTTCTAGATTGAATTGAATGGCGTTAACGTTCCCTATGGAACTTTTGCCGTCTCAACGTATGCGTTAACTAGCGTCATTTATTAATACTTTGCTGAGATTTCTTAAGCCAAACAACACGCCTTGAATGTATTCCGAGGGACAAGCTCTAGAATACGCGTGATCACAGTGCAAGTCGAAGGAAATTTTTTTGACGAAAAATCCCCCGGCCAGAACAGGAATCGAACCCGAACACCCGGCATGATAATGTGAGACGCTAACCACTCGGCCACGGGTGCACTACAATCTTCCAGATATAGATAATAAAAAAAACACGATGTATTGGATTGCATTTCAAGAACCCTAGCTAATTAAAATTATTTATTTGACATATTTCTCGGACGATCCGAGCCAGCAAACATCATGCGCAATAGACCCATTCCAAAAGTGGACCAAGGTAGTCTCTATTTTGCAATTTATGAGGAACAAGCATTTGAAAAAGAGGCGTTTTAGTTTATCAGATGAACCTAAGCTCAAACATTTTTATACTTGGGATTCTCTGAGCAAACAGTAAGGGCCAACAATCCACAAAATTTGGTTGGGATCGGTCCACAAATAGAGGAGGATCAACTGTCTTAAGAAGTTGTTGTCACGTCTCGAAAAGTATACGATCCATTTCAGCGTGATGTGGTGATATTTTGACTCAATTCTAACATTTTTTTGCGTTTTCATGCACGAATCATACAAAATTAAACGATGTTTAAGTGAAATTGATTTTAAAACGTCCTAGCTTCGGCTGGACATATACTAAAATATTTTAAAGTTAGATTGGTTTGTTGTCTGTCAAATACTTTTGTGACGCGACAACATCTGACTATTTACTGTTTCGGACTGTTGAACATAAATGTTGTACGAGTATGTTCAGTTTCTTTTCAAAACACACAAATGAACTTTGCTCTATGATTTGTCACAGTAGATGAACGTAGATCCCAGAATATAGAATATAAGCTTGTTTCAGCTTCCGGTTTGCCGATGAAAGTTGAAGGAAAGTCCTTACGATATGGATATTGGGTGCAAGGGTCTTACCAGCGGGTGTCGAATATCGTATTCCGATGGTAACTTTCGGTTCGTGAAAAACGGCTCTAGAGGACCAGAAATGGCATGCAATTCCCACAATTCGATCGGGAATGATAGTGTTAGCATAAAGGGTGTGTCACATCAAATTGCATCACGGAAAAAACGTTGTAGAAATTCGCCCAGTAGACCGATCCTTTTGAAAATTTTAGACAGTCAAATAAAAACTATTAAACAACTTTTGGCATTTTCTTTTTATTCATACTTCGAGCCCAAGCCCTATGCTCGCAGCTTTCTCTTTACCCCGTCCATAAGGTTCTGTACAACGTCAGGTTGTAGTTTGTTTTAACAGAAATCCATTTTCTATTCAAGTCCGCCTCCGATTTGACAACTTTTGGGTTCTTCCGGAGGGCCTGCTTCATAATCGCCCAATATTTCTCTATTGGGCGAAGCTCCGGCGCGTTGGGCGGGTTCATTTCCTTTGGCACGAAGGTGACCCCGTTGGCTTCGTACCACTCCAACACGTCCTTTGAATAGTGGCACGAAGCGAGATCCGGCCAGAAGATGGTCGGGCCCTCGTGCTGCTTCATCAGTGGTAGTAAGCGCTTCTGTAGGCACTCCTTAACGTAAACCTGCCCGTTTACCGTGCCGGTCATCACGAAGAGGGCGCTCCGCTTTCCGCAAGAGCAGATCGCTTGCTACACCATGTACTTTTTGGCGAACTTGGATAGTTTCTGCTTGCGAATCTCCTCCGGAACGCTGAATTTGTCCTCTGCGGAGAAGAACAACAGGCCCGGCAGCTGACGAAAGTCCGCTTTGACGTAGGTTTCGTCGTCCATTACCAGGCAATGCGGCTTCGTCAGCATTTCGGTGTACAGCTTCCGGGCTCGCGTCTTCCCCACCTGGACGAATGAACTTGACAAATTCAGCTTATTGGCGACATCCCGGACCGAACTTCTCGGGTCACGTCTAAACTGCTTAACTACGCGCTTGTGATCTTTTTCACTGACGGAGCATCCATTTTTGCCGTTCTTCACCTTCCGGTCGATGGTTAGGTTCTCGAAGTATCGTTTTAGTACTCTGCTGACCGTGGATTGGACGATTCCCAGCATCTTACCGATGTCCCGATGTGACAACTCCGGATTCTCGAAATGAGTGTACAGGATTAATTCACGACGCTCTTTTTCGTTCGACGACATTTTTCCAAATTTACGAAAAATTGACAGTGAAGCATGGCCAACGTGATCTAAACACTCTTATCTGATTATAAGCGAAAGCTGAAGATATTATTCCTAAAAATTAAATTTCTACAGCGTTTTTTCCGTGATGCAATTTGATGTGACACACCCTTTATATACATTAGTGCGCGAAGAAGAATGAAAAATGAAACTAAAGTTTTATAGTGAGCAGATAGGATTTGAACGAAAGGGATATAACATTAGAGCGAGAAGAACTTAGTCTTGGAGCGACGCGTGTGGAGTTAGACATAGAAAGTGCACATACAAATGCACATGCAGTCGTCAAAGTCAACGTCTTCGTCAACACACAAACATAAACGCCCTTGCACAGGTACGCGCACATGCACACACACAGATGCGTACATAGAGTTAATCAACAGTTTCTGATAGCAAAATCAAATGCGTTCCCCCGATAGTGAGCGCCGCTCGATGAGCCTGGATTGTGCAAGCCATTGATGGCAAGCTGAAACACTAGAATGAAAAGAGCCCGAAAAAAGTCACCATATTATCAAATTGTCAGCGTTGTGGCACCTTTCATTTGACACTCTTGAAAATTCGGTAGGAAGCAACGTTCATAAAATACAAAGGGGAGTAGGTTCAGGACCACTGGTCGGGTTTGGACCGCCTTCCTCTATAGGATGGAAGGAGAGAAGAAGAATATAGAAGGGGAAGGGGAAGGAGAGACCTTAGAGAAAAGTGAAAAGAATTCAAAGGGAAAAAAACCTAAAAAATAGCATATCGTTTGCTAAATAATAAAAAATGCTTGTGTTAAATAAAAAATGAGAATTTTTTCAATCACATATAATTTTTTTTTTCATCGATTTCAGTATTTTTTTATAAATAACATAATGTGTTTTCTTCGAAAAAATGTCAGTGAATGTTTGAGTAAGGGCCGTAATCTGCTGTTCGACGCAACTTTGTCGCGATGCTCTCACAAGAACGTTGTACGGCACTTACGTCCATTTTCTGGATACAATTCCGGATTCTTGTAGTCAGTTGTTTCGTGTCCTTCGCCCTCCAATTGTTTTTATACACTAGAGCACTGAGTGAGCCAAAGAAATCCTCTATTCGGCGGCACTGGGGCAAGTTTGTTGGGTTACGATTTTTCGGCACGAACGGTATCTTTTTCTCCTCAAGATACGCCAGCGTCTTCTTGGCGTAATGGGAAGACGTCTTGTCCGGCCAGAAGACGTACTTCCCATCCGCGTGATGCTCGTTCAGGAACGACAGCAGGATTTTATCGAGGCACTCTTCTCGATAGATTTGTTGGTTGATTGCCAGACCGCTCGGCTTAAACCAAGGCTTTGAAATGCCCCGGTCGGAAATGGCGATGTACAACATAATCTTTTTTTCAAACTTGTGCTTGAACTTGTATTTCACTTCAGGCGGTGTGGATGACTTGTCACTGGAGTAGTAATTATAATTTCCTGGAATATGCGTTTTTGACATCGAAAAATAGCTTTCGTCGTCCAGAACGAAAGACGTCCCGCGGTATTTTTTGGTCATCCACCGACACTGTGATTTAACCGTCTCAATCTGCTCCTCCGTGTACTCCGGCGACCTCGTTTTCTTCTTGCAGACGATTCCTTCCATCTTGAGGGTCGGATGGATCAATACGTGGGAGCAGCCATATTTCCGACCGGCGTCACGCAGGCTGGTTGCGTCCTTGTTGTCAAACAGCTTCTTTAACGATGTCTTCCTCTGCTTCGTCATTATCGTCACCGGACGACCACTTCCGACCTTCTGCTCTACGTTCAGGGAACCCAGGATACGATATACCGTACTGACAGGTACATTTGCGTCCTTAAAATGTACCACCGTGAACTCTTTTCCTTGCTGGAAATGCGTTTCGTAGAACCGTACAATGCGTTCGCGGAGCACGTGCTGTTTCGACGCCACCTTTGCTTTGACTAAATTCAAACTAGCAAAACCAAACACGCCTACTGTTTCTAGGGAGCCCAAAGAGCAATTTTCTTGAAGAAAGGTGAAATTCATGTTTAATACACCTTACCGATTGAATGCGAGGGCGCTTTTTTTTATATTTTTTCATTGAAGCTGAGGTTCTTTTTTGAATAACATATCCAAAAATCAGAGAGGTGTTTTTTTTGTTTTTGAGGAACGATTTTTCAAAGTTAATTAATGGTCCGAAAAACCATTTTTTTCCTTTTTTTTCGGCCACAAAAACTACTTGAACTTCCTTGAACTACTGAACCGATTCAGATGATTGACATATCAAAATAAAACCTGATATAGTCTTCTTTAAAAAAAACATTACACTTGCGAAAAAAAGGTGTTTTGTTGTTGTAATTATTGATTGTATTTGTTTTTTATAGTTGACTCAGCTTAAGATAGAGTGCGCTATATATGTTTTTTTTAATGCTGAGTTTACATAAAATATCCCAGAAATCGGAGGAGTGTTTTCTTCCTTCTTTTGTTTTGGAGTTATTATTTTTCAAATTTAACAAATTTTCAGTCTTCGTACAATGTTCCTATGCAACTATACTAGGTCTATGCTTCCAAACCCAATTTTTCCGCAAATGTTATTTTTTAGAAGCTTCATTTTAATATATCGCTCATTTGAAAAGATTCAGCAGTTCAAAAGTTATGAATTTTCGAAAAAAGTCGTTTTTGGAAAAAAATATTTTTTGGATCATCGGTTAACTTGGCAAAACCATAACTCAAATACAAAAGAAAACGCCTCTCTGATTGAAGGATATGTTATGTAAAAAAAAAACCCTCAGCTTTCAAGAAAAAAATATAACAAACCAATTTTCTATCACCCAGCAGTATTTATAAACCTTTCTTATGCCCAGTTAAGGTAATTTTCGTAATTCAGTTTTATCAGTTTTAACACGTTGACTGCCAAGGCAATTTTCAGAAATCTGGCCAAAAATGGCAATTTGATTTTATCACATTATATTATTAAAAACTCAAATTCTAGTACATAGGTATCATAAAAAAAATTTTTTTGTTGCTTTTTTCATAAAAATGGTAAGTAAACATAGGACGAGATAACTCGTAGTTGGCGTCCTTAAAAAGATCGCAATCTACGAGTTATCTCGTAGTTGGCAGTCAACGTGTTAAGTAGAGGAAAAGGTTTGAAAAGATTGGAGTGAAATTGGTATCAATGTTCATTTTATAGTTACTATGCGTTCCGTCCGAGAAACGTACGGAAGGGAAAACGCATCCAATCGCAAGTACCACCCCTTCTCATTCGGCACGAAGCGAAGGAGAGTCAAAGAAGCCACCCGAACGCTCGATGACCAGTCTATTTTCAACCGTAATGCAAGCCACATCAGTAGCAGCAAGTACAGCAGCATAGTATCAACATCGATAGCAGCAACACTACCAGAAGAATAGTGGCGTATTCGCATGCCTTTCCAAAGCACATCCCAAAATGTTAGGCCTTTCACAGCACGGAGCGGAGCCACAGGGGCTCCCACCCGTCAAATAAAGCGTGAGGAACAGGAAGGTTCCTTCCACGCACCCGTTGCCTCCATGAGTGGAGCAACATAACAAAATACAGTCCACCCCACAGTTCCCAGCAGACGGAACACTATGTTTGAGGGAGTGTATGACTGTATCGACAGATTGAGTGGTTATAACAGGCATGGCTTAATAGTATGTGTGAACCGAAACTTGACATTAAAATGAGGAACAAAAAAATCATTGTAGCCAACTCTGGTAAAGTATGCGGTGTTCAGGAACAGCAATGAATTGGGAATTTCTAAGCTGATGAAATGGTTATGCATCCTGAAAGAGTTGGGACAATGAATAGTGTCATGCAGTATATCTACTCCGATTAGAATTGTGCCCACCTCAATCAGTCAATCAGTTGCAATTTAATTTTGCTAGTCTTACCTTTCATTTTCATTTCATTTATTCATTCTATATACTTGTAGAGTTAGGGTTATCCCTTATAGATATCTCCTTATCTCTAAATTTCGGTCTTGAAACATGTTCGAAGTTATGCTAAAAGTTCAAAAAATGCTCCAACAATACCAAGTGGAAAGTCCGCCGAGGAATATCAGGCTGGGGGCATGCGTAGTTCATAAGGGAGATTGTTGTGAACTGTAATACAAAACAATCCGTACATTGCTTTTTCACAAGATCCTTTTTATGAAAAAATAATGAAAAACACTAAGGTATAAGCATATTTCCTCAAATTTCTTAGCTTTAAGTATTCACCAATTTGTCAACAATTTTCGAGCGCAATTGACGCAATGAAAATTGTGTATTAAGCTCCCAACCGTTCTCCTCTGCGTACCTGATGACCACATAAAAGCTATTCAACGCAGACATTTCTGAAACATTATAATACTCATCATTCTCACCAAAACTCACAGACTGTGATGTAACATCCACTGCTGGCTGAGTAGAATCTTTTACAGCAAAGGAGTTGTCTTCATTTTGAGTAGGGCTAAGAACGCCTGCAACGATTTCGTCATCCTCCAGCATTTCGTATTCAGCATCTTCCTCGTCAAAGATATCTGTTGTTTCGATCCTCTCCGCAATATTCATCAGCTTTTCATTACGGTTGACTTCCTTATTACGTCTGCGGTAATTTGTTCCCACGCTTGAGCGTTCAATACATTGCATCCTTGATATTTAGTTTCTTTACGTTTTCCTTAAATTCTCCTTCTCGCGCTTGAACATCCCGCATCATATGGTTTTTTGTACCGAATCTTAATCTTTTGTATGATATTTTGATCCATGGGTTAGATCATTGTAGTAGTTTTAGGTGGTAAGAGCGTAGTATAAATCGCCCCATCTTCAGTTTTCAATTCATCTCCACTGAAGTGTGCCTAACAATTGTCCAACACAAGAACAACAATTGGAAGCTCTGATGCTGGAGACTTGGGGTATAAATTGGCCGAAAAACCATTCTTTGAATAGCGATTTAGTCATCCATGCGTTTTTGGATGCCCTGCGATATGCTGGTAGTACTTTGGCGTTTTTCAGCGCTTGCGGTCCAATCGACTTGTTAATTATCGTGAAAGGAAGTTTCAAAGTGCCGTCCATGTTGCTAAATGGCATAAACGCGACTCTTTCTTTAATGATTTTATGGTTGGGAGCTGATCTGGCATCCTTAGCGATGAATGATTTCGTAGGAGTTCTCTTAAAAAACAATCCACTTTCGTTGGCATTAAAAATCTGACATGGAGACAAATTTTTATTGCGAATTTCGGTAGCGAAGTCAGCTGTATACTTATCAATGATGGTCACATTGCTAGACAACTTTTCACCACTGAGTTTCAGCAAACGTGTCTTTTAATGAACTTTTCAATATAACCACGACTACCGAAATCACCTTCTCTGACAATTTGGTTGAAAAAATTCTTTGCCTATATTTGTAGCATCTGTTGACTTACTGGGATGTGCAGCTGCCGTTTGTGTAAAAACCAAATGTAGAGAGCTTCATCAACCTTCGGGTGTCGAGGTTCTTTGAAGCGCTTGCGTTTAGATGTAAGTGAAGCGTGGTATGTATCTTAAGAAAGTATTTTTTTATTTTATGACTTACTGAGAGTTCCTTGCCGTTCTCCGAACTTCGTTAAAATGCTATTTTTGGCATATTTAATGCTATAATTGTGGAAGCAGAATCAACTTTACTTTTTCATTATGTCGCTCACTGGCATACTTTTTTAAAGCTCTTGAATAATTTCAACCTTATTCGAAAATAGCAAACAAGCACGTCTTCGTTTTTTTTACCTTCTTACGTGGTAAACGTCCCATTTTTAAGTTCTAGAGAATGTCCTCTTCCTCACTCACTCTACTCACAATATAAATAGGATGTTCAAATAGGCTTACAATGACAGATAGAACAGTGTGTGCAGAAGCTTCTTGACTGTGGAGAACTGGTTACATTGTTGCTGAATCGTTTCAATCAGCTATATGTACAGGGTAACCATCGTAATTTGAATACTGGAAATATTGTATAATATTGTTGAGTACTAAACCGATCGGCGTCATTGTTTACGTTTGTGAAATGTGCATTCAGTACAATATCAACCATGTATCGATATGCGTTGGAAGTTTCAAGAATTAAATTAATTCCACCTTATTGAATGATTTCGTGATCTAAATTGAGATCCAAAATGAAAACTGGACGTGAGACATTTGTTTAAATAAATTTAAATGTTTAAAACAATGTCAGCTAAACTTTTTCTCCGCTTCAACTAGGGCAGTACTTGTTTAAAAAAAGAGAAATATAATATTCTTGGGTTTTGATAGGAGATATACACATGACAATGCTACCCCATTTTACGGTACCTATTTGTTTGTAAAAATTCTAGAAAGATTTATTCGAAATATTCTTTATACTCCAAAAACAATTCCTGTGTTGTTTATTTTTAATCCTCAGACATCTTAAACGGTTACGTTATATCAAGTTTGCCTTATGTCGAGGTATGACTGTGCAATCAATAATTACAAAAATGAAATTCATTTTTTTCGCAAGTATAATATTTTTTAAAGAAGAATATCTTATAGGCTTTAATTTAGTACGACAATCATCTGAATCGGTACAGTAGTTCAAGAGTTAGGAATTTTTGTGGGAAAAGAGGGAAAAATTTATTTTTCGGACCATCGATTAATTTTGAAAAAAAAAGATTAAAATTAGAGTTTTTTGAAATCCGAAAAATCACCGGAAATCGGGGTTTACTTAAAGAGTTTACTTACTATCTTTACTGTTATTTCGAAAAAAAATTTTGTTTGTCACTTGATCGTTTTTCCATCTGAAAAGTCGATTTATGACAACAAATTTTTTAGTTTACTGTTAATCTCGAATTCTCGTAAATTTTAAGACATCTGGCATCAATTTTTTTTAAAACAGCGATTTTTTGATTTTCTAAAAACTCAAATTTTAACGTCTGCGACACTAAGAAATGAAGTCCGAACGAGACAGTATTTTGCATAGGGTATACTATCGTGCAAATCAACATTTCGCAGCAAGTTCCGAATGAAAAATAGAGATGCAACTAAAATCCAAATTGAGAGCCACTATATCGGTTTGACATGGAACGGATGTTTGATGATAGAAAATTATTCGCACAAGGTCGCGATGCTTTGAACGGATGCACTTTTGATACAGCTACACAGCAATAACTGAATTCCACTCAAAATCACTGTAAAAAATAATGAACACTAAATTTAGAACCTTTCCACGAAACTGCAAATGTGAGCGCACCGTCAGCCAGCTCGTTTCTCTCGGTGTAAGTCTACTCCGTTTATGACATCCACCCCCGTCGGTTTCCTTTAATCACCGATCATGAACGCTGACGAGGCTGATGTTGATGAGGACGTTGATTATAATGGTGATAATCCTTTGTCCTCCCGCGTTTGCGTCCAAACAGTGTGTATGTATAGCACTCTATAGGTGGCCTTAAGCATTGCGACAGAATACAGAATTAAACCTCCCCCGCCGTGTGATCGGCAGAAAACGCTGACCAAAAAAGTGGTGGAGCATTTGGAGGACGGAGGGGAGTTATCAAATTAGAGTGTCGTGCGGTGACTGCTGCTAGCTTCCAAAAATCTCGACCAAACACAGCGGCATAACACTCCCCGATGGTGGTGATAAGTGACAAATTAAATAAATAACCCCACACTCTTCGTGCTTTTTGGTGGACATCGTGGATCGTACCGCATTTAGTTTAGCACGGAGTTTGTTTTACGGACTGCTGCTGCGAATAAAATTATACTAATTAGTGTATTAAATGATGGAATTGTGGCATGGAAAGTTGGTATTATGAAACTTTTATGTTTCGTCGAATAGTGTGCAAAGATAATTTGCAAATGAATTGGTTGTGCTAACAAAAAGAATTTTCGCATTCAATAGAATTTGGATGGAGTGGACGAGTTATTGCCGAACACAGCTACTAATGTGTCACGGAAAAGGTAAAATCGTACTCATATATAGTCTGTTGCAAATGAAGTTTGTATGGATTCTCCGGGATTATTTTTATTTTTGATTCACTAAATCCAACCTAAGACCATTTACGAACGAAAGTACCCATCATTCCCCCACCCAAAGACGTATTAACGTCCAATAATTTACGCAAGTTCGCTTGTTCTGCAAGGGTACGCGGGACCCGGAACAGGTCACGTAACGATTTTTTTTCGTTCGTCCTGCCACCAACGAAACGAAAATAATAGGGCATTCCATCCATCGGGCTTCAACTATTTCCCCCCCTTCCCAGGGTGCAAAAGAGGGTCCTTTTGTTCGAACGGAGGCATGGCCTCTCCTCTTTGATGGAATCTTGCGAGTTTCTGCAAATTCGCATTGCTCCGATGGAAGCTGGTGAGGTTAGGGTTTCCTGTATCATGCTGTTGTCGTCTACACCTTACAACACTAAACTATCCATTTTGCACGTTGTAGTGACAGTTTGCTCTTTTGTTAGGCGATAGATATTCTTCTTGTTCACTGGGAGCTGCTGAGCTGAGGAGGACGGGATATGCTTAGTGCACTCGAAGGAGCACATCTCTAGGTCAGTTTGGGTTAGGCATGGAGTAGAGCGACGTTGAAAGGGGAGTACAGACATTTTGTGTCGATCTGATTTCCAATGGTTTGGCTTCAAGGGAAACTAATTGGCAAATGTTGAGACGTCGGGGCGAGGGAGGTTATTTTCATTTCTTGCTATACAAACCTTTTTTTTCCTCGAGCTTTTGTTCGGATGGAAATGACAAAATACATGCTTCTCGATGGTTGACCTCGTTTGCAAGAGCAACTCAAGGAGGAATACCTTGAATGCAGCAGGTACTACGGATGATTGATTTTGAATCGAGTGAAAAGTTATGCATCTCTGTCGTTTTTTCGTTCATTAGATTTATGTCAATATCTTAAAAAAAACTCTGAAGGAAAGTCCGTAAGTCGATAGTCAATAATTTCGATTAAAGATTAATCGCTCAATCGTCAAATTCTTCATTGATGTAAAGACACATTTTGAACGCTTCGAACAAAGGAAAATAAAAGCTTTTATTCAATGATTACATTGCTTTAAAAATCTCTCACCGCTTAGTGTGCAATTGATTATTGAAGCGAGAGCGGTTAAGTGCTGTCTCAGTTTGATGGGAATTCATCCGAAGTTGTCACTTCAGTACATGCGACTTCTAACATTGAATCCGGAAATACTCACCGTTCGTCATCGGGATGATGTACCCTTTTAAACGGTTGTGTCACATTCACCCGAATACCATCCATCCGAAACACGTTTACCCGAAGCCCGAATGTAACAATACCCTAATATAACATTTACCAGACTGCAACAAATACCGGAATGCGATATTTTCTCGAATGTATCGTTTACCGGTATGAAGATGGAAAAATTCCGATAAATCAGATTGAGAATTTTGTCGAATCTACAGTTGATAAATAAGATTAAATCAAAACAACATGAGATGGAAAAAAAATCTGAAGTAAAATGTAATTCCCCATTGTAATGGGGAATTTTTTAAATGATGCTGGAGACATCACTGTGTTATTTTTAGAAATTAGTGTACACACAATTAACATGCCGTCCTCCTTACCGTTTTGCTCTTTAGGGCTGAGACCATTTAGAAATGAAGATATGGAATAAATCGAAAATTAAGCAGGTAATTTTAACATACAAATTATAAAGCATTAATACCTTGAAGATGAGAAAAGAATCGGAAAGAAAAACATGGTACAAACGTATTAACTCCACCACGAAATTATGCGCTATTATTATTATGAAATCATAATTATGGGAATTCAAAAATACATTCATGTGAAAGAGTTTATTTGAATGTTTTCTATCCATGTAACACTGTGACCAAATTTTTTTCAATCAAGTACTATTAACAGGTGGTTATCGAGTTAGTATTAACCACTGGTGGGCTTCCAGTATCGAGGAAAATGTGGAAATATCTAATCGTTGCTGGAAAATAATCTGCCAGTTCCCCTTGGAATTGAAAATTACATTCAAGCGAAAGAGTTTATTTTAATGTTTTCTATCCATGTAACACTGTGACCAAATATGTTTCAATCAAGTGCTATTAACAGGTGGTTATCGAATTAGTATTAACCACTGGTGGGCTTCCAGTATCGAGGAAAATGTGGAAATATCTAATCGTTGCTGGAAAATAATCTGCCAGTTCCCCTTGGAATTGAAAATTACATTCAAGCGAAAGAGTTTATTTTAATGTTTTCTATCCATGTAACACTGTGACCAAATATGTTTCAATCAAGTGCTATTAACAGGTGGTTATCGAATTAGTATTAACCACTGGTGGGCTTCCAGTATCGAGGAAAATGTGGAAATATCTAATCATTGCTGGAAAATAATCTGCCAGTTCCTCTGGGAATTTAAAAATACATTCATGTGAAAGAGTTTATTTGAATGTTTTCTATCCATGTAACACTGTGACCAAATACATTTCGTTTTGTGATTTTTCAATCAATCGCAATTAACAGGATAGCTTCTGAAGATTATTCTTCCCCATCAGTAGGATATTTCCGTATCCAATATTGTATGCGCCCGCAATCGATTATTGCTCAGTCGCCGAAAGTTCCGAGCTCAGAGAGTTCATTCCCCTCTAGTTTGCCTTCCAAATTGCCATCGTAAACCACACCTTCTCTCGATTCAATCACACACAAAAAGCATACTTAGGCGATATTCTGGTGGTGAGACACATTCATTTTTCGTGAGGACATCAACAAGACAACATCGTTGCCTAACGTGCTGGAGGCGGTGGCGGCGAAGGATCGACACATACACGCGCAGAATTCTTTCTGCCATTCAGCATCGAGAAAGTTCCGGAAAGATCTAATCATTGCTGGAAAGTAATCTGCCTGTTCCTCTGGGAATTTTAAAATATATTCATGTGAAAGAGATTATTTGAATGTTTTCTATCCATGTAACACTGTGACCAAATATTTTTCAATCAAGTATTATTAACAGGTGGTTATCGAGTTAGTATTAACCACTGGTGGGCTTCCAGTATCGAGGAAAATGTGGAAATATCTAATCGTTGCTGGAAAATAATCTGCCAGTTCCCCTTGGAATTGAAAATTACATTCAAGCGAAAGAGTTTATTTTAATGTTTTCTATCCATAAAATATCCATATAATACATTTGGGTTTGTGATTTGTCAATCAAGTACAGTTAGCAGGTTAGCTTCTGAAGATTATTCTTCAGAACAAGGTTTTTCGTATCCTATATTGGATGCATAAAACCTTGTGCCTCCAACGTAACGCTCTCGTTTTCGAAGTCCCCCAAATATTCATTTATTCATTCATTCAGAATGGATTTAGATTCAACTTCAAACAAATGATCTCTAAATCAACGATAGTCCTACGTCACCCTTGCGTCACAAAGAGTTTTTCTATTTATTAAAATAACCTACATAGTGCTTTTTTTCTATGTTGCGTTAGGGTCATCATGAAAAAAAAACATTTTTTTTGCATCTTTTATATTTAAAATTTTACAATACGCTCTATTCATTCGTTTGTCGTTCTTTCTGGGCAAACATAAAAAATGTTAATTGACGGCATTTAGAAGGGTATATTTGACTTAACATAATGTTAAATTTTCAAAACTATGTTATTTTTTGTATTTGAGTAAATTCAACTTGAATTAGGTTTTATGAAAAAACATCAATAACTTTAAGTAGGATTAATATATTGACAAGTTCTGCATCGCAAAATGTTCGGTTTGATAAGCTCTATAAGTAATCCCAAGACAATATTGATGTAGAGGTTGAAATATAAAAGTTAGAGCAAAAACCGTGACCCTCGAAGATCTCTATTATCTAGACCAGCTATACTCAACCTGCTGCCCACCAGGCTCTTTTGGTGGGCCCGCCTGGCCCGTTATCATTTTGTATGTGTAACAATTACTTAAGAAACCATTTAGGAAACATGAGATGAGAATAACGGAGTTTAACACATTACACATTGGTTAGTCGTCTAGTTAAGTGGTATTAATAGATTGAATATATATTAAATACATTAAATCCGATCATTAGGGCTTATACTGTCGAGATTAAATAGTGAGTAAAATTGGAAATATGGATATGAAAATATGAATATGAAATCATTACCTTTTCTGACATAAGACTACGTCTTTCAGTAATGGTACCAAATCAGAAAACTGGTCACGGTTTTCTATGAAATAGTTTTACCGTTAATATTTATTTTAGCTATGAATTAATTTTCATAGTTTGCATTCCAATCGAATTGGAATTTCTTTAAACTTATTCGGTAAATTAAACATTACGGTTCCCGGTTAAATTGGAATAATTGAAGAATATCCATTTTCGTGTTCTTGTGGCCGAGTATGTACGGGGGAGGTATAATATTCAAATATCACTGCTATTAAGACAGGCGTAAATTGGTTGCATGAAATGCAATTGCAGTCATTCGTTCTCCGGACAATGTGGATAGAGATAATATTGCAATCTTAGCTCTCCCGTATTTTATCAGTCATCTAACTAGCGACCAGACAGCAGCGAGTCTTTCGAATAACCTTTCTCAAGGTTGAGTTTTCCAGATTGGTCTTTTTCAGGGCTAGAGACGAATGAACTGATGAATTTAAAAACCGCTATAATTCAAACCATCATCATCATCATCATCATCATCATTCAAGTCATCTAGCTCCAGCTATCAAACAGCAGTCTTTCTCAATGCTGATGTCACACACAATGGTTTTGCTCGATTCTAAGGAAAAATAAAGATAGATCTCGCGGTGTATGGCGCCATTTTGTTCGGTGGTGACTTCTGGGGTGCAAAGTTTGGAGCGTGAAACACCTCTTTGTCAGTTGTACAAAGTGGTATGTTAATCACTTCATTCGAAAGATAAAAGGTGTATGAGTAATGCTGTTTACTAATTGACTCAAAAACTTGTCTCAATATTTCGAAACTGCTTCAAAAGCTAAATATTGAAGTCACAAAAAAAATCTAAAAGTATGATTACCTGCTTTGAAGTCCATCTTAGTCAAGATTTGTCGATGCATGTCGTTTGCTGTCAGCGAAAGTTCTCGAAATATTGTACTCGCCCTGGCTATTCTCATTTTCTATTTTGCAATTTTTTTTTCGCCACAGAATGCATCTTCAGAATATGTAAAAAGCAAGCATAGTGTAGAGCGGAATAAAAGCAGAAGAGGAATATTAAATAGGATATACGTCGTCGGTTTTCATATCGTGGAGATTGCACGAATTGTCGATTTTATGCGTTGTGCGTTATCAAATAGATAACGGCAGTGTGAGACATATATATAATCGCTTGGAACTGCACTATATGCATGAAAAAATGCCGATACATACTGAATGTGTCACGTGTATTGTTCTGAGTGTACTGTTCTCGTTAGAATAAAAATGAAACATGAATCAACCATTTTCAGCTGCTTGTACAAAACAACACAAACCCATCATAATAAAAAAAACATTCGAAAATTTAGTGATAAATAAATCAATGAATATATAATAGTGTGCACCCGTGCCCGAGTCGTTAGCGTCTCACATTATCATGCCGGATGCTCGGGTTCGATACCCGTTCTGGCCGGTGGATTTTTCGTCAAAGAAATTTCCTTCAACTTGCACTGTGATCCCGCGTATTCTAGAGCTTGTCTCTCGGAATACATTCAAGGCGTGTTATTTGGCTTAAGGGGGTATTCTAGTGTAGAGAAACGAATTTCTTTCGTTTTCTCGAGCTCCGCAAAAATAAAACGAAGAATATTTTTTCTATCCATCATATCATTATTAGTTCATCTATCTTTTAACAATAAAACAAAAATTGAACGGAGAAAAAATGTGCAAAACTAGAATAGTTAAGAGCTGATGAAGTGAGGGGGTTCAAAAAAAAGTTGTACCATGGCGTTCTCGATTCCAGCCCTTCTGGTTATCTGAATCAAAAAAATCGAATTGATTCTGAATCAGTAAAGATGTCGCTATCGCATGAACCTCGGGAAAGTCAAAAACATGTTTTTTGACAAAATGGCGGCCGTTTGAAAAACAAAATGCGGTTTAAAACGTTTTTTCATACGTACCCTATTTTTTAAAAAGTAGTGAAATTTAAAAAATATCATTTTTTAGAAGTTCATGCGATAGAGAGTTGTCTGCAGATTGTATCCATATAAATTTGACATGAATCGGTTCAGTAGAACTTGAGATATCGTGTACCCCAGTTTAAAAAAAACAGTTTCGAGTATATTCTTGTATATTCTTGACCGCCTAAAGTATATTCTTAAGTGCCTAAAGTACAGAAATATGAAGGAACATTTTTTTTAATTTTTTTTCAAATTCCTAGACTAGAATACTCCCTTATGAAATCTCAACTATGTATTAATAAATGACGCTAGTTAATGAATACGTTGAGATGGCAGAAGTTCCACAGGGAACGTTAACGCCATTCAATAACAATGTTCATTGAAATAAATGGAGGAAATTGAATTATCATCATTGCAGCCAGCGAAAAAAATCGACACTAATTGATCTGCTAGGATTCGGTCAGGATTGAGTTGTTGTTGCTGTTGTGATAGCTGTCGACAGTGGCGTGTCGTGCAATATTCACAACGCCGAACAACCTGCAAATCGCAATAAACGGAAGCAAGTCACGTTCTTATTAGCAGACACTGATTGCATTCGCTCGATCCCGCCCAATTGCTGTATGTATCGAGGCTCGACTGCCGATGAAAACCCACAGCCGCAGGATCCGTTGGACGTGACCGGCTGCAGACTTTCGGAAAACTTCAACCGGGAATAAACGGGATATGGAAAACATGAGCATTCAAT
The DNA here is from genome assembly GCF_029784135.1 of Toxorhynchites rutilus septentrionalis. Taxonomy (NCBI): domain Eukaryota; kingdom Metazoa; phylum Arthropoda; class Insecta; order Diptera; family Culicidae; genus Toxorhynchites; species Toxorhynchites rutilus. The sequence continues at coordinate 246,331,108 of NC_073746.1, forward strand.
GAAATGTCACGTCAGTCAGCAGCATCACCGGGACCACCACCACGTAGCGCAAGATTCTCATACCGAGTCTGCTCCACCACCAGGATTGCGGTTGGATATGGGGCTTCAAATGGAGTGCAAATAATATGCACACATGATGCTTCCAATATACTCCAATGTGCACTGAGAAAGAGCGACAGAATACACCAAATAATCTTTGACAAGGGCACATCTTGTGATGTCTGCCCTAGATATTTCAGCTCATCGTGGTAAATGCTCGGAAGGATGGAAGCTATTCATAACCGTTTGCACAATATTAGGATTCTGAACATGCGGGAGATATCTCTGCAAATTCACTCTTCTGTTGTGCAATATCGATTCGGCTTACTATTGGCAGATAAACAGTTATATGTACTGACCTTGCGGCATGGGTAATAGTGATACCGACAAAACGGTGATTGTTCCACCATATGTCACCATCATGCTTGTTTTCGATGTAACCGGAAGCAAACGTGCGTTGGTTTCCTCTCATCTTTACACCTATGTCCATTGCCTTGCAATGAATGAATACTAGTCTAAGGTGAGGTGTAGGGAAAAATACCCACCTAATGATGTCACTAATTAGCACCTTCGTTGCTCATCCGAAGCTGTCACAGATTATAAAAATTTGTGTTATCGGCCATCAGTTGGCAGTTTGATGTGAACTTGAAACGAACGTAAGGTGTATTCTTCTGCAAAAATGATCAGATTGGTAAGTAAACTCCCATCTTATAGTGAATCATGACGAATGCCAACATTGTATTCCACAGATTTTCGCACTTTTCCTAACGTGTACCGTTTGCGTAGCGGTGGCGGAACCTCATCACGGTGGCCATGGAGGTACAATTGTCGTGGGAGGAGCACCTGTGATACTGCGACCAGCGTATGTTGCACACATTACGTAACAGTAGCATAGACTCACTTCATTTTCAACTATGTTTGTTACAGAATACGACGCTCTCCAGTTTTAGTTCGACCACCCGTTATCATACGCCCCTTGGTGGCACGACCCGTGGTGCTATTGGGATGACATAGGACGAAACTAAAGATGCAAGACTAGGTTTACATCCGAATGTGAGTTCAATAAATTAGTGAAATAAATGTTTTTCAAAACCAAAGCGAGACTAACGTCGCTCCGAGTGTATATCCTTCCCACGATAATCTACTCTCGTACAAAGTTTAAGTCGAGTAATTCAGTACAAACGCCCTGAACGTTTAATTCCATAATTCCGGTGACCAGTCAACCTGTCCACCGCCTGGCTGCTGTATCCCGGAATCCGGGCGCACACGATTTTCCTGGCTCGAGCCAGCCAAACCAGACACACCTTCTGTTGAACAGGAGCTTTAAAGTTGAATGGGTGGAAAATTTATCGCCGAAAGCAGAACCAATGCCGGTTGCATCGTCAGTTTGGTCGTTAGCAGTTAGTCTATAACGAGGTGGTAAAGCGTCGACAACCGACCCTCGTATCGCATTGCACCTAACGAGCAGTCCCCTCACGGTGGTTTGGCACAAACTTTGCTTCAATGGCCAAAAGCCATTGAGCAGTTGATTCAGTTCGGTGCGGACGATTGGTCAGTTCACAACTTTGTTCACTCCTTTCGCGCGGGTAGGTTATCTGTCCTCGACGGCAGATCAACCGCGCAAACCGTGGACCAACTTTACCATTATTTCATCCAGAAAACTGCTACCGAAAAGCTACTAATAGTGACGTGAATAGCGTGTCATTTCCGGATCATGAAATTCTTGGTAATTTATTAACAACCAACGTCGCAATGGCATAATAGCATCCCACCGAGGGGATGTTTATGCAAATTTAATGGCATACATTTGGTGATAAATATCCACCGACGCCACGCTCACTAAACTTCTGTCCACCAATACAACGATCGTTTCGTTTTCAATAGAAACAACAGAAAGTGCTAAAGTTTAGTAATTTTGTCCGCTGTTTTTGGGATACAAACCGAAAAATAATAAACTCGTTCATTGCGCGAGCAGTTTCAATGGCGGTTATTTCACAGGACATTAAAATGACCAACAATGACACATGGGATGGTTTTTGTCGGTACCGGTGATTCCAGGATTCATTCAGCCCACAATGTTGCGACATTGGCACGTGTGGAAAATCGGAAACGAGTTGTTTATCCAAACAGCGCATGGTGAAATTTATTTTAGTAACCCTGTTAAACCAGCGGGCGTGATTCCCGATTATGGATTATCATGATACCCTGCCGACAGAGTATAATTCTCTGCCAACGGCCAACGTAAATATACGAAGGGCTTTACATATGCTGGGTCATACACTCTTTGCCCTCAATAAACTTAAATTGGCTGCGAAAACAAGCCGACAGTTCATTAATTTTATATGGAACAACTGTTGTATTTGATTTCGTTAGATCGAGTTTTTCAGTTGAAGTTCAGAGGACTATTGTTTTTCGTGAATTCCGATGAAAAAATATTTAGAAACTATCTCGAAATCACGTAATTTATTGACTGCCATACAAATGAAACACAAATTTCTGCATTACTCGAGAATTAATCAAGCAAATAAAACCATATTTAGAATGTAACGTAACGGAGAAACATGTTAATTGCAAGTGGTTGAACGAGAATTGTGTCTGAAAATAGTCTGATATTATAATGTCGAGTATTGGTAGAAGTACTACGAATTTTATAGTAAAAGATAAATTTAATGGGTAGATTAGAAGATCAATCGATGAATAATTCAGCGATTGAACCCATGAACAGCGCTCAGTGAGAAAACGTGGATGTGATAACGAAAAATAAATTTTGGGCGGGACGAAGTTTGCTGGGTCAGCTAGTATATTATACAAATGATGTACCATTTTGGCGCATTTTCTGTTATTTTTAGGATCATTTGATGTAATAAATCGGAATGGTAAACATATGTTAAAAATCAATTTTGGATGTACTTAAAACGTTGTATTTGGCAACTTGTTACGAAAAGTCTCTGTAGTCTAGTCTCTCTATACGGAAAATACCGTAACGATTGAGACCTTGCAAGACAATATTACACGAATAAGATACCAGTTGAAATGCTTGTCAAACCATCTCAAGCATTGTCGCGACCAACATACAGATTGAATGCACTGGTTGAAATATGTGTGGGTTTTATATTGAAGAGCTATTTCAAGCCGAATCAGCCAACCGCTGTTCCGACCATCATCGATTTCTTTGAAACTAAGTGCTTATGATGGAAACTACCTATAATCACAATTTTCAATCACATATGACCATTTTTAAATCACGACTGATTTTTAAAATGAGCGTATTCAAAATCATTGATCTTTCTTTTAAAAAATCGTAACTCAAAATCCAGATGTCTGATTAAAATATGATGTTTGAAAAATCAGAAAATTGGCATCGAAATATTTTTTCGAAAACCCCGATTTCATGGGAGATTATCGTAGGTCAAAAATTCACACTTTGAGCGTTTTGAGGCACCTCTAAATCATGTCCGATTGAGCTGCAATTTTGCACAGGTAATGTTTTTGGCCCAATAAACAGAAGGTCGGTTCTTCAAATTCAATGTATATTTTTTTTATATATTATTTTATATTTTTTTTTTTTAAAGCTGAGATTTTTTTACACAACATATCTCGAAACCAGAAAGGGTTTTTTTTTGTTTTCAAGTTATAATTTTCCAAAGTTTACAGTGAATATTTCGTAATTATTCATTGTATTTATTATTTATAGCTTACACAGTTTCGGGACCTATATATAATTTTTTTAAATATTTTTTCTGGAAAGCTGAGGATTTTTCACATAACATAAAGGGTGTGTCACATCAAATTGCATCACGGAAAAAAACGCTGTAGAAATTTAATTTTTAGGAATTATATCTTCAGCTTTCGCTTATAATCAGATAAGAGTGTATAGATCACGTTGGCCATGCTTCACTGTCAATTTTTCGTAAATTTGGAAAAATGTCATCGAACGAGAAAGAGCGTCGTGAATTAATCCTGTGCACTCATTTCGAGAATCCGGAGTTGTCACATCGATACATCGGTAAGATGCTGGGAATCGTCCAATCCACGGTCAGCAGAGTACTAAAACGATACTTCGAGAACCTAACCATCGACCGGAAGGTGAAGAACGGCAAAAATGGATGCTCCGTCAGTGAAAAAGATCACAAGCGCGTAGTTAAGCAGTTTAGACGTGATCCGAGAAGTTCGGTCCGGGATGTCGCCAATAAGCTGAATTTGTCAAGTTCATTCGTCCAGTGGACCAAGCAGCGGGAGGGCCTGCGTACATACAAGGTTCAGAAGGCTCCTAACCGCGACGAAATGCAAAACATGGTGGGGAAGACGCGAGCCCGGAAGCTGTACACCGAAATGCTGACGAAGCCACATTTATTTATTTATTTATTTATTTATTTATTTCAACACCGTCTTCTATTAGTACAGACTGAATTATTTACTTATAAACTAGATGTAAACATTACCTGGTAATAGACGACGAAACCTACGTCAAAGCGGACTTTCGTGAGCTGCCGGGCCTGTTGTTCTTCTCCGCAGAGGACAAATCCAGCGTTCCGGAGGAGATTCGCAAGCAGAAACTATCCAAGTTTGCCAAAAAGTACATGGTGTGGCAAGCGATCTGCTCTTGCGGAAAGCGGAGCGCCCCCTTCGTGATGACCGGCACGGTAAACGGGCAGGTTTACCTTAAGGAGTGCCTACATAAGTGCTTACTACCACTATAGAAGCAGCACGAGGGCCCGACCATCTTCTGGCCGGATCTCGCTTCGTGCCACTATTCAAAGGACGTGTTGGAGTGGTACGAAGCCAACGGGGTCACCTTCGTGCCAAAGGAAATGAACCCGCCCAACGCGCCGGAGCTTCGCCCAATAGAGAAATATTGGGCGATTATGAAGCAGGCCCTCCGGAAGAACCCAAAAGTTGTCAAATCGGAGGCGGACTTCAAGAGAAAATGGATTTCTGCTCAAAAAAAACTTCAACCCGACGTTGTACAGAACCTTATGGACGGGGTAAAGAGGAAGTTGCGAGCATACGGGCTTGAGCTCGAAGTATGAATAAAAAGAAAATGCCATAAGTTGTTTAATAGTTTTTATTTTACTGTCTGAAATTTTCAAAAGGATCGGTCTACTGGGCGAATTTCTACAGCGTTTTTTCCGTGATGCAATTTGATGTGACACACCCTTTATCTCGAAACCGGGGAGGAGTTTATTTTCGTTTTTGAGTTATGATTTTTCAAATTTACCCGATAGTACCCGATGGATGTCTTTTTTCCCAAAAATGACTTTTTTCAAAAATTCATTACTTTTGAACTACTGGACCGATTCAGATGATCCACATATCAAATAAAAGCCTACTAGCCTTGCCTTTTTTGAAAAAATAACACACTTGCCAATTAATTGAATTATAGTCACATACATCCATTCAAGTCGCATAGAAATGAAAACTGAAAATATGTTATCTTTGAAAAATCATAACTTAAAAACGAAAAAAAATGCTCAGCTTTCCATAAAAAATATAAAAAAAATATGGCACCCTTGGTCCCGAAACAATGTGAGCTATAAAAAACAAATATAATCAATAATTACGAAAACAAAATTCATTTTTGTTTAGAGTGTAATATTTTTTACAAGAATAGCTTATTCTCTTTAAATTGATATGTCGATCATCTGAATCGGTCCAGTAGTTCAAAAGTTATGAATTTTTGAAAAAAGTCATGTTTTACAAAAAAAGGGGGGAAAAGTTGATTTCTCGGACAACCCTAAAATGGAAATGGTCACCCTAATGAAAAAAATAAAACATACGGGTCTAATGTTTTGCGATAAAGAACAAAATTACCACTTTTCACAAAAATCTGAGAACCACTATATTGGTTTGGCATGGAATGGCTGTATAATCGAATCCTGTATACATGCAAGTCAATTTTATTAAATTTGTTTTCTATTCACTTTTTTATTATTTTTGGATTTAAAAGAAGAATTTAATTTTTGATTCATCCTTTTACAGTCATAAAATACCTTTCTCACATAAAATTTCTCTGAAAAAATCTGAATTCAACGTAGGACAATTATGTTGCTTCTATTTCAATGATGAGAAAATTGATTACAGGATACAGTTGTGAAACATCCAAATTAGTGGACTTTAGTAACATTTTAGAAGTGAAAAAAGTAAAATTTAGTGGCGTTTTTATTTTTAATGTTATCCATAAAAATACATAATAAACTTGAATGATTATATCAACTAAATTTGAGCTTTTTAACCGCTCTACAATTCGTTCTTCAACACCCAACTCTAACATCAATCTTTTTTAAATTTCGCTACAATATTATTTTGAACAATTCCTGGTGAATTTTTCAGCTAGAATCTACCAAAATCACGATTGTTACTCGGATTACTTATATTCGATTTCAGTTGTTGGCGTGCTCGAGTTTCCGGCACGCTTTGAGTCGTTTACATCTTTTCAACCCTCCGAGAACATTTTTTCTAACTTCGATAAACGTTGTTTCGCTCCAAGGTAGGTCCACCAGATGTCACAATAAACATACGGAATAAGCACCTAATTTGAAGATGAACCAAAACACGTGAAGGAAAAGCAGTTGTCAAAAATTAACTGAACATTTAAAATAGCCGTACTTGTCAGCTTACTTGAATGAAAGACATGAGTTCCAACATAATGCCTCAAAAAAAAAAAAATCTAGAATCGAATATACGTAACCCGCGTAAATTCGATAGTCGCGATACTTTTTGAACAGACCTCGCATACCGTACATTTGTGTGCTTATAGCAGATGATAGATATAGAGAGTGAAAGTCGATAAACATAATAAAGGTCTTCGATGTGAGTGGAGTGGAGAAGGATTCTCACAACAGGAAGAAAAAATATAATTTTGGAGTGAAAAAAACTCGAAAACGACGAAAAAATGAAAATGTTGGATAAAACTGTAAAAATATAAAAAAAGAAGATTTTTTGCCTTCGGCTTTTTTGCTGGCATGTTTGAAATAAAACTGGAAACTCTGGGTACAAGTTTTTCTAGACCTAGAAGATGCCAATGACGAACCTCGCCCTGGGCGCCCCAGCGTTGACAGATGAAAATGTTAAAGCAGTGAATGAAATTTTTGAACCACTAATAAAGAAATCAATGAGGATGTTGGCATACCGTTTGGTTGATGCCATGCATTTTGTTTCCAGATTTGTTGGCATAATACGTGTGTCAGCGAAATTTGTTCCGAAACTGCTCTCAGTAATATTTGAATGACGTCAACTATGATTCTGACTTGCTCTGAATCAAAACTCAATCGTCATAATAGACAATGTATTGAAAAGAACAACATGTATGTTGAAGAATAAATATGTTTTCATAAAAACATAAATATAAAATAATAAACTATAAAATATATAAAAAAATCTTGATTGTTCATGAAAATTGAAAAAAGGTATTTTGGGTAGAAGCCATTAGATAGAAAAAATCGAAGAGAGTTGGGAAGAACCGGTTTTTTTTTGCATGGAATTGATCCATTTAGATAGTGCATCTCTTTCCTTTATTTAAATACTTCTCAAAACGATTATTTCATAATTTTAGTCTCAGGAGCAAGTTAACATTAGTGATATGTAACAGAATTGATCGTATATAACAAAACGACAATATAATCGAAATAATTCGATAACAATATCTCTGTTAAAGAATTGCTTATTTGAATTTTTATTTATTCCGTTGGAAAGATCACCCAACTTCATTCCTAGTAGTCGTTTTATGTTATCACGATCCTTCTTAACCTTTTGGCGCTGTTGCCGCGCGAGCTGTCAAACATTCCCAAGGAATTTACGCAAATTTGCATCTTAACGAAACGAAAAGTCGTCGACTCTTGGGACTCAAGCAACCGACGGCTAGAAGAGCAGCACCGTACCATGAGACGAGAAGATGTCACCCCCTTTTCCAACTTGCTAATGATAACGGATTACAACCAGTAGCAGAGGACCCATTCCGAAACGTCTGTTTCTTGTAAGCTCTCCTAAGTGGTGGAAACACCCGAACTGGCGGGGTCGGAAAGGTTCTCTATTTAATTAGAGCTTACAGTGTTGAAATCGTGAAGCCGTTCCTGGCCGGTTCCTTGGTAGGGCAGCAGAGGAAATGATTTTTTTCCTGCTGGTTCGCAGGTTCTACGCAGGGATTTTCCATCGAAACTGCCAGCAACTCGCGCATTCCAAGTGGGATGAGGCAGAAGTTCGAGGAATAAATTAGCTGATTTGGGAGTAACCGGGAGGTCTTGGAACTTACCTAGAACGAAAGAGAAGAATGAAACGATGAATAAATATAGGTTTCTTGATTTAATCGGAACAGCATAATTTCTATAAACAAATAAATCCTAATTCGGGGTTAGTGATTGACATTGAATTCATTTTCATATTGGTAAAATTCGGGACACCTTGCATGAAAATTTTCGGAAAGGTGAAAGGCGATTTTTATGCAGTGTTGAAAAAAATCAATCGACAAACACTCCACAACATCAAAGTGTTCGATTTCATTATGCAGTCCCTCTCACAATTTCTGCATCGAGCTGAATCGATTCTCCGTTAAAAAGTCGTTCTACTGCCGATCTTTTTTAGCACTGATTTTTCCGTCCCCTTTTCCCATTTGCACCTTCCCGGACCGCTGCTCTGTGTCCAATCAAAACCGCTTCGAATCAATGAAGAGAAGGGAAAAATTTACATCGCATCACATTGTTGTAATCCAACCCCTCTCTATTTGAAATTTTAATTCCGGCAGCTTCCTCCGTAGTCCGCAAGTTTCCCAGAACCAACGGTCGACGTTTCGCACTCACACACTCTCCCTCTCGCCTCCCCGTTTATCGTTACATCGGTTGGGTAATTAGATTTTGATCAGATTCATGTAACTTTAATGAGATTACGTGATCCAAAGTTCGCTAAAACGAAGATTACTCTCTCTCTGGAGCGGACTGAGAAGGGATGCTGCCGATGGGACGGACGAAACGGAAGCACTTGCCTTTGAAACGACCACTTTGTGAAAGCGCTCTGAATATCCGATAGTCCACCCGTAGCGTCTCCCGACGACGACGGACCAAGGATGGATGGATGAGTGAAGGTTGAATGTCTGTGTGCGGTGTGATCCCGATGCAGACATTTTCAATTAAATTAATTCTCCAGCTCCCATCGGTGGTTTGGAGAGCTTTGATGGAATTGTTTGCCAAATTAGTTTGCTACTTCCATGTTTTCGTTCGTTGCGCTGAATTTGTGTTTTTTCTGTTTGGTTCGTCTGCTTCCAGTGATGGGAAGCTCCACATGAACTACAAAGCACTTGAAACGATTCTGTTCGGTGGAAGCGTGCCGTTAGGGCAGCATTGAAAAGGCATATTCTGCTACATTCCATAGGGAGGGGTTCCTGCTCGGGATCGATAACGTTGCATGTTTCATGCAAACTATCAAATTTAAATCTGAATTCAATTGTTATGAGCGTTGCTTTGTGGTATCGATATGTTGCTAATATGCTAATAGTTTAAGTTATCATTTATCATCATTTTTTAATGATATAGATTTCGAACGCTCCGAGCGGTCACAAGCTTATGAGAATACATTTTTGACTTGTTATTTTTTTACAAATTTGTATAAAACAATCGCGCTATAACAACTCGGTTATAGGTGGTCTCCGTATCCACTTGGTTACGCGTTCGCTTACTAAGCGATCGATCGTGAGTTCAAACTCAGGGCCCTCAATTGACCATCTTTGTGTTGTTACATAATAACTACGTCCACGCAATCATCATCAGCGATGGAAATCGATCCACGGTGGAACAAAGATCGATTTATCCATACAACTGCTCTGCTCTGCAAGAAACATCTATAAATAACCCAACAATGATCAATATCAACTGTCTCCGCTGTTCGGTCTGCTGAACAATGGAAGAACAGAAAGAATACCCTTACGCCTAAAAAAAAAGGCTACTACTGTGTAATTTACCATAATGTAATGGAACAGAAAACTTAGCGCCTAAATGGCTACTACTAACTACTGTGTAATTTACAATTTATAGAAACATAAACATATGTACATGTACACGAATCAACGAGAGTAGCTGTGACGGAGTGCGCGTCATGTAGGAGGGCACTACCTAATCGGCACTCCGCTGGGAAGAAAAATCCTGCGAGGGTGATTGTGACGGGGCGCGCGTCAAGTTGGCGGGCGCTTCCTAATCGGTGCACGTCTCGACAGGTGAGAAATCCCGCGAGGGTGACTGTGACGGGTTGCGCGTCAAGTTGGAGGGCAATTCCTAATCGGTACACGTCTCGACGGGTAAATGGATGACTGCGAAGAGGACATAAGCGCAGTGGAATGAAAAGCGAATAGAGAGAAAAAATGTTGAGAAAAAGGGAAGGACAACGCTAGTCAGCGTTGAAAACTCGAAGAGTGCATGAGCACAGCCGCCCCCTGAAGTAGTCGCCTAGATGTGGTCCCAGGGGGAATAAGGCAACGAGTAGAGGGCTTGGTTTTTGTGGGTGCGATCCCCACTCGACGTCTGGGTTAACCCTTCCCAGATAAGGCTGGTAGAGCGTTCCTCACCTCTATAAAAAAAAAAAAAAAAAAAAAAAAAAAAAAAAAAAAATGGTATGGTTCTCAAATGGGGATCAACACTAGGGTAGGAGCCTACCTGTTGGTCTCAAATGTTCCTATCTCACGCCTCCACGAAGATCATATGACGACATTTTTAGATCGGGCGTGAACTGGAAACACACACCTGGTCTTGGCTCCGAGAACGGGTGTCGAAAGTGGCTAAGTGAGGGGGTGCGAGCGAGTCAGAGCGCTATATCTCTCCCGGGGAAGGCCTCCCGGGTCATGGAGGCCTTGCCAACCCGCTGTCTCCCGGGCAAAGGAGATACACCCAGAAAATGGAGCTACGTTCACGAAGAATACTCAGAATGCGATCGCCCGAGGAGGGTCCCCGAACTGGAGCTGGTCCTGGAACGGGCGTAAGAGCGAGCGGCCAGCGGCTGGAGGGCGATGTGCAAGAGCGGGCCACCAGCCGGGTTCAACCCGAAGAGCTACCGCCACACGGAAACAGCAGCCATCGACATCACCAACGAAACGCTGCGCCTACGAGGCGTGTTGCGACTGTCAGACGACAGTCGTCCACACTTGTGGGTACTACTAGGCGACGGATCATGTGGACACATGAAATGAATGAATTCGTGATCCGCGCCTATTACATCTGCACTGCTTTGGAGACGGACATGAGCGGTCGCCCTCGAATACTCGCAATGTTCGAGGAAGCGTATCCAGAGTTCGTCGGGAGGCTTGACCAAAACGCGATGAACGCGAGGCGTAGAGCGATTGTACGCAACAATATGCTCTCCCAAACGCAAGTCGACGAGATCAAGCAGCAGGTGCAGAGAGAACTAAGCTCCAGAACAAGCAGAGCAAGCGATGTGTCGAGACGAAGTTCAGTACGGCTGAGCAATTCATTCGCGAGTGGGGCACGCGAATCAGCACCAGTGGAGGCCACAGTACAACAACCCCCTGAGCCGGAAGATCCACAGCCAGATCAACAACTACTACGCGATCTGGTCTTCCATTACGACGAGGCGATCTCACAGTTCCGCGACACGGACCCTTTGTCGCGCCCCAGGATCCCGAAGTTGCAGCATTCCCGCAGGCTGACAAGTGCAGTAAAGCTCATGAACGAGCACGTTCTTCCGCTGCACTTGGTTGATGCTGAGAACATGGAGGAGCTGCAACTGAAAGTTTACTGTGCTGCTGTGGCGACCGCCAAAAGTTTAGGATACCGTATTAGGCCAAGAGGCGGACTGCTCCAACATCTCCGTGAAAGGCGTGAGCCTCCATGGCGAAGGAGATTGGAGCAACGGATCCTAAACAAGCGCGCCGCAATTGGAAGACTGATGGCGTACAAAAGAGGCAGCAGATCGGCGAAATTATGTCGCCAAGTTGCTGTGATCGTGCGGCCTACTGAACTTCGCCAGCTGGGAGCTCACCAGCTGACGGAAAAACTCGACACACTGGTACAGCAATTGAGCGTCCTAACTAAACGGCTGAAACGTTACTCTGACTCTGCAAAGCGCCAGGAACAAAATCGGATGTTCAGAGATAACGAAAAAGCGTTCTACGACCACATTAGCGACGAGAAGCCCGACTACCGCGAAGGTTTGCCAGATATTAGCGATGTGACGAACTTCTGGGCTGGTATTTGGGAGACCCCAGTAGAACATCGCGACGGGCAAATGTGGTTAAGACGGGAGGAGGAGAGTTGTGGTGAAATTGGAGAGATGCCAGCTATCATCGTCGGAGAGAACGATGTCCGCGAAGCCTCGCGGTACCTGAGGAACTGGGCAGCACCGGGCCCCGATGGTGTCCAGAACTTTTGGCACAAGAAGCTGACCGTCGCACATCCAAAGATAGCTGAGTGCTTCAACAAGGTGCTACGTGACCCACACAACCTTCCTGAATTCGCCACCCGTGGCGTCACCTTCCTCCTCCCGAAAGACAGCAACACATTGAACCCATCAAAGTACAGACCGATAACGTGCCTATCGAGTCTGTACAAAATACTGAGCAGCATAATTACCGCCAAAGTTTCTGCTCACTGCGAACAGCATCACATCATCGCAGAAGAGCAGAAAGGATGCAGGAAAAATACGCATGGCTGCAAAGACCAGGCCATCATCGACGCAGCCATAGTCGGCCAGGCGGTATATAACCAGCGGAACCTAAGTATGGCCTACATCGATTACAGGAAGGCTTATGACTCCATACCTCACTCGTTTCTCGTCCGGGTATTGGAGCTCTACAAAATTGATCCCGTCGTCGTTAGGTTCCTGCAGCATGCGATGAGGCAGTGGAGTACGTCTCTGTACCTCAGTGATGGGGAAAATGTGTTGCAGTCTAGAACGCTGCAGATAAAGAGGGGGATATTCCAAGGCGACTCTTTCAGCCCGCTTTGGTTTTGTCTGGCACTGAACCCCCTCAGTAGGACGCTCAATAGAAACGGTCATGGCTATAAAATAAGGTATGGCGACGGCGCCCACGAAGAAGTGACCCATACCTTTTACATGGACGATCTCAAGGTCTACGCTGATTCACGTCAGCGTCTAGGTGTAGCTATCCGGGTTGTCGAAGACATAAGCAGGGACATCTGTATGGAGTTCGGCCTCGACAAGTGTCGCTGTGTCCACCTGCTGAAAGGACAACTTACCGAATCCGGAGGCTACGAGGTCTATGACGGCGAGTTTATAAGAGACATGGTTCGTGGCGAATCCTATAAATATCTTGGATTCCGACAGCTCACCGGGATTCGCCACTCCGACATCAAGACGGAGCTGCGAGACAAGTTCTTGAGTCGAGTGAACTGTGTCCTGAGGACTTTCCTCAACGCGGGGAACAAGGTACGCGCGATCAACACATTCGCGGTTCCCCTGCTGACCTTCAGTTTTGGTGTAGTCAAATGGAGCAAAACTAACCTAGAGGACCTTGAGAGGAGGATGAGGAAAGCATTCAAAGAGGCCGGAATGCACCATCCTCAATCGGCACTGGAGAGAGTTTCACTACCACGCAAAGAAGGGGGACTTGGAATCGTCGACATTTCTGCACTGTGTGTTGCCCAGGTACGACAACTGCGCGAGTACTTCGCAGAACGCGCCAACCAAAACGCGCTATACCGGGCTGTCTGCGCCGCCGACAGAGGATACAGCGCTCTGCACTTGGCGCAAGCGGAGTACCAACTCAACTGCAATCTGCAGACAGTGGAGGAGAAGATTGCAGCTTGGAAGCAGAAGGCAGTGCATGGTGCCCACCCCCATCAACTGGACCGGCCACACGTCGACAAGGCCGCATCTAATCTGTGGCTAACGCGTGGTGAACTCTCTTCAGTAGTAGAAGCCGACATGATAGCCATCCAGGACAGGATAATGCCGACGAGAAACTGCAGGCGGTACGTCTGGCATCAAGACGTTGATGACATTTGCCGGAAGTGCCATCAACCAGGTGAAAACATAGAGCACATTATGGGAGGCTGTCCCGTTTTGGCCAACGCAGCCTACACCGAGCGCCACAACAACGTGGCCCGTATTGTTCATCGACAACTGGCGCTCCAATGTGCTCTACTGGAAGACAACGTACCAAACTACCGGTACCTGCCTGCACCTGTCCTGGAAAATGACCGTTTCAAGCTGTACTGGGATCGCACTGTTCTGACCGACCTCTCGATCCACCACAACCGCCCAGATATAATGGTTTACGACAAGAGCGACCGCAAAGTCACCATCATCGATGTCGCTATTCCACTGAACCAGAATCTGGAGGAGACCCACGGTCGCAAAATCTGCAAGTACCGACCATTGGCCGTGGAGCTCAAGGAACTGTGGGGGCTAAGGGAGGTCCCAAGAATTGTTCCAGTCGTTCTCTCTGGAACTGGAATTATCCCGAAGACACTTCTGGAAGCGCTAAAGGTGTTGAACATCGAGAAGGAATTGGCCGGCATCCAAAAGTCGGTCATCCTTAGCACCTGCGCGATTGTCCGACAATTCCTCGGTCAGGACTAAAACAGCACGAGCATGCAGATACGTGCATTCCGCAGAGCCTAGTCCCCCTTTGGCATTCAGAAGCCCGGGGGCAGGTGAAAATTCTGGCTAGGTTCGCCTAGTTAAGAAGTGAGATAAGTCTGCCAAAAGAAAAATTTGGTTCTCAAATGGGGATCAACATAGGGTAGGAGCCTGCCTGTTGGTCTCAAATGTTCCTATCTCACGCCTCCACGAAGATCATATGACGACATTTTTAGATCGGGCGTGAACTGGAAACACACACCTGGTCTTGGCTCCGAGAACGGGTGTCGAAAGTGGCTAAGTGAGGGGGTGCGAGCGAGTCAGAGCGCTATATCTCTCCCGGGGAAGGCCTCCCGGGTCATGGAGGCCTTGCCAACCCGCTGTCTCCCGGGCAAAGGAGATACACCCAATAACATGGAGCTACGATCACGAAGATTAATTAGAATGCGATCACCCGAGGAGGGTCCCCGAACTGGAGCTGGTCCTGGAACGGGCGTAAGAGCGAGCGGCCAGCGGCTGGAGGGCGATGTGCAAGAGCGGGCCACCAGCCGGGTTCAACCCGAAGAGCTACCGCCACACGGAAACAGCAGCCATCGACATCACCCAAGAAACGCTGCGCCTGCGAGACGTGTTGCGACTGCCAGACGACAGTCGTCCACACTTGTGGGTACCACTAGGCGCCGGATCATGTGGACACACGAAATGAATGAATTCGTGATCCGCGCCTATTACATCTGCACTGCTTTGGAGACGGACATGAGCGGTCGCCCTCGAATACTAACAATGTTCGAGGAAGCGTATCCAGAGTTCGTCGGGAGGCTTGATCAGAACGCGATGAACGCGAGGCGTAGAGCGATAGTACGCAACAACATGCTCTCCCAAACGCAAATCGACGAGATCAAGCAGCAGCTGCAGAGAGAAATAAGCTCCAGGAACAACAGAGCAAGCGATGTGTCGAGACGAAGTTCAGTACGGCTGAGCAATTCATTCGCGAGTGGGGTACGCGAATCAGCACCAGTGGAGGCCACAGTACAACAACCCCCTGAGCCGGAAGACCCACAGACAGATCAACAACTACTACGCGATCTGGTCTTCCACTACGACGAGGCGATCTCACAGTTCCGCGACACAGACCCATTGTCGCGCCCCAGGATCCCGAAGTTGCAGCATTCCCGCAGGCTGACAAGTGCAGTAAAGCTCATGAACGAGCACGTTCTTCCGCTGCACTTGGTTGATGCTGAGAACATGGAGGAGCTGCAACTGAAAGTTTACTGTGCTGCTGTGGCGACCGCCAAAAGTTTAGGATACCGTATTAGGCCAAGAGGCGGACTGCTCCAACATCTCCGTGAAAGGCGTGAGCCTCCATGGCGAAGGAGATTGGAGCAACGGATCCTAAACAAGCGCGCCGCAATTGGAAGACTGATGGCGTACAAAAGAGGCAGCAGATCGGCGAAATTATGTCGCCAAGTTGCTGTGATCGTGCGGCCTACTGAACTTCGCCAGCTGGGAGCTCACCAGCTGACGGAAAAACTCGACACACTGGTACAGCAATTGAGCGTCCTAACTAAACGGCTGAAACGTTACTCTGACTCTGCAAAGCGCCAGGAACAAAATCGGATGTTCAGAGATAACGAAAAAGCGTTCTACGACCACATTAGCGACGAGAAGCCCGACTACCGCGAAGGTTTGCCAGATATTAGCGATGTGACGAACTTCTGGGCTGGTATTTGGGAGACCCCAGTAGAACATCGCGACGGGCAAATGTGGTTAAGACGGGAGGAGGAGAGTTGTGGTGAAATTGGAGAGATGCCAGCTATCATCGTCGGAGAGAACGATGTCCGCGAAGCCTCGCGGTACCTGAGGAACTGGGCAGCACCGGGCCCCGATGGTGTCCAGAACTTTTGGCACAGGAAGCTGACCGTCGCACATCCAAAGATAGCTGAGTGCTTCAACAAGGTGCTACGTGACCCACACAACCTTCCTGAATTCGCCACCCGTGGCGTCACCTTCCTCCTCCCGAAAGACAGCAACACATTGAACCCATCAAAGTACAGACCGATAACGTGCCTATCGAGTCTGTACAAAATACTGAGCAGCATAATTACCGCCAAAGTTTCTGCTCACTGCGAACAGCATCACATCATCGCAGAAGAGCAGAAAGGATGCAGGAAAAATACGCATGGCTGCAAAGACCAGGCCATCATCGACGCAGCCATAGTCGGCCAGGCGGTATATAACCAGCGGAACCTAAGTATGGCCTACATCGATTACAGGAAGGCTTATGACTCCATACCTCACTCGTTTCTCGTCCGGGTATTGGAGCTCTACAAAATTGATCCCGTCGTCGTTAGGTTCCTGCAGCATGCGATGAGGCAGTGGAGTACGTCTCTGCACCTCAGTGATGGGGAAAATGTGTTGCAGTCTAGAACGCTGCAGATAAAGAGGGGGATATTCCAAGGCGACTCTTTCAGCCCGCTTTGGTTTTGTCTGGCACTGAACCCCCTCAGTAGGACGCTCAATAGAAACGGTCATGGCTATAAAATAAGGTATGGCGACGGCGCTCACGAAGAAGTGACCCATACCTTCTACATGGATGATCTCAAGGTCTACGCTGATTCACGTCAGCGTCTAGGTGTAGCTATCCGGGTTGTCGAAGACATAAGCAGGGACATCTGCATGGAGTTCGGCCTTGACAAGTGCCGCTGTGTCCATCTGCTGAAAGGGCACCTTACCGAATCCGGAGGTTACGAGGTCTATGACGGCGAGTTCATAAGAGACATGGTTCGTGGCGAATCCTATAAATATCTTGGATTCCGACAGCTCACCGGGATTCGCCACTCCGACATCAAGACGGAGCTGCGAGACAAGTTCTTGAGTCGAGTGAACTGTGTCCTGAGGACTTTCCTCAACGCGGGGAACAAGGTACGCGCGATCAACACATTCGCGGTTCCCCTGCTGACCTTCAGTTTTGGTGTAGTCAAATGGAGCAAAACTGACCTAGAGGACCTTGAGAGGAGGATGAGGAAAGCATTTAAAGAGGCCGGAATGCACCATCCTCAATCGGCACTGGAGAGAGTTTCACTACCACGCAAAGAAGGGGGACTTGGAATAGTCGACATATCTGCACTGTGTGTTGCCCAGGTACGACAACTGCGCGAGTACTTCGCAGAACGCGCCAACCAAAACGCGCTATACCGGGCTGTCTGCGCCGCCGACAGAGGATACAGCGCTCTGCACTTGGCGCAAGCGGAGTACCAACTCAACTGCAATCTGCAGACAGTGGAGGAGAAGATTGCAGCTTGGAAGCAGAAGGCAGTGCATGGTGCCCACCCCCATCAACTGGATCGGCCACACGTCGACAAGGCCGCATCTAATCTATGGCTAACGCGTGGTGAACTCTCTTCAGTAGTAGAAGCCGACATGATAGCCATCCAGGACAGGATAATGCCGACGAGAAACTGCAGGCGGTACGTCTGGCATCAAGACGTTGATGACATTTGCCGGATGTGCCATCAACCAGGTGAAAACATAGAGCACATTATGGGAGGCTGTCCCGTTTTGGCCAACGCAGCCTACACCGAGCGCCACAACAACGTGGCCCGTATTGTTCATCGACAACTGGCGCTCCAATGTGCTCTACTGGAAGACAACGTACCAAACTACCGGTACCTGCCTGCACCTGTCCTGGAAAATGACCGTTTCAAGCTGTACTGGGATCGCACTGTTCTGACCGACCTCTCGATCCACCACAACCGTCCAGATATAATGGTTTACGACAAGAGCGACCGCAAAGTCACCATCATCGATGTCGCTATTCCACTGAACCAGAATCTGGAGGAGACCCACGGTCGCAAAATCTGCAAGTACCGACCATTGGCCGTGGAGCTCAAGGAACTGTGGGGGCTAAGGGAGGTCCCAAGAATTGTTCCAGTCGTTCTCTCTGGAACTGGAATTGTCCCGAAGACACTTCTGGAAGCGCTAAAGGTGTTGAACATGGAGAAGGAATTGGCCGGCATCCAAAAGTCGGTCATCCTTAGCACCTGCGCGATTGTCCGACAATTTCTCGGTCAGGACTGAAACAGCACGAGCATGCAGATACGTGCATTCCGCAGAGCCTAGTCCCCCTTTGGCATTCAGAAGCCCGGGGGCAGGTGAAAATTCTGGCTAGGTTCGCCTAGTTAAGAAGTGAGATAAGTCTGCCAAAAAAAATGAAAGAAATTTGACAAATTCCACTAGGTTCTCAAATGGGGATCAACACTAGGGTAGGAGCCTACCTGTTGGTCTCAAATGTTCCTATCTCACGCCTCCACGAAGATCATATGACGACATTTTTAGATCGGGCGTGAACTGGAAACACACACCTGGTCTTGGCTCCGAGAACGGGTGTCGAAAGTGGCTAAGTGAGGGGGTGCGAGCGAGTCAGAGCGCTATATCTCTCCCGGGGAAGGCCTCCCGGGTCATGGAGGCCTTGCCAACCCGCTGTCTCCCGGGCAAAGGAGATACACCCAGAAAATGGAGCTACGTTCACGAAGAATACTCAGAATGCGATCGCCCGAGGAGGGTCCCCGAACTGGAGCTGGTCCTGGAACGGGCGTAAGAGCGAGCGGCCAGCGGCTGGAGGGCGATGTGCAAGAGCGGGCCACCAGCCGGGTTCAACCCGAAGAGCTACCGCCACACGGAAACAGCAGCCATCGACATCACCAACGAAACGCTGCGCCTACGAGGCGTGTTGCGACTGTCAGACGACAGTCGTCCACACTTGTGGGTACTACTAGGCGACGGATCATGTGGACACATGAAATGAATGAATTCGTGATCCGCGCCTATTACATCTGCACTGCTTTGGAGACGGACATGAGCGGTCGCCCTCGAATACTCGCAATGTTCGAGGAAGCGTATCCAGAGTTCGTCGGGAGGCTTGACCAAAACGCGATGAACGCGAGGCGTAGAGCGATTGTACGCAACAATATGCTCTCCCAAACGCAAGTCGACGAGATCAAGCAGCAGGTGCAGAGAGAACTAAGCTCCAGAACAAGCAGAGCAAGCGATGTGTCGAGACGAAGTTCAGTACGGCTGAGCAATTCATTCGCGAGTGGGGCACGCGAATCAGCACCAGTGGAGGCCACAGTACAACAACCCCCTGAGCCGGAAGATCCACAGCCAGATCAACAACTACTACGCGATCTGGTCTTCCATTACGACGAGGCGATCTCACAGTTCCGCGACACGGACCCTTTGTCGCGCCCCAGGATCCCGAAGTTGCAGCATTCCCGCAGGCTGACAAGTGCAGTAAAGCTCATGAACGAGCACGTTCTTCCGCTGCACTTGGTTGATGCTGAGAACATGGAGGAGCTGCAACTGATAGTTTACTGTGCTGCTGTGGCGACCGCCAAAAGTTTAGGATACCGTATTAGGCCAAGAGGCGGACTGCTCCAACATCTCCGTGAAAGGCGTGAGCCTCCATGGCGAAGGAGATTGGAGCAACGGATCCTAAACAAGCGCGCCGCAATTGGAAGACTGATGGCGTACAAAAGAGGCAGCAGATCGGCGAAATTATGTCGCCAAGTTGCTGTGATCGTGCGGCCTACTGAACTTCGCCAGCTGGGAGCTCACCAGCTGACGGAAAAACTCGACACACTGGTACAGCAATTGAGCGTCCTTACAAAACGGCTGAAACGTTACTCTGACTCTGCAAAGCGCCAGGAACAAAATCGGATGTTCAGAGATAACGAAAAAGCGTTCTACGACCACATTAGCGACGAGAAGCCCGACTACCGCGAAGGTTTGCCAGATATTAGCGATGTGACGAACTTCTGGGCTGGTATTTGGGAGACCCCAGTACAACATCGCGACGGGCAAATGTGGTTAAGACGGGAGGAGGAGAGTTGTGGTGAAATTGGAGAGATGCCAGCTATCATCGTCGAAGAGAACGATGTCCGCGAAGCCTCGCGGTACCTGAGGAACTGGGCAGCACCGGGCCCCGATGGTGTTCAGAACTTCTGGCACAAGAAGCTGACCGTCGCACATCAAAAGATAGCTGAGTGCTTCAACAAGGTGCTACGTGACCCACACAACCTCCCTGAATTCGCCACCCGTGGCGTCACATTCCTCCTCCCGAAAGACAGCAACACATTGAACCCATCAAAGTACAGGCCGATAACGTGCCTATCGAGTCTGTACAAGATATTAAGCAGCATCATAACCGCCAAAGTTTCTGCCCACTGCGAACAAAACCATATCATCGCAGAAGAGCAGAAAGGATGCAGAAAAAATACGCATGGCTGCAAAGACCAGGCCATCATCGACGCAACCATAGTCGGCCAGGCGGTTTATAATCAGCGGAACCTAAGCATGGCCTATATCGATTACAGGAAGGCTTATGACTCCATACCTCACTCGTTTCTCGTCCGGGTATTGGAGCTCTACAAAATTGATCCCGTCGTCGTTAGGTTCCTGCAGCATGCGATGAGGCAGTGGAGCACGTCTCTGCACCTTAGTGATGGGGAAAATGTGTTGCAGTCTAGAACGCTGCAGATAAAGAGGGGGATATTCCAAGGCGACTCTTTCAGCCCGCTTTGGTTTTGTCTGGCACTGAACCCCCTCAGTAGGACGCTCAATAGAAACGGTCATGGCTATAAAATAAGGTATGGCGACGGCGCCCACGAAGAAGTGACCCATACCTTTTACATGGACGATCTCAAGGTCTACGCTGATTCACGTCAGCGTCTAGGTGTAGCTATCCGGGTTGTCGAAGACATAAGCAGGGACATCTGTATGGAGTTCGGCCTCGACAAGTGTCGCTGTGTCCACCTGCTGAAAGGACAACTTACCGAATCCGGAGGCTACGAGGTCTATGACGGCGAGTTTATAAGAGACATGGTTCGTGGCGAATCCTATAAATATCTTGGATTCCGACAGCTCACCGGGATTCGCCACTCCGACATCAAGACGGAGCTGCGAGACAAGTTCTTGAGTCGAGTGAACTGTGTCCTGAGGACTTTCCTCAACGCGGGGAACAAGGTACGCGCGATCAACACATTCGCGGTTCCCCTGCTGACCTTCAGTTTTGGTGTAGTCAAATGGAGCAAAACTAACCTAGAGGACCTTGAGAGGAGGATGAGGAAAGCATTCAAAGAGGCCGGAATGCACCATCCTCAATCGGCACTGGAGAGAGTTTCACTACCACGCAAAGAAGGGGGACTTGGAATCGTCGACATTTCTGCACTGTGTGTTGCCCAGGTACGACAACTGCGCGAGTACTTCGCAGAACGCGCCAACCAAAACGCGCTATACCGAGCTGTCTGCGCCGCCGACAGAGGATACAGCGCTCTGCACTTGGCGCAAGCGGAGTACCAACTCAACTGCAATCTGCAGACAGTGGAGGAGAAGATTGCAGCTTGGAAGCAGAAGGCAGTGCATGGTGCCCACCCCCATCAACTGGACCGGCCACACGTCGACAAGGCCGCATCTAATCTGTGGCTAACGCGTGGTGAACTCTCTTCAGTAGTAGAAGCCGACATGATAGCCATCCAGGACAGGATAATGCCGACGAGAAACTGCAGGCGGTACGTCTGGCATCAAGACGTTGATGACATTTGCCGGATGTGCCATCAACCAGGTGAAAACATAGAGCACATTATGGGAGGCTGTCCCGTTTTGGCCAACGCAGCCTACACCGAGCGCCACAACAACGTGGCCCGTATTGTTCATCGACAACTGGCGCTCCAATGTGCTCTACTGGAAGACAACGTACCAAACTACCGGTACCTGCCTGCACCTGTCCTGGAAAATGACCGTTTCAAGCTGTACTGGGATCGCACTGTTCTGACCGACCTCTCGATCCACCACAACCGGCCAGATATAATGGTTTACGACAAGAGCGACCGCAAAGTCACCATCATCGATGTCGCTATTCCACTGAACCAGAATCTGGAGGAGACCCACGGTCGCAAAATCTGCAAGTACCGACCATTGGCCGTGGAGCTCAAGGAACTGTGGGGGCTAAGGGAGGTCCCAAGAATTGTTCCAGTCGTTCTCTCTGGAACTGGAATTGTCCCGAAGACACTTCTGGAAGCGCTAAAGGTGTTGAATATGGAGAAGGAATTGGCCGGCATCCAAAAGTCGGTCATCCTTAGCACCTGCGCGATTGTCCGACAATTCCTCGGTCAGGACTAAAACAGCACGAGCATGCAGATACGTGCATTCCGCAGAGCCTAGTCCCCCTTTGGCATTCAGAAGCCCGGGGGCAGGTGAAAATTCTGGCTAGGTTCGCCTAGTTAAGAAGTGAGATAAGTCTGCCAATAAAAAAAAAAATGGTTCCATTATGGTTCTCAAATGGGGATCAACACTAGGGTAGGAGCCTACCTGTTGGTCTCAAATGTTCCTATCTCACGCCTCCACGAAGATCATATGACGACATTTTTAGATCGGGCGTGAACTGGAAACACACACCTGGTCTTGGCTCCGAGAACGGGTGTCGAAAGTGGCTAAGTGAGGGGGTGCGAGCGAGTCAGAGCGCTATATCTCTCCCGGGGAAGGCCTCCCGGGTCATGGAGGCCTTGCCAACCCGCTGTCTCCCGGGCAAAGGAGATACACCCAGACAATGGAGCTAAGGTCAAGACGAATACTACGAATGCGATCACCCGAGGAGGGTCCCCGAACTGGAGCTGGTCCTGGAACGGGCGTAAGAGCGAGCGGCCAGCGGCTGGAGGGCGATGTGCAAGAGCGGGCCACCAGCCGGGTTCAACCCGAAGAGCTACCGCCACACGGAAACAGCAGCCATCGACATCACCAACGAAACGCTGCGCCTACGAGGCGTGTTGCGACTGTCAGACGACAGTCGTCCACACTTGTGGGTACTACTAGGCGACGGATCATGTGGACACACGAAATGAATGAATTCGTGATCCGCGCCTATTACATCTGCACTGCTTTGGAGACGGACATGAGCGGTCGCCCTCGAATACTCGCAATGTTCGAGGAAGCGTATCCAGAGTTCGTCGGGAGGCTTGACCAAAACGCGATGAACGCGAGGCGTAGAGCGATTGTACGCAACAATATGCTCTCCCAAACGCAAGTCGACGAGATCAAGCAGCAGGTGCAGAGAGAACTAAGCTCCAGAACAAGCAGAGCAAGCGATGTGTCGAGACGAAGTTCAGTACGGCTGAGCAATTCATTCGCGAGTGGGGCACGCGAATCAGCACCAGTGGAGGCCACAGTACAACAACCCTCTGAGCCGGAAGATCCACAGCCAGATCAACAACTACTACGCGATCTGGTCTTCCATTACGACGAGGCGATCTCACAGTTCCGCGACACGGACCCTTTGTCGCGCTCCAGGATCCCGAAGTTGCAGCATTCCCGCAGGCTGACAAGTGCAGTAAAGCTCATGAACGAGCACGTTCTTCCGCTGCACTTGGTTGATGCTGAGAACATGGAGGAGCTGCAACTGAAAGTTTACTGTGCTGCTGTGGCGACCGCCAAAAGTTTAGGATACCGTATTAGGCCAAGAGGCGGACTGCTCCAACATCTCCGTGAAAGGCGTGAGCCTCCATGGCGAAGGAGATTGGAGCAACGGATCCTAAACAAGCGCGCCGCAATTGGAAGACTGATGGCGTACAAAAGAGGCAGCAGATCGGTGAAATTATGTCGCCAAGTTGCTGTGATCGTGCGGCCTACTGAACTTCGCCAGCTGGGAGCTCACCAGCTGACGGAAAAACTCGACACACTGGTACAGCAATTGAGCGTCCTAACTAAACGGCTGAAACGTTACTCTGACTCTGCAAAGCGCCAGGAACAAAATCGGATGTTCAGAGATAACGAGAAAGCGTTCTACGACCACATTAGCGACGAGAAGCCCGACTACCGCGAAGGTTTGCCAGATATTAGCGATGTGACGAACTTCTGGGCTGGTATTTGGGAGACCCCAGTAGAACATCGCGACGGGCAAATGTGGTTAAGACGGGAGGAGGAGAGTTGTGGTGAAATTGGAGAGATGCCAGCTATCATCGTCGGAGAGAACGATGTCCGCGAAGCCTCGCGGTACCTGAGGAACTGGGCAGCACCGGGCCCCGATGGTGTCCAGAACTTTTGGCACAAGAAGCTGACCGTCGCACATCCAAAGATAGCTGAGTGCTTCAACAAGGTGCTACGTGACCCACACAACCTTCCTGAATTCGCCACCCGTGGCGTCACCTACCTCCTCCCGAAAGACAGCAACACATTGAACCCATCAAAGTACAGACCGATAACGTGCCTATCGAGTCTGTACAAAATACTGAGCAGCATAATTACCGCCAAAGTTTCTGCTCACTGCGAACAGCATCACATCATCGCAGAAGAGCAGAAAGGATGCAGGAAAAATACGCATGGCTGCAAAGACCAGGCCATCATCGACGCAGCCATAGTCGGCCAGGCGGTATATAACCAGCGGAACCTAAGTATGGCCTACATCGATTACAGGAAGGCTTATGACTCCATACCTCACTCGTTTCTCGTCCGGGTATTGGAGCTCTACAAAATTGATCCCGTCGTCGTTAGGTTCCTGCAGCATGCGATGAGGCAGTGGAGTACGTCTCTGCACCTCAGTGATGGGGAAAATGTGTTGCAGTCTAGAACGCTGCAGATAAAGAGGGGGATATTCCAAGGCGACTCTTTCAGCCCGCTTTGGTTTTGTCTGGCACTGAACCCCCTCAGTAGGACGCTCAATAGAAACGGTCATGGCTATAAAATAAGGTATGGCGACGGCGCCCACGAAGAAGTGACCCATACCTTCTACATGGATGATCTCAAGGTTTACGCTGATTCACGTCAGCGTCTAGGTGTAGCTATCCGGGTTGTCGAAGACATAAGCAGGGACATCTGCATGGAGTTCGGCCTTGACAAGTGCCGCTGTGTCCATATGCTGAAAGGGCAGCTTACCGAATCCGGAGGTTACGAGGTCTATGACGGCGAGTTCATAAGAGACATGGTTCGTGGCGAATCCTATAAATATCTTGGATTCCGACAGCTCACCGGGATTCGCCACTCCGACATCAAGACGGAGCTGCGAGACAAGTTCTTGAGTCGAGTGAACTGTGTCCTGAGGACTTTCCTCAACGCGGGGAACAAGGTACGCGCGATCAACACATTCGCGGTTCCCCTGCTGACCTTCAGTTTTGGTGTAGTCAAATGGAGCAAAACTGACCTAGAGGACCTTGAGAGGAGGATGAGGAAAGCATTTAAAGAGGCCGGAATGCACCATCCTCAATCGGCACTGGAGAGAGTTTCACTGCCACGCAAAGAAGGGGGACTTGGAATAGTCGACATATCTGCACTGTGTGTTGCCCAGGTACGACAACTGCGCGAGTACTTCGCAGAACGCGCCAACCAAAACGCGCTATACCGGGCTGTCTGCGCCGCCGACAGAGGATACAGCGCTCTGCACTTGGCGCAAGCGGAGTACCAACTCAACTGCAATCTGCAGACAGTGGAGGAGAAGATTGCAGCTTGGAAGCAGAAGGCAGTGCATGGTGCCCACCCCCATCAACTGGACCGGCCACACGTCGACAAGGCCGCATCTAATCTGTGGTTAACGCGTGGTGAACTCTCTTCAGTAGTAGAAGCCGACATGATAGCCATCCAGGACAGGATAATGCCGACGAGAAACTGCAGGCGGTACGTCTGGCATCAAGACGTTGATGACATTTGCCGGATGTGCCATCAACCAGGTGAAAACATAGAGCACATTATGGGAGGCTGTCCCGTTTTGGCCAACGCAGCCTACACCGAGCGCCACAACAACGTGGCCCGTATTGTTCATCGACAACTGGCGCTCCAATGTGCTCTACTGGAAGACAACGTACCAAACTACCGGTACCTGCCTGCACCTGTCCTGGAAAATGACCGTTTCAAGCTGTACTGGGATCGCACTGTTCTGACCGACCTCTCGATCCACCACAACCGGCCAGATATAATGGTTTACGACAAGAGCGACCGCAAAGTCACCATCATCGATGTCGCTATTCCACTGAACCAGAATCTGGAGGAGACCCATGGTCGCAAAATCTGCAAGTACCGACCATTGGCCGTGGAGCTCAAGGAACTGTGGGGGCTAAGGGAGGTCCCAAGAATTGTTCCAGTCGTTCTCTCTGGAACTGGAATTGTCCCGAAGACACTTCTGGAAGCGCTAAAGGTGTTGAATATGGAGAAGGAATTGGCCGGCATCCAAAAGTCGGTCATCCTTAGCACCTGCGCGATTGTCCGACATTTTCTCGGTCAGGACTGAAACAGCACGAGCATGCAGATACGTGCATTCCGCAGAGCCTAGTCCCCCTTTTGGCATTCAGAAGCCCGGGGGCAGGTGAAAATTCTGGCTAGGTTCGCCTAGTTAAGAAGTGAGATAAGTCTGCCCAAAAAAAAACACGAATCAACCCGGCTCTGTTACAGATAAAATACTAATGAGCCTGATAAATAAATAAATCGGTTAAAAAAAAAAACAACTCGGTTATGTGAGGTTCTAGAGAATTTTGGTTTTTTGTTTGAGCTTGAGCTTGAGCTTTGGTAGACTGTACACTTCGTAGTTGCTTTCCGTGATTGACCTGAACCAGCGAAATTGCACAATGAACACACCGAATGACGCTAGGGAGTAGCAAATCATTTTCACTGTACAAGTTTCGGCGAATCGAACTTTAAATAGTCAATAACGACGCCGGCCACGTCCTTACAGTAACCAGGGGAAGGGAAGGAATGTTAGTATCATATTCGCCGCCCGAAGGCCAGAAGGGTCGCCTCTATAGCGCGGTTCCCTAGCGTTGATCAAGGAAGGGATAGTTGTTAGTGGGGGAGGTAAGAATCAGGATTCACTGAGGTAAGTGATGTGATCATAAAAACGCGAACTATCAACCACTCGACGGAACGAAAATTCGAAAATCTCATTTGTCACAACACACGGCAGAGATTATCTTTTTACTTGAGAAGGAAAACCTTTACAATTAATTGGACCGACTATATATTCTATTATTTATAGCACGTATTGTTCATCACAATCCAATTGCGATGGCTAAAAAATAACTGTTGGAAACCTGAGAAGGTAACCGAGAGAACTCCTCTAAACCATTCGAACCGTCCTTATATTCCGTTATTCATTGCACGTACTCTGGTAGCAAGCTCCAATCGCGACGGAAGAGAGTTATTTTTGTGATACCTAAGAAGGTAACCGAGAAAAATCATTGGACACAGTCGGCCCGGCGATGTTTTACATTATTCATCACACGTATGCTATGTCAATCTTCAACGACGGCGGAGTTATCTTTGGGAAACCTGAGAAGGTCACCGAGAGAGCCTCTCCAAAACCAATCGATTCGACGATTGTTACATTTTTGTCGAACGTCAATCACGGCGGCGGGAAGGCATTAAAGAATGAATTTAATGATTTAACTGTTTGAGAATTTAAGAAATTATAAATGAATTATATATTATAATAGTATTATATTATAAAAATAAACAAATTACATGATCGATTGATAAACGATAAAAAGGGAAATAAACTTAGCTGTGGAACATCCTGGATTATCCATTAGACTGCAACACAGCTACGAGGTCACCAGTTGTGGTGAGAATACCATATTATTTTTACTTATTTTTGTTATTTAAGTGGCGGAATGGGGAAAAGAGGAGCTAAGTTCTTCGGCCTCTGGTGCAACAGCTCTTCCAGCGGAATATCACACACCGACACTGTGACATAAAAAAGCAGTTTAGTATCTCCAAAATAAAGACATATGCGTGTTACTACATCTAAACTAGCGTTGGCAGAAAAATCTCATCTTTAGCAGAAAAACATGCTTTTACGTGTGCTGAAAGGTGAAATGAACAAATACAAGCACATTTTCAGGAATGTTAAATTGTTTGAATGTATAGAGCCGACTCTTCTCTCAAACTGAACGTCAGCTTGGAATTGTACCCAAAAAAAAATCCAAATGATGCCAAGTAAGGAATGGAACCAACGCCGACTGAGATGTAAGGCTGTTCAACACGACTACGCTATCCACGTAATCACTGGTGCTATAGCTCAAATGTATGAGAATATTACACCACATTATAGAATGAAATTGGATCCTAGATGGAAAGTGTTTTAGAAGAGTAAAAATTGTAAGGGGTTGTATTTAGGACACAACCGCATATTTTCGACGTGGAACTACGAAATTGTATTATGAAATCCACTTGTTTACCACTTCGAATATTATATTAGAATGTATCGAAATTTTGTAATAGATTATGTAACAGAATTTATGTTCTTCGTTACAAATAAATTTGATGAACGTCCTTTTACATTTGATATGATGCCTTGGACTACCAAAATATTTAATCGGAAAAATTGTCAAACGATCATTGTATTTTACATGTCCCTCTGAAATTGTTGCACATCCCATGCTTACGCAGTTCCCGAACTTGAAGTTCACCTCTAATATCTCTAATATCTCAAATGACGACTTTCCCAGGCTTCTCAGTACAAAGCGAGTACAAAAGTACTCAACACCAAAAATTACACCCGTCTTGCATGCATTTGCAAAGCGCATTAATTTAGAAGTCCGTGTTAGGGAAACACAGCTCGGTGGGAACAAAAATACCCCCGACTTGCATGTATATTTGCAAAGCAGATTTCCACAGGTATATCGATTTTGAACTCTATGTTGGGGAAACCGTAAATCGGGCCAATCAAAACTTGGCAGTTAGGGTGTTTAGATAATACTTGACATTTTACAGTTATTCAATTGTTCATCTCACGAAAAATGAGATTTTAATAATTGTGATAGACACGCAGAAATATTTCCTATCAATTGATGTAAACATCTCTCCGATCTGTTAAGAAATGTTCGATTTATAAGGATTCGAAACACGGGTAGGGTTAGCACACAAATCGGCAGAACAAATGTATGAGAAAAAAGGATGTTCTTCCAGTTTTCATGAATTTAAACCGTTTAGAGATTAGCGAATTGTAATGTATAGCATATCAAACAAATCTTAGAAAATTTCCGATTCGATTGGTATGCAAATCATTAGAATTCGTTCACAGTGAAAATATTTATTAACGTTAACTTTATTTCATAAAAACGTGACCTGTTATCTGATTTGGCACCTTTCCTGAAAGACGTAGTTCTACGTCAAAAAGTGAAACCTGTAACCTCCTCGCGACGGGGGCCGTGTGTGTGGTAAAGTATGCGAAAAGGGTTTATGCGTGCTTATTTGCAATGCGTCTCTTGTTTCGCTCTCTCAAATTGTTCCTATATTGCTATGGCATATATGTTATACACAAACTCGTCTCTCGAGTAATTGCTGTGCCAGTATGAGAGGATGGCAATTTTTGACATAGGACTACGTTTTTCATTCTGAATCGGGGTGTAAGTTCAAAGTTTCGAAAACGAAAACGTGACACTTAGAGTGCAAGGTTTTGAACGTTAATACCTCTTTTCCGGCTGAATTGAGTGGTATGATAACCACTTAATTCGAAAGACAAAATTACCAAGAGCTATTTGATTATTGATTATTAACCCGAAAACATGTTCAAATAGCTTGAAAATTTCATTGAAAACAGGCTATTGAAATTACACAAATCTGTATATAAACTGGCGCCCGTTCGGAAATCTGTTTAGTTGTTATTGCGATGTGAGATAAGGATGGTCACGCTCACTCGCCTATGCATTATGCCTTTCTCTTCCAATTCAATTTATTTTCTGAAGCCGGACTGAGCGGAGCCGCATTGTTTGGTGAAAGCAGCAGTTCTATTATCGAATGCTCACGACTGCCGCTGTCGACCGATGATTCCAACTGTCAGGGCTTGGTGAGTCGATACTATTTGCACTAGGAATTTTCGAGGATGAATCAATTCCTCCTTTGGGCGTTCGTAATTCTTACCCGGCTAAACGAAGTGGTATGATAATCACTTCATTCGAAAGATGAATTGTCCAAGAGTTATATGCTAATCCACTTCTAGTTCCCACCGTTCCACCGTCTACACAAAAACGAGTAAAAGTATACTACCATGTGTGTCAATACGTCAGTAGCAAGGCTTTTACACTTAGAAAAATACTCGGTAGAAAACTACCAAATACCTTTGGTATTGCAAACATTAGCAAGTTATTTTTTTTGTACATATTTCTAACTGTCCCACATCCCTACTACGTAGCAAAAGCTACGGAAGTAAGAGTTTTGATATAATTGAAATTCTGAAAGTATATTGTGTTTTGTTGGAAAACAAAACACAATACGCTTGTGTACGGTTTGTGAACCCTATCCAATATAACATTTTACGTTGCGAACGTTTCATCTATCCTATGCGCAAAACATTTATATTCGAATATGTATTGACATCAGCTGAATATTACTGAACTATTGAGAGAATGCAGAAACTTAGACGCTTATGATGAACCACTCTCGTTCATCCTTAAGTTTAACTATCCCCTTCCGCTATCTTCCATACAGTTTTGATACACCGCCATCTTACCTAATAAGTCATACATATCATACTCTGCGCGAAGCGAAAATGCGAACGAATTTTCATGTGGAATAAATACAAAAAAATTATTCTCAATGAAAACTAACTTGTGACGTAGGATTACGTCATTCTGAAACATATTGGGGGTACAAATTGAAAAACGAAAATCGATCGCATCGTGAAAATTGTCCAATTTCAAACGCTTATAGCTCAATCTTTGCGTGGAGGATTCATCAATCGCTTTTTCCGCCAAAAATCGGCTTTTCTGGCGAAAAAACGACCAAGCTCCAGAGTGTCGATTTTTGACAAAAAAATTTGAGATGACAGTAAATCTCGACGTTTCATGCAATTTGAATACATTTGGCATAAAAAAATCTTGAAAACCCGATTTCTTCACTCCTTCCTTGGGTGATTTTTCGATTTTCAAAAAACTTGAACTTTGACGTTCTGGGGGTAAGCGTAGAATGATGTACTTTTGGTACAGTTTGCGATGACGTGATCCTCTAATTTAGTCCAAACTTTAAGTGATCGGCTTCAAAAGAATGGTTTAACGTATCATAATGAAACGTTCATATGGGTTTTGGAGGTACATTAGGCTAAAAAAACGTGAAACGGTTATTGTTAGAGACTCTTTTTTAGTAGTAGGTTGACCAAACGTACCGTTTAGAACGGGACTGTACCGTATTTTCGACCATTTTTCGTTGTCTCCGTATGTTTATCAATTTGTACTGATAATAATGCCATGTTATACTACTATTCAGCCATTCCATGCCGAATTGATATAGTGGTTCTCAGATTCTCGTCAAAATTGATAATTTTGTTCTTTATTGCAAAATAGTAGATTCGTATTTTTTAATTTTTTTTTATTAGAGTGCCCATTTTCATTTTAGTGTGGTTCAGACTTCTGAACTACTGAACCGATTTAGATGCCCGATATATCTAATTGAAGCCAATGAGCTAGTCTTTCATAAAAAAAATACTGAACTTGCAAAAAGAGGGTTTTATTTTCGTAATTATTGATCGTAGTCATTTATTATTGTTTTCACGGCTTTGGACTAGAGGGCGCTATATATTTTTATATTTTTTATTGAAAGTTGAGGATTTTTTACAGAACATATCTCGATATCAGAGATGCAATTTTTTTTCTTTTTTGAGATATAATTTTTGAAAGTTAACCGATGGTTCAAAAAAACAATTTTTCCTCCTTTTTCCTCCTTTTTTAAAAATTCATAGCTTTTGAATTACATAGCTTTGTAACTAATCATATCTGTCGTAAAAGGCATTGTGAAGAAATGTTTTAGACAATCCCGTGTTTTAGGGTTATCCCGAGTAATGAAGAGGATCGCTTCCACCGGAATTGGGTTGCAAATAATCAGAATCTTCGGTATTGCGTGGCTGCTAATATAAGGGAACTCAATGTACTATATTTACACTTTCCAAATGTTACAGTTTACAGATTCTTAAGAGGTTTAGCATCTGAGTCCGATTCAGTGCATGAAATGTTAAAATGGCGACAAAAGGCTCCCTGTCACATCACTGAGCAATTGTTTTGAAAAAGGTTTTTTCGAACCTTCGAAGTTATTTTGCTCTTGAACTTTATATCGAGCAAAACCGTTGTGTGTGACTTCAGCATTAGGAGAGACTACTAACTGCTCAGTAGTTGAAGCTGAGTATTAGAAATCGCGAATGGTTTATTTATACCCAATAGGTCATAAGCGCGCGGAGCTCATTGGCCATATCTCCTCTCTCCACAGTGTCCGTACGAAGATAATTCACAGTGGTATATAAAAAACATACCTCACGACTCCATTCGTTTCTCGATATAGAAAGCACAGGTAAGTAAGAGTAGAGTGCTGTTAGTACTATTTTCATCGAGAATAAATCTGAGAAAATAGTACTAACAGCACTCTACTCTTCACCGAACCACCACCCTTCGGAAGAGGAACTGAAAGATTTCTTCTCACTCCAAGGGCACCGATTTATCGTCGCTGGTGACTTTAACGCAAAACATACCTTTTGGGGATCAAGGCTGATTACCACTCGTGGTCGCGTATAATAAAACGTTATCACTGACTCTGGCTATGACATTGCATCATGCGGTGAACCGACACACTGGCCAGAGGACCTTGCACGACTTCCGGACCTGCTAGATTTCGCTGTCACAAAAAATATTAATAGTAAACGAATTCGATCGAAGCTTCTTCTGGATTTATCATCTGATCACTCACTCACCATACTCCTGGAATACTTCATAGAAAAGGAAGTGAAGCAGACGTCATCTAATCTCACTAACTTTTCAACGAATTGGACAAAATATAAGACATATATCTCCTCTAACATTCTCGATCTACCTCTGGATAACGAACATCATATCGAGGAAGCAGTTAACCAGCTCAGTGTACTCATGAAGAACGCTGCGAAGACAGCTACCCCACCTATGAAGCCTCAGAAACACAAAAAAAATATTACTGCCTCCCACATAAAAGCAGCAGTTGCAGAAAAGCGACGACTAAAACGTATTTGGCAAAACAAACGATCGCCAGAATCTAAAAACCAATTCAATGTGGCACAACGTAAATTAAGAAAGCTATTACGAGCGAGAAAGATTAAAAATTCCATAATTACTTAACTGAATTATCGCCAAATCAAAATAATAATTACTCACTATGGAAGGCAACTAAGAATCTAAAACGACCTCAGTTACAGGTCCCGCCGTTTAGAATGGCCTCTGGTAATTGGGCCATTGCAAACCATCTTCAAAAAGTTTTCACTCCGAATCAATCCGGACCTAATCAAGAAACGAATTTCGAATTTTCTGGTGCTATATACCAAAACAAAATGAAAATCAAACATCGGCTGGTGAGACATGTTATCAATAATCATATCAATGTGAAAAAGTCACCCGGTATCGACCACATCAACGGATATATGATCAAGGAACTACCTGACCTAGCAATTAAACATCTCACGAGAATTTTCAACGCAATGACCCATAAAGGATATTTCCCACAAGCATGGAAAATTTCGACCATCATTATGATTCCTAAGCCAGGGAAAGACGCACAGAAAGTGGAATCTTATAGACCTATCAGCATCCTTCCAATCTTCTCAAAAGTGTTCGAAAAAATTATCCTGCGCCCGAGATTGAAAGCGCCCGAGATTGAAAGATTAATCCCGAATCATCAATTCGGATTCCGAGCAAAACATGGCACTATTGAACAAGTGCACCGATTGATAGAAGAAATTCGTAAAGTATATGAAGGCCGAGGATACTGCTCAGCGCTTTTTCTTGATGTAGCTCAAGCTTTCGATAAAGTCTGGCACGAAGGACTGCTCTATAAAATTAAAAATATGCTACCACATGTGAAATTTTAACTGTAAGAATTGACAACAAACGTAATACTTTATTATGTTAGAACTAAATGTATAACTAATTATTGTTATTTCCACATTATGGAAGATTCAATAAGTGTATGTATGAAGAAAAAAAAAAGGTAAGTAATGCACAGAAATGCGCAGAGCAAATGTATGGGAAAATGAACATGCTCCCATTTTTGGTCATTTAAACAATTTATGGATTAAGGATGTGCAGTGTTTAACATATCAAACAATTTTCAGAGATTTCCTATTCGATTGGTATGCAAATCATTAACTTTCGTTGGCTGCAAAAATAGTGATTAACGTTGAAACTATTTCATAAAAACGTGACATGTTTTCTGATTTGGCACCCTTTTTGAAGAACGTAATTTCGACGTAGGATTAGTTGATTCAGGTGGAATACAGGAGGCCTAATTAATCAAAACTGTGGAAAGTCTTTACGATACTGCTTTAAAGTACATTGAAAGGCTAATCTAGAAGAAACACAGCAGTATTAAATTAAAGTCCATTCCGAAATTGCCAGTGATTCAAAGTGGTACAGCGCGGACTCGATTATATACAGTTTCTGATTTCTTTTCACTGTATATAATCGGATCCTGTATATAATAGAATAAAAAAAAAATTATTAAAAATATTATAATTCAAAAAAACATCTTTTTTTGAATATAGAAGAGGAATTTGATTTTTGATTCATCCCCTAAAGTCAGAAAACACCTTTCTCACATGAAAACAAATAATTTATCCAGATTCTCTCAGGGGTTGATAGACGATCATATTTGATGAAAAAAATCCTTCCACGCATATGTTCGAATTTCAACAATGACATATAGTTTTTTTTGTTTCGGACTCTGTTGCCTCAAACTGGCTCTACATTACAAAGTACGCTACGGAAGACGATTCTATTGCTTTCATTTGGAAGATGAGAAAATTCAGTACAGGATATAGTAGTGGAACATCTAAATTAATGGATTTTAATAAAAATTTTGAAGTGAAAAACTTAAAAGTTAGTAATTTTTAATGTGTTATTATTAATGTCATCCTAAAACTTTGTATTAAACTAGTTTGTTTCTATCAATTAAATTAAAGCTCTCTGACCGTTCTACAATTTGATCTTTGTAACCCAACTTCTATCTTTCTTAATTTGGCTGCAATATCGATATAAACAATTCCTGCTGAAAATTCAAGCATAATCTCCAAAAATCACGATTTTCACCCCACTGTACATCAATTGACCACTTAAAATACACCTTAACGTTGAAAGGTTACATTTCTTCTTGAAATACGGCATATTTGAAATTTAAAAAAATATTTTTTTTTTTTTCAAACTGTATATAATCGAGTCTGACCTGTATTAGTATCCTGTTCATACTTCTTGAATGGCGCTAACGTTCCCACTTTTGCCGTCTCAACGTATGCATTAACTAGCGTCATTTATTGATACTTAGTTGAGATTTCTCAAACCAAATAACACGCCTTGAATGTATTCCGAAGGGCAAGAGCTCTAGAATACGCGTGACCACAGTGCAAGTCGAAGGAAATTTCTCTGGTGAAAAATACCCCGGCCAGAACGGGAATCGAACCCGAACACCCGGTATGATAATGTAAGACGCTAACCACTCGGCCATGAGTCCTGTTCATACAGTGATGATAATTAATGATATAGAAAGGTGGAACATACAATCCGTACGAGTTGCAATTCGCTATGAATTAGTCCAAAGAAATGACCTGTGCAAAATTTCGGCTCAATCGGTCATGATTTAGGGGTGTCTCAAAGCACTCAAAGTTTAGATTTTTTGGACGTTTCATTTTTAAGTCATTTGGCGTCGAAAAAAATCGATTTTCCAAATTTCGGTTACTCCCCTTAGAAGATTTTCGAGGATCAAAAAATCAAAACTGTGAGCGCTTTGAGGCACCCGCTAAATCATGTCCGATTGAGCTAATACTTTGCACAGATCATTTTTTTGGGGCCAATAAACAAAATGTACATGGTCGGCTTTTGAAATTTGATATTACAATTTTCGCTGCCACCCTAAGGTTCATCTAGGAATATTTGATTGATTGGTTTTATTCACTAACAAAAATTCTTCAAAACATTTTTCGTTTAGTTTTTTGGATCTTTGGGTTACATGTCCCGTTTTTATTCCTTAACTATTTAGTCAACTTATGTAGAAGTGTCCTTCTTCCGATGTATGGATGACTTCTCGGATATAGTATGGGCAATTCGTATAATTTTTAAGAAAAATTGAAAAAAAAAAACATTTTTAAGAAAAATGAATAAAAATTTTCAAAATGTTTTTTGCTAGCGTAATTTTGTTCCAAAAAAATTAGGTATTTTTTAAATGAAAATCCAAACTTTTTTTTGCAGGTCTATTAATTTTTGAGTTATATTTTTTTTCACTGCAATCTGAGATGGTGCTGCCAACCCTTAAGGCGCGTTGGCAAAACAGTTTCCGTTCGTTTCCATAGACAGGGTTTATATAGTGAATAGATCACCGGATGATGGTCTATTCATTATATGAACACTCTTAAACTTAATGTGTGTCGTAACACAATTGTAATAATGGACTCCCTTTGATTCTATTCTGGCGGAGCTTAAATCCAGCTCAAAACATAGGCCAGCCGGTCTGGTTCTAGAAGGCCACTGCCAGCAGATGGGTAGTAATTCTGTAGTGTCTCTTCTGGCTCTCGCACACAATCGCCGTCAGTCGCCACCCTCCTCCGTTGGCAGCAGTGGCGAACTGCAAAACTGCGATAGTTGGATTTAATTTATTACCTCCACCGCCCGTCCAGCCAAATTTCCCCCATTTGGAACCCACGCAAAATCATAAAAGCTGCAGTAGTGCTTTGTGGTTCTTCACGCAAATAACTCAACTACCGCCGAACGTCTCCATTTGCGCCACCGCGCGTTTTC
The DNA here is from genome assembly GCF_029784135.1 of Toxorhynchites rutilus septentrionalis. NCBI lineage: Eukaryota > Metazoa > Arthropoda > Insecta > Diptera > Culicidae > Toxorhynchites > Toxorhynchites rutilus. The sequence goes on from NC_073746.1 coordinate 246,368,442, forward strand.
CCTTCGGAAACTTCGGAATGTGTCTACCGTTGGAAACGTGGAGCGCGTGCGAGATTACGACTCGTCGCTGATAATCATTTATCAAAATTCAACACCATAAGCGAGAGTGCTGCAGCGATGGCGGAAGGGAGGAGGGGGTGGTGTGTGTTTTTCTAATGGGCGGAGTAAATGTCGACAGCAGACATCGACTGAAAACTTGTACGGCTTGCGGAGTGCACACACATGAATAGCAGTATGTGGTCATCGGAATGGAGAGTGGTGGAGGAACTCGAAGTTTTATCGCGAACATAATTTTATTAATTAACACTACAATGCCCTATGCATTTGTGGAATGAAAATTCACCCACATCACATACAGACGACTCTGGAAGCTTGTGCAATAACAGTGGAGTATAAGTACAAATACCGCATATACATGGAACGTCACTCTGCTCTTCAAAGCATTCCCAGACATTCAGATTAGAACGTGGCAGAACGTGGATTGGCAAAAGAGAGGAATCAACCGTGGAAATGGAAGATGGTCACACCGAGTGGACAAACTGCTGCTCAATATTGGATTTGCTTCAATTGCAACGAAATGTGCAAATTCATTTCAGACTCTGTGTGTGGGTCTTCCCAAGTTGAATGGATGCATACGCAGAGCCGTAATCGAGATTAATTAAAATAGTTGTCCGCTCTGGTGATTTCTACGATACTCGTCCACTTTTGGGTTGAGAAATTGAGATTGAGAGTGCGAAAATTACTGGAAGGAATGTTTTCGTTACACTGATTATTGCGTATAAATGTGTCATTCAGCGATAACTTGTCCATTGTCTCGTATGATGGGCCATCCGTTCAAGCCAAATGGAGTTGGGCAAAAAAAAATTAAATATCAATTATTATCGAAAAATTAAATATCAATAAATTAATTAAATATCAATTATTAATTCAATTTCGCACTTGTGTTAAATAAGTTTTTTTTCAAATATCAAAACCATTTTTTTTAAATATACAAATAAAATTGTTTTTCCATGATTTACAGTAGTTCTATAAGACATTTTTATGAACTCACCTTTTTCAAAGGTTTATAAATTCCACCTTCTATTGGTGTCAATGCGTTCCTCATTTGAGCTAACTTTCAATCAGAGATAGAAATTCTCGCTCGGCTGCGCGATAAATATTCAGTCAATCAATCTAGTTTTCGATGAACCGTGTATTGTTGATATTTTCGTCTCTTCCTTTTCACCGAAAATTCTTTTTCAGAGAGAAAGAGATGTCGAAAATCTCTATCTCGGAAGTTCAACGAGAATGCTTTTTCGTCTCTCATTTGGTACTGAAAATATGGAGCGAAAAATCAAAGCTAACTTTACCAACATTAGTCTGTAAGAGCAGCGTCCAAACGATCTGCATTTGGGCAGCGTCTGAATTGTACAAATAATACTCCATCTCATGTTCACTTCACGATGAAACCCAATATTGCCGCATGTTTTCAGCTGTACTGAAGAAGTGAAAACCCATTATCGGCATCGAGGAGTCACTGAAAACGAATCCATTTTTCGGCAATCATAACTCACCGAAAAATAAAAATCGGCTTTTCGTTTCTCGCGAGAATCGAAGTGAGCGTATAACATTCTCTCGCCTCCTATATTCTCAGCTATTTTTCCCTCTGGGTGAAAATTGATGTTTTTCGTCTCAAATCGGCAAGCATTTCGATCTCTGCTTTCAATCAACCACCAGATGATTATTTGGTACGTATCCAGACCTTTTCTGGATTATAATTTTAACAAATATTGTAAGCACCATGCTTGCACACCATTTGAATCAGATTTATATATTTCAATCATATAATTGATCTCGATGACCTCAATTCTGATAATGGTTTGTCTGATGCACTAATGTTGGTTTGCCCACAAGGTTACTATGACGGCAGCTTGGCATGCTGCAGTCCATTGCGCGTAGCAGAAATTAAGTTTCTCTGTGTTGAGTGCTGTTCACCTTTAAAATGCCCAAGAAAAGGCAATGAATACAGCTAAGAAATAAAGATTCGAAAGAAAAATTATTAACTGCGGGTAGAACCAGCGGAAAGTGTTCCGAAATCGACCCATTTAGTTGAAGAATGAAGGAAAAAATCGCAAGATATACGATGAGGAAACGGGTTTAAGCACTGATCTAGAGAAACAACTGGCTGCACGGGTTATATTTTGCGCGGTTTCTGGTTGTCCAAAAACAACGAAGGAAAATCCAAATGCTACAATCTTGCTTCCTTTGAGGTAAAAAAAATTCTAGGAGGAACTTCTTCGCTGCTGGCAGACTGGGTTACACCACTTATTTGAATTCATTTTTCCAAATAAGTGGTGTAACCCAGTCTGCCAGCAGCTGAATGTCTGATACATCTGTGTTCCATGATTTTTTTTTGTTCACCACATGAATCTTCTATTTGGCTTCTATCTTAAATCACGAAAATAAATTCAACCAAATTAACGTCAACATGCCAGTTTGTTCTGCGAAAATGATGGATTCAATATACAATGTGCGGAATGTCGGAATTCGAAAGAAATCGTGCGAACGAAAGGTACGACGACGAATATTAAAATTGAACGCGTTTAACGAAGCAGAGCAGTCGATGTGAGATTGCAACATATCAGACACAAAGCAAGCCTTGGCAACATTTCTTCGATTCAAAAGAAGATCCAGATCGATTAACTGGCAACGATCCTCATATCGTGGGAGATTGAAAGGATCTTTCCAAGGCAAACGTCTAAGAGTAAAGCGGATAAACTTGCATAAAGGGTGTGTCACATCAAATTGCATCACGGAAAAAAAGCTGTAGAAATTTAATTTTTAGGAATTATATCTTCAGCTTTCGCTTATAATCAGATAAGAGTGTATAGATCACGTTGGCCATGCTTCACTGTCAATTTTTCGTAAATTTGGAAAAATGTCGTCGAACGAAAAAGAGCGTCGTGAATTAATCCTGTGCACTCATTTCGAGAATCCGGAGTTGTCACATCGGGACATCGGTAAGATGCTGGGAATCGTCCAATCCACGGTCAGCAGAGTACTAAAACGATACTTCGAGAACCTAACCATCGACCGGAAGGTGAAGAACGGCAAAAATGGATGCTTCGTCAGTGAAAAAGATCACAAGCGCGTAGTTAAGCAGTTTAGATGTGATCCGAGAAGTTTGGTCCGGTATGTTGCCAATAAGCTGAATTTGTCAAGTTCATTCGTCCAGCGGACCAAGCAGCGGGAGGGCCTGCGTACATACAAGGTTCAGAAGGCTCCTAACCGCGACGAAAGGCAAAACATGGTGGGGAAGACGCGAGCCCGGAAGCTGTACACCGAAATGCTGACGAAGCCGCATTGCCTGGTAATGGACAACGAAACCTACGTCAAAGCGGACTTTCGTCAGCTGCCGGGCTTGTTGTTCTTCTCCGCAGAGGACAAATTCAGCGTTCCGGAGGAGATTCGCAAGCAGAAACTATCCAAGTTTGCCAAAAAGTACATGGTGTGGCAAGCGATCTGCTCTTGCGGAAAGTGGAGCGCCCTCTTCGTGATGACCGGCACGGTAAACGGGCAGGTTTACCTTAAGGAGTGCCTACAGAAGCGCTTACTACCACTATAGAAGCAGCACGAGGGCCCGACCATCTTCTGGCCGGATCTCGCTTCGTGCCACTATTCAAAGGACGTGTTGGAGTGGTACGAAGCCAACGGGGTCACCTTCGTGCCAAAGGAATGAACCCGCCCAACGCGCCGGACCTTTGCCCAATAGAGAAATATTGGGCGATTATGTAGCAGGCCCTCCGGAAGAACCCAAAAGTTGTCAAATCGGAGGCGGACTTCAAGAGAAAATGGATTTCTGTTCAAAAAAAACTACAACCTGACGTTGTACAAACCTTATGGACGGGGTAAAGAGGAAGGTGCGAGCATACGGGCTTAGGCTCGAAGTATGAATAAAAAGAAAATGCCAAAAGTTGTCTAATAGTTTTTATTTTACTGTCTAAAATTTTCAAAAGGATCGGTCTACTGGGCGAATTTCTACAGCGTTTTTTCCGTGATGCAATTTGATGTGACACACCCTTTACTCCAGTGAGGATCGAACCAACAAGCAATACAAAACCTTCAGAGAGTGGACATCAGTTTATTGTCTTGCAGCACTAAAGATGAAGCCAAGACTTCTTTAGGCTTCAGTGGTTATATAACCTACGTGATTTTCGAAGGTTAGACGTGAATCTAGGAGAATACACAAATCCTTAACGGTGGTTTCACGTTTGAGAGACGTATTGGCGATGGTATAACTGAAGTAATATGGGGAGCGTTTACGAGCAAATGAAATGACACAACATTTGTCGGCATCTCATCCGATTAGTTGAGCATCATTCGGAGAAAATATTAAGTTCATGTTGAAGATAAAGTGCGTCTTCTGGACAGGTGATTACGCAGTAAAGTTCAAAATCGTCGGCGTATGAAAGCTTGAAACATTCAAGTATAAGGTTCACATCATTCCGGTACAGTAAAAATAGGAGTTACTCTCAAGTTACGAGAGCCGATGCCAACTAATAAGTCTAGAAACGCTACATGTACGGAGAGATCTAAGCCGCGCCTAATTGATGTATGACGTCTTGATGGCTAGGACTGAATGCCCAGTGATCCTCGAAAACATCAATTTTAACATTCAATCTCGAACTCTACGAAACTACGTCTTCCTTCGAGTACCTTTCCGTCGTACTAGCTATGGATGCAACTCAGCCGTTCAAGGCCTGCAGCGGCTGTTCAACAAATTAGCTTCGGGTTTCGACTACCATATTTCACGAAGTGCGGTTCGGCGAAATTTCATTGTTATGATAAGAAATTTTCATAAATATCATTAGGACAGAAAGTGTCTGTTGATTTACCAAATAAATAGGTTTTAACACTCATTAGGAAAGGTCCGATATGGCTGCCCTGTGGAAAACCCGATGTGCCTGAGAATGGTTCCGATATAGTGTCACCGATCTTGACAGACATTGAGCGACCAACCAGGTAGGAATTGAGCCAGCCGAGTAGAGTTCTAGAACAACCGAGACGTTCGAGTTTTGCTATCAAGATTTCATGATTCAGTTTATCGAAGGCAACTGAAAAATCGGTGATGAAGGATGTGTAGGTGAGCAGATTGGTGCAAGTGGATCTTTTGGGCATAAACCCATGTTGAGTTTCAGACACGTAGCTTAGACAGTTATGCATGAGAAAGTCCAAAACAATTAGCTCAAATAGCTTTGACGTGGCACACAAAGCAGCGATTCCTCTATAGTTGGAAATCTCACGTTTATCACCTTTTTCAAACACTGGGAAAACGAAAGATTTCTTCTCCACATACTCGGGAATGTTCCTGTCGACAGAGAGCGATTGAAAATAGTTGCCACAGGTTGGGAAATTGCATAGCAACACCTTTTTAAAACAATAGATGGAATACCATCTGGACCTGGATTTGTTGAACATTTGAAACGAGCGCAACTGGATTCAATATTGTTAAGCGATATCTGTGGATGTGGGCCGATGGCTGGGCGAAGTGGTACGTTGGCTGCCGCCGATGCCGATGTAATATGACCGTCCATAGGCATTTTGATTTCGCGACAGTTTTTTGAGGGCTGATCTTTTAATCGATTTGAGACGTTTAAGAGTGGCATTTGACCAGGGAGGATATAGTGATTTTTTTACGAACTAGCTTGGGAGTGAATTGGCCAAATGCGTAGATTAGGATGGAAGTAAAAATATCAACCGATGCTTCAACGGACAGGTCGCGTAGCATGTCATTCCAGTTGACAGAGGACAGGAAATGTTTCATTCTGTTGAAGTCCGCTTTCTTAAAGTTATTTCCGCTGTTGAGGTAGATTCATACGGAACACATTCGTTTATGAACAGGTTAAGAGGCGGATGGTGCTGGCATTCCCTTACTAGCTTACTTACTTCCCTTACACTCGATACACTCGATACAGTTATGTCATTAGAGAGTTCTCGACTGTCAAAGCAGAGATCGAGAAGGCGACCGTTAGAGTTGTGAACCGAGTTGAGTTGGACGAACCCTGCGGTGCTGTAATTATCCATAAGCAGTTTTTGAACGGGATTCATCGATGAGCGAGCAAGGTTGGGATGAAGATAGCCCGAAGCACCTTGGGACCAGCTGGTAGAACGCATGTTGAAGTCACCCATAATTACTTCAACATGCGTTCAATCAGCTGAAGAATCTTGCAGCTGAAGCAGCTGAAGAAATCAAGAAGATTGCAATAAAAAAGGAAAAGTATGGCAGCGTCAAAAAAAGTAACAACTCGTTTCCCCGGATTCTGAGCCCTGAAATAAGCACCGGAAGACTAAGTAACAGTGCGGCTGAAAAGTTCATAAGGTTGACGTCTAGATGGCGCCTCTTACAAAAATCTACTTGACTATCACATAGCACCATCTTTCAATGGATAAGTGTCAAAATTTGACAGCAATCGGTCGATTGGTTCGTGAGTTACAGCAAAATGGGAAATCACAAATCAATGAAAACGATGGCAAAATTGCATGAATTGGGCTTCGAATGGCTTCTGCGTCCATCTTATTCTGGCTCCCAGTGGCTATTTTTTGTTCGCAGACCTGAAGAGATGGCTCGCTGGCAAGAAATTTGAGACCAATGATAAAGTGATTACCGAAACTGAGGCCTATTTTGAAAAAATCGGAAGAGTACTATAAAAATGGTACCGGAAAGATGCAAGATCGCTATAATCGCTGTATCGCCCTCGAAGGCAATTATGTTGGATAATAAAATTGAATTTTGCAAAAAAAAATAGTTTTACTATAAACATTTCAGCCGAACTGTTAATGTGCACAGTAGGTAATGAAATTTCATTTGATTTGTTGATTTTTTTGATTTTAAATTATTATTTTAGACCGACAGGTACGCAAAAACTGCTTTGAGATTTTTCTTATACTCGTCATGTTTATCTCCCTTTTATTAAAAAAAAACTTGTAGGAAATGTTTAAATCAATGGTATTTTTCAAAGTTTTGTCTCAAACAATGAAGAGGAACAAAGAAAAAAATGTTTTGGCTACAGAAAAGCTCTAAATTATTTTTATTTCCATCACCTAATTGCCTAAATTGTCTTATGTACTATATTTTATCGAAATGATAACAGTATACTTAAAACAATTAAAAAGTGTGACGTTCTACTAAAGAATTCACATATGAGCCTCTACCGGCATCTCCATAAGGGTTGGACATAACACCAGAGCCCTGTAGTAAATATGAGTGAGTCAATATAGTCATAGTAAACTTAAAACGATGAAAAAATGCAACATTCCACTCGACAATTCGGATTCACCATTGAGACTATGCATCTTTTTATTTTCATCACTGTAAATGCCAAAATTCTGTATTAAATTATGAACGGATCAATATGATGACAGTTAGTTCAGTACAATGAGAAATGCAACATCTACTTGAGAATTAGAATATCTTCGTTCGAACAATTTGAAAACCTATTGGTTTTATTAGCAACTGGAGACGACTTGGAACTTTTCAACAAACCCAAACTCGTCTTGATTACATGTGATTTTCATGAAGAAACATCCATTTCTATTTACTAGTTGCCTGAACACACCCAAAATCGGACAAACCAACGTCAATTACCCTACCTAGTTCCTAACTGATCTAACTAACTTCTCATAACAAGTTTTACATTCATCATATTTCGGAAAAAATTTCTGATGATTGACAAATTTATTTGCGCTACCCAGCATCAAAATCGAGACATTCAATTCATGCATTTACTTTATCTCGCCCGCAGTTTAGCGGGTGCTAAAATATTATCCATATTACATACGACTTCGTCATCCTAGGGAATACACATACCCAGAGCCCCGTAATTTCTCCCACATCCCCCTGAAGGCAATCTGTTCGATTAGTGACGAACTGGAAACGATGACGACGACTCGGATGACATACGCTCAGCATGACTATGATATGTGTTGCCGCAGACATAATCGACTGCCGTACCGTCCGTTTGCCTCCAGCCATTTGATCTAGGAATGGAAGTTTCTTACTCCCGACACGATGAAAAGCAAATTTCTTCCTAATATTCGGAGTGGATCGGTTAACAACATGATTTAGTCTGGGACGACAGTAGTAAATACAACGGGAGAGGATGGGGACAGTGATTGAGTTGGTAGCTACCAGCAAACGTTAACCCGGGGAGATTGAGTGCCGCGACGAGTGGTTTGGTATCATTGTGGTTATTTGAGCGGAAAATTGGTTATTATATTTACCTACAAAGCAGCTCTAGGAGAATTTGAATAGATTGAATGGGGGGATATTATTGTAAATTGGGATTGGATATGACATCTGAGCCCGATTTCGAACTCGGTCGACAGTTTATTGTAGTCTTCAGTGGGTGTCGTAAGAAATGATAAAAAAGAGTGTTATCATTTTCCCGACTGCTATTATCTCGAGATGGCTTCGAAAGATAATCGCGTTGCGTTGCTTCCCAGCATGCAATCCCACCGAAGGATATCATTATTACGGAGCGATTCTACGGAATAGATCATTAGAGATGCAAATTGAGCAGCGCTGGATGTTCTCATAGATAGCACTTAAATTCTATTATCGCGCTCATTTGTCTTCAACTTCATTTTCCCAGTGCTCTCGGGAAGGATAAAGATATTCCGTGTCAGTTGCTTGCGACGAACCTTTTCTCTGCTAAAGTAGCTTTAGCAACGGGAGTATGAATATAATATATATCCTTCTCACGTTCGCTGGCAGAACCGGGGATATTTTACATTTTTCTCCGCAGCGCCACTAACACCAGCCCCCTTCGCTAGAAAATACTTACGCCGAGATCCAGTATTTGAATTATCTTCACTCAATTACAACGAAGATGCTAAGTCTGTAGAGTCAAGGCAAGCAAACCCCCTAGTCACTTTGCACACGGTCTGGGTAAAATGGGCCACAGGCAGTCAGTAAAGGGAAGAAACACAGCCGGTGGTGCGGAAATGGAAAATCGAATAAACGATTGAGTAGAAAATAACATTCCTTCACTTCCACGGATGGCTTAAAGTGGCACCTTTTTCATCCTCAAATAGATATGTTGCTTGGATTGAATGGAGAAGCTCCACCGGAGTGGATGTGTTTTCTCGCTGGTTGATGTTCTGGAATACATGATGATTTTTGACGTAGAACTACGTCTTTCATTAAGGGTGCCAAATCAGAAAACAGGTCACGTTTTTATGAAATAAATATTTACATATCAAACGAATCAGAAATTCCCTAATATTTGTTTGATATGCTATACATTACAATCCCATAGTCGGTATATGGTTTAAATTGATGAAAATTGGAAGCATTTCCATTTCCTCATACATTTGTTCTGCCCATTTGTGTGCTTTCCCGAACAGAGCTGTCAATAACGAGCAACTTATCGACGAGCAACGAAGGGGAAATCATTCGTTGCGTGGACACCGACTGGACAACACCGTTGCTGGACGAGCTGGACGGCGAAGGATCGAGTGCCTTTCTCAAGGCAAGAGGGTGGAGGTGTAGTGCTGGAGTAGAGTAAAGTTTTCCAAGGGCCTTTCTCAAGGCTAGAGACGAATGAACTGAAAAAGTTTAAAGTCTCTATAATACAAAACCTTCCTTCTTTCCTTCCGAAGGGGAAATCAGAGGATGTAACGTCTCCGTGAACAAAGGAAAAGAAGAAGAACGAAGGGGAATATTTGCTTAGAGTATAAACAGTGGATCTCGCTGAGCCAAACTTTAATTCTTCGGGAGGAAATCGACTGAAAAACATCGTTGCTGGGCGAGCTGGACGGCGAGGGATCGAAAGCCTTTCTCAAGGCAATGCGGTGGAGGAGTAATATTATGGATAAAGTAAAGTTTCCAAGGGCCTCTTTGAAGATTAGAGACGAATGAACTGAAAATGTTTGGAGTCTCAAGTAAGGAAGGAAGGCAAACTTTCAGTATCGTTCGATGTCTCTGGCATTACAATCATTGCATCAAACTGACGCCATTGCATTAAGGTTCTGAGCTACACAATTGTATAGGGAATCATCAAGCTAGGCTATCATCAGCTCACCAAGAACATAAATGTTCTGGAATTTTGTCAGTGATTTGGTTTCGCATGACGGTAGGAAAACTCTCCACAAAGGATGACAGCTAAGCCAATCTAGACTGGCAATATTAACAGAAAAGGCTTCTGTTGAGAAGCGCAAAATGGAGATAAGTGTGTGTATATTTAGTTGCTTCAAGCCATCGATATATGGATATTTGTATGCATACGTGCGTGCTTCATAACCCGTGCGTAAAAATAGTGCGTCTTCGCTACGCTGAAACCCCATTTGTATCTGCTCCCATGTGCATTGGCCCTGTAACGATGCAACAATTTTTTTATGCGTCGATTGTTTGGTATTGCAAATTCTGCAGTCGTAATGATAAATATAAACAAGGAGGGGAGATAGCGGGAGGGAAATATTTACGCTAGGGTATTGGTAATGAATCTCGGCTGAGGCAAATATTCAGCCTTTTTCCCAGCAGTTAACATTGTTTGTTTTCTGTCATCAATGCATTGAACTGACGCTATGAAGCAGGTTTTAAGGTTGTGCACCAAAAAATTATTTGGGGAGTACCAAGTTATTCATTAAATTATATTAAGTTATTAATTTATTTGGGCTCGCGTACCAGTCGCAAAACTGCTTTCAACTAGGATTGCATTTGCGCTAATCTTGATTATAATGAAGCAGTGCTACTCTTTTCGAGGTTGTTGAGATTAACAGATAGAGTTTATTTCGTTTATTTAGTCACCAAGAAAGTAAATGTCGTTCTGAAAATTTGTATGTGATTTGGTTTCGCTTTCCAGTAGCGAAACTTTCTCCACTAAGGATGGCAGCTGCGCTTACCTCGAGCATGTATTGTTCTGCGAGCACAAGAATGAATCATCAAACAATTATCGTCAAATGATTTAACAATAAAAAAAACATTTCGAACTGATAGAATGGTAATTTCAAAATTTTCGAAGTATTATAAAATAATATCCGCAGTTATAAACAAGCGGCTTGAATTAAACTACAGCGTTATATGAGGTACAGACTAGGGGGGCGTTGCTGATTAATGGTCAGCTGCATCCCAATAGGAAGTATCCCGTGTCGGGCACACGTACAGAGCATTGGAGACAGCAACATCCCAATTACGAAAACACTTGTAATACTAACCTCGAGTCAACCGCGAGTAATCGGTTACATATTACTAACATAGATAATAAGAAAAATTGTATTGAACTCCCGGCCCCGTGAGGCTAACGCCATATGAGCCTTTATAAAAATATATATTTTGGAAAAAAAAAACTACAGCGTTGTTCTACGTCAACAATGCGGTCGTGTCTTGGACCTCTTATAATTTTTTTTCATCCTATCTGGATTTTTTCGAACGCTTTCATTTCGACCACTTCTTGATAGATCATCAAAATGTTTGCATCAATTGGTTGGAAATATTTCTACGCATCTATCACAATAAATAAAAAAAACATATTTTTCAGATAAACAATTTAATAATTGGCAAATTTCATGCCTACTCGTCTTACGAGTTGACAGCACCATCTAGAATTACAGTGCAACGTTGTTGGTGTAAAGACATTGGTCATTTAAGCAACTTTGCATACTTAAATTTTCAGAAAGAATTAAATTACTTTTTGAAAAGAGTCAGAGTTTTTTTTTTAATTTTTACGAAAATTTTTAACTCAAAAACCATAAAACCTAAAACATTTTTGGTCAAGGAAAATGAAAAAAGTAGGAAAAATTCATTTAAAAATACATTTTTTTTAAATTACACTGAAAAAAAATTTATGAATTTAAATGAATGAATAGCTCATACAATTACCATCAAGCAGAGCTTGATAATTTCGAAACTAAAATATGAAAATGTCTTTTTTACTTCTTCCTTTCTCTTCAGGCAATTTCAATTTCGATTGTGTGTATTCACTACACACACACACACACACACACACACACACACACACACACACACACACACACACACACACACACACACCGAAACATCGATTCTTCAATTTCGTTTTCGTTCTGCCGTCGTTTTCTTTAAGTTCGAAAGCACCGCCTTGACTTGACGTTTGAAACTGCCCTATTCACTATTACTTGAATGGGTTATACGACACTTGCAGTTTCACATGTGAAAGGACGATCACTGTTTTCAATTGAAAGTGTGATTCGATTTAACTTCTCCAAACTGGATTTTCCCGGGCCGTCTTCCCAAAAAAAGTGGAATTAAAAAAATATAGGAGGTTGTGTCTATGACACGACCACTTTGTTGACGTAGAACTACGCTGTTATTTTGTTCAAGTCGCTTGTTAATAACTTCGGATATTATTTTACACACACACACACACACACACACACACACACACTAATATCCGCTTTGCGCTCGTCTCAACAAAAGCCCTTTCTATTGATATTTCCGGTCTCGATTAGCTCAGCTGTTATCCTTGGTGGAGATAGTTTTGTTACTGTCATGCGAAACCAAATCACACACAAAATTGCTGAACAATTATTTTCTTGGTGAGCCGATGATAGTCTTGTTTGATGATTTACCACACAATTGTGTAGTAGCTTTTACAGCACAATCCGAAATGAAGACATGTGATGACGCAAAACAAGGAAGCACAAGCGATGTTCATTGCTTCGTATCTAGAACGATATTGAAACTTTTCCTCAGCGAAATTCAATAGTTATGCTCCAGGCAAATATTTCCCTTCGTTTTTCTTTTTCTTCTTTTATTTGTTCACTGCGACTTTGAATAATTTCCCTTCGTTGATCGCCGATAAATTGCTCGTTATACACGGCATGGGAAGGGAAACTCACAAATGAGCAGAACAAATGTATGGGAAAATGGAAATGCTTCAGGGGATTTATTTATATAGCATAGAAAACAAATCCTAGGAAATTTCCGATAGGTTCGGTATATAAATCGTTTAAATCCGTTCGCGGCAAAAATAGTTATTAACGTTAACTTTATTTCATAAAAACGTGACGTGTTTTCTGATTTGATACCCTTCCTAAAGATGTAGTTCTACGAAAAAAGGCATCTGAGGGCAGATTAGTGTTACAACCAGCGCCGACAACTGATTACGCCTACTGGCATACTGCACATTCTTTCACATCGTCATTTTCATTGGTTTAAGTGAATACGGTTCGAGCTCCAACGAAATTTTCATTCCAAATAAGACACTGTCATTCGATATAAGAACCTTTCATTTTTATTTGACGATTTGATGATTTCGAACGTGAAATGAAACGAGACTGGGTACGAAGGTGAAGTGACGATGTGTCAATTGGAGTGAAATTGTGAAGCTCTGCCAACAAGTCCTCCATGCATCGTAAGGAGGGCACTGTTACAGAGAAAGAGTTTTTCTAACAACAACTTTTTCATGTTTTCTTTGAAAAAATTACAACTGATCCTAATTTTGGGTTTGGCATTTTCTTGATATGTTTCCAAATAGAAAAAAAGTTTGCAGAACATGTCAATCGCGATAATATACACACAAAAATATTACGAGTAGAACATTAATAGTAATTTTTAGGAGGTTGTATCCAAGACACGACCGCATTGTTGACGTAGAACTACGCTGTAGCTTAATTCAAGTCGCTTGTTTATAACTTCGAATGTTATTTTATAAAGTTTGGTCGCCCTGAAATACTTTTTTCTTGTGGAATCATTTGATGATTATTGTATGATGATTCATTCTTGTCCTCGGAGAGGAAAAGAATGAAAGAAAAGAGAAAGTTTTGCTACTGGCAAGCGAAATATTTACGAAATTTACTTTCTTGATGACTAAATAAACGAAATAAACTCTTTCTGTTAATCTCAACAACCTCGAAAAGAGTAGCACTGCTTCATTATTCATTTAACGCAAATGCAATCCTAGTTGAAGGCAGTTTTGCAACTGGCACGCGAACCCAAATAAATTAATAACTTATTATAACTTATTGAATAACTTGGTATTCCTCAAATAATTTTTTGTGCACAACCTTAACACCTGCTTCACCATAGCGTCAGTTCAACGCACTGATGCAATGTCAAAGGCACCAACGAAACCTTTATGATGACAGAAAACAAACAATGTTAACTGCTTGGAAAATATTTGCCTCAGCAGAGATTCATAACTAATTCAGCTTTCTCCCCACGTTCGGATCGACATGTTCACCCGCAACAGCGCAATACGTTAAAACGCACGTACGTACACAAATATCCATATATCGATAGCTTGAAACAATCAAATATACACACACTTATCTCCGTTTTGCGCTCTTCTCAACAGAAGCCCTTTTTGTTAACATTACCGATCTAGATCAGCTTAGCTGTCATCCTTTGTGGAGAGAGTTTCACTGCGAAACCAAATTACAGACAAAATTCCAGAACATTTATGTTCTTGGTGAGCTGACGATAGTCTAGCTTGATGATTCCTCACACAACTGTGTAGCTTAGAATCTTAATTCAATGGCGTCAGCTTGATACAATGATTGCAATGCTAGAGACATCAGCCAGTGAGTAATTTGAGACTTTAAACTTCTTGTGACATGTGAGACTTCAAACTTCTTCTGTTCATTCGTCTCTAACCTTCAAAAAGGTCCTTGAAAAACTTTACTTTTTCCTCGTATTACTTGAGAAAGGCATTCGATCCCTCGCTGTCCAGCTCGCCCAGCAACGATATTGTTCAGTCGGTGTCCTCACGAAGAATGAAAATTTGCCTCAGCGAGATTCACTGTTTATACTCTAGGCAAAAATTCCCCTTCGTTCTTCTTCTTTTCCTTTGTTCACGGAGATTTTACATCTTACGATTTCCCCATTCGTTGCTCGTCGATAATTTGCTCGTTATTGACAGTTCTGTTCGAGAATCAACCTTTTTTATGCCTTCAATGCTGTCAAAATGGGTTCCACGAAACGGTAATTTGAGTATCGGAAATGGGAAAAGGTTACACCCATGTCTCGTCGTCAGTAATTATGCGTTGGATGATTGTTAGATCAAAATTTTATCGTTCGAGCATGTCTTCAGCCACTTGAACTCATGAAGAAAATTGAGCTCTTTTGGCACTAGTTGTGCTGCAACTTTTCTCATGGCCAAAACATCAACCAAAATATGACGAAAGGTCTTGTGAGAGATATTTAATTCACGGGCTAGCTCTCTCAAACTTGAATGACAATTTGGATGGTCGTCCTTGACAAATCGTTCATCTCTTCTCGGCCGTCTTAGCTGTCCTATATCATTGACCAATAGAATCATTCATATCAAACATCGCCGAGCAAAAAAAAATTATAGGAGGTTATGTCCAAGACACGACCGCATTGTTGGCGTAGAACTACGCTGTTATTTTATTCATTTATATTTATAACTTCGGATATTATTTTATAATGCAGCGAAATCTTCCGCTAACTTCCTCTATACTTAAATTTATTATCGCGGCTGCATAATTTACACCACCACACAATCGTCCATCATGGCATCAAAATATTATGTGATTGTTGCATCGCGACAGGGCCAATGCACACAGGAGCAGATACAAATTCAGCGTAGTGACGACGCTATTTGTACATACGGGTTTTGAAACACGCACGTGTGTACACAAAGCCATATATTGGCGGAGAAAGTTTTGCTACCGTCATGCGGAACCAAATCACACATTGGAGAGCCGATGATAGCCTAGATTTATGATTTCCCACACAATTGTGTCAATGGAATGGCGTCAATTTGATGTAATGATTAATCCAGAGACATCAACGAGTAAGTAATTTGTTTGCGTCCACAGCTCAAACCGGAACGAAGACATGTAAAGGGTGTGCCACATCAAATTGCATCACGGAAAAAACGCTGTAGAAATTTAATTTTTAGGAATTATATCTTCAGCTTTCGCTTATAATCAGATAAGAGTGTATAGATCACGTTGGCCATGCTTCATTGTCAATTTTTCGTAAATTTGGAAAAATGTCGTCGAACGAAAAAGAGCGTCGTGAATTAATCCTGCGCACTCATTTCGAGAATCCGGAGTTGTCACATCGGGACATCGGTAAGATGCTGGGAATCGTCCAATCCACGGTCATCAGAGTACTAAAACGATACTTCGAGAACCTAACCATCGACCGGAAGGTGAAGAACGGCAAAAATGGTTGCTCCGTCAGTGAAAAAGATCACAAGTGCGTAGTTAAGCAGTTTAGACGTGATCCGAGATGTCGCCAATAAGCTGAATTTGTCAAGTTCATTCGTCCAGCGGAAGGGCCTGCGTACATACAAGGTTCAGAAGGCTCCTAACCGCGACGAAAGGCAAAACATGGTGGGGAAGACGCGAGCCCGGAAGCTGTACACCGAAATGCTGACGAAGTCGCATTGCCTGGTAATGGACGACGAAACCTACGTCAAAGCGGACTTTCGTCAGCTGCCGGGCCTGTTGTTCTCCTCCGCAGAGGACAAATTCAGCGTTCCGGAGGTGATTCGCAAGCAGAAACTATCCAAGTTTGCCAAAAAGTACATGGTGTGGCAAGCGATCTGCTCTTGCGGAAAGCGGAGCGCCCCCTTCGTGATGACCGGCACGGTAAACGGGCAGGTTTACCTTAAGGAGTGCCTACAGAAGCGCTTACTACCACTATTGAAGCAGCACGAGGGCCCGACCATCTTCTGGCCGTATCTCGCTTCGTGTCACTATTCAAAGGACGTGTTGGAGTGGTACGAAGCCAACGGGGTCACCTTCGTGCCAAAGGAAATGAACCCGCCCAAAGCGCCGGAGCTTCGCCCAATAGAGAAATATTGGGCGATTATGAAGCAGGCCCTCCGGAAGAACCCAAAAGTTGTCAAATCGGAGGCGGACTTCAAGAGAAAATGGACTTTTGTTCAAAAAAACTACAACCTGACGTTGTACAGAACCTTTTGGACGGGGTAAAGAGGAAGGTGCGAGCATACGGGCTTGGGCTCGAAGTATGAATAAAAAGAAGATGCCAAAAGTTGTTTAATAGTTTTTATTTTACTGTCTAAAATTTTCAAAAGGATCGGTCTACTGGGCGAATTTCTACAGCGTTTTTTCCGTGATGCAATTTGATGTGACACACCCTTTAATGACGCAAAACAAGAAAGAACAAGCGATGTTCATTTCCTCGTATCTAGAACGATACTGAAAGTTTGCCTCAGCGATATCCAATATTAATGCTCTAGAAAAATATTCGCCTTCGTTCTTAATCTTCTTTTCTTTGCTCACGGAGACTTTAAATCATTCCCTGTCGTTGATTGCCGATAAGTTGCTCGTTATTGACGCCATGGGTAGGAAAGCTCACAAATGAGTAGAACAAATATATGGGAAAATGAAAATGCTTCTAGTTTTCATCAATTCAAACCGTTTACACATCAGATTGTAATATATATTATAAAAAAATCACAGGAAGGTTGTGTCCGAGACACGACCGCATAGTTGACGTTGGATTCCGTTAGGCTATCTGTTGATTTTGGATATGTTTGAAGATTTTTTTGATAATGATTTGGTTGCCGTGAAAAGGGCCGTTTTGTTGGGTTGTTGGGTATTGTTTGTTCACTCCACCAGTCTTTACCTATTGATGATGACAGAAAGATGGTAAACAGTCGTTGGATGGTGCGAATCAGATAAAGGATACCGAAGTGGAACGAGATATGATGAAAACCGCCCTCTGAGATCCTAGACGAGATGCGTCCTGTGTTATGTATGGATGAAATAAAGAAACTCACCAATGTAATATAAGATAACTACCAATACCGAACACAATTATCATTTTTTCTCATCAGTATAAACATGTTACTTTAATATAGAGAAAACATATTTGAAATGGAAAAGGTAATTTTATTCTATAATTTATACTTTCTGAGTGTTTATTCAACCCAATGCGAATTTTTATTGAACTAACAACACTTAATACTATATGTAGAGCATATGGGAAATCACTTTTCTAACATTTCTTCACATTTCCAATTTTTCTCGCCGTATAAACTTTCCTTGGGTGAAAATGAACACAACAAAACAGACAGCTTAAACCAAACGAGTCGTTCCCACTCGAGACACCTTGGTTTTTATTTATGAAAATTGAAATAAATCGTTCCATATATCAAGTCATTTTCAACACAACTGCTACCTTATACAATTTTACACATACACTTGTGCTAAATTTTTCACAGTGCATAGTTGGTCATTGATATGAAATTTCACGAAACAACCAACATCAAAGTTCCAAATTTAAATTTTATCAGCTAGAATTAATCGTATCACTCACCTTACTTTCAATACAAAAATGCCCCCGACTTGCATATATTTCCAATGCCGATTTCCCCCAGGCAAGTTGGTTTTGATATCTCTGTTAGGGAATACAATTCGGTAGGAACAAAAGCTCTTCCATGTATTTGCAATGCCGATTTCCCCCCAGGCAGCTTGTTTTGATGTCTCTGTTAGGGACCCGCCGCATCTATCGTCAATTTCGATCAATCAGAAGTGGGTATTTCCGTTAGGATAGAGGTTGAGAATTTTCAATTGTTCGATAGTTAGTTTCACGACATACATTATTTTCTTCAGTATTAAAAATGGATTACCGAAATCGATTGACGCAAAAATTTCATCGATCCATTATGAAATGACTGAGCAATAAGCGTTTGAAATTGGACAATTTTCACGATGTGCTCGATTTTCGATTTTCAGTTTGTACCCCAATATGTTCCCGAAAGACGTAATCTTTCGTCAAAAACAAGTCTTAGGGAGTATCCGATTCGTTTGATATGTAAATCGTCAAAATCCGTTCGCGGCAAAAATAGTTATTAACGTTAACTTTATTTCATAAAAACGTGACCTGTTTTCTGATTTGGCACCCTTAATGAAAGGCGTAGTTCTATGCAAAAAATTGTTCTTAATGCCGCTGTAAACCTGTAAACAAACTAAATAACAAACTGCACTCAAAATTGACATTAAAACCACTGACAGTAGTACTGGTATAATGTGTCAATTTCTTTTATAGTAAGGAGCACTTCCTTCAGCATGAACATGTTTTGGACTATTTGTATATTTTTATCACCATTCGATACAAACATTTCTAAGACGATTTATTTACCTTCGACCAGAAGTGGCGTCGAAGATTCGACCGTCGGTTGCAACAAAAACCCCTACGCAGTGTTTGAGAGATGGAGGAAAATAACGAATTTATTCATCAGCTTAATTTGTATTCCGTTTGCTGTGAGAAATCTAAATAGTCTATCACTTTCTGTATTGATGGAAAAGTTTCGCTGTTCTATTTTACTCTCGAAACAGGTGTCCTTATACTCGCCTTGTGGCGCTTCTGCCGGACATCCGCAGAATTATTAGGAAGATCAAAACATCAAGCGGCTCCATCCGGAAAGGCAAGTGGTTTACTCCAACTTTGAAATAATCTGCTCCATTCACTTGTGTCTGGAGTAAAAAATGAATACCCACCCAAAATTAAATAACAATCCAACGGCACGAACTTTATCACCGACAAAATTGCAGTTAAATCAATTATCATCGGGTCTACCGCACACTTACTCGATCTCAAGACGGTCTTTCGCTTTCGCTTCTCGATTCAATCGGTTTCCGGAAACAGAGCTTCGTCTCCGGCGGGTGGGGGGAGGATTGGTGGTGCATAGAACAAAATATGTTCATTCAGAAACGAATGCAGTAACGGGTTTCAAGGGGATTGGGGCTGAAATAAAATGCAATCCGTGTTTTCACAATTCAATTTCCCTCGTGAGTAGTTTAATGAATTCCGCTCGCCGTTATCCACTGCTCCGCTAGCGATCGCTAGGGATGCTTGCGAGGTTTGGTTCGGTGAGTAACTAAAACTATTTTTGTCATTCCTTTGAAATGATTTATACTTTTTGATAAAACAAAGTGTTATGCCATAGAAATAGGAAATAGGAAATAGGAAATAGGAAATAGGAAATAGGAAATAGGAAATAGGAAATAGGAAATAGGAAATAGGAAATAGGAAATAGGAAATAGGAAATAGGAAATAGGAAATAGGAAATAGGAAATAGGAAATAGGAAATAGGAAATAGGAAATAGGAAATAGGAAATAGGAAATAGGAAATAGGAAATAGGAAATAGGAAATAGGAAATAGGAAATAGGAAATAGGAAATAGGAAATAGGAAATAGGAAATAGGAAATAGGAAATAGGAAATAGGAAATAGGAAATAGGAAATAGGAAATAGGAAATAGGAAATAGGAAATAGGAAATAGGAAATAGGAAATAGGAAATAGGAAATAGGAAATTGAAACATCTCTCGTTCGCATCGCATCCAGTTGAGCAACGTGTGAACCGTTTCGCTTCGAGATATTTAAACAAGGTACGAACGAGGAGGTTGCATTCAACTGCGCAATATTGAATTTCATTCAAGGAATGCAGACAAGCTTCGAACCAACCGTGGCTGTGGCTGGCCAGAAGAGTAAGGCAAACCTATCCCGCAAAAATTCCATGTTTTGTCTTTTTGATTCACCATAATGTTGTTACCGGAAAAATTGAAGCCATGCCAAGGTGGGGAAAAACATTTCAATAAAAGTTCCCAAACTAAAGTGATCTCTCCGTCGTCCTTGGGGTGAAACACTTAGCCGGCGAAAGCGGGGTGAAATTTCATTACAATAATATGGCACTCTTCCTTCACCGGAGCTGAAGAACTCGACTGCGACGAGAACCAAAATAAAAACGAGGATATAACTTTTCCACGGCTCCACCAACCGTCAAGGTGTTGTTGAATATTCGCATCAGGATGACGAGGGTGTCCTTCTGCCGCAGCATCCGTTCTTACTTCCTGACGTGTAACGGGAAAGAAATTTAATGTTGTGACATACGGCAGCGCAAAAGCAACAGTTTATGGGTATGGTTTTATTT
Source organism: Toxorhynchites rutilus septentrionalis (assembly GCF_029784135.1). Taxonomy (NCBI): domain Eukaryota; kingdom Metazoa; phylum Arthropoda; class Insecta; order Diptera; family Culicidae; genus Toxorhynchites; species Toxorhynchites rutilus. The sequence goes on from NC_073746.1 coordinate 246,389,333, forward strand.
TTCAGCTTTCATGCCACCGAAATGAAAAGGCTGTGCTTTAATTATATTTCGGGTCGAAGTATGTTTTCATGGAAATTACTTTATACAGTCTTGTTGAGGTTCGAAGGAGTATCATAATTTTGTTTCATCGGGGGATGCCAATCAAATTTTGCTGTCTAGCATTTCCAGTAACAGCATTTGTCCGTACAAGTCTTTTGGAGTGGCCTCTATGTCGACGAAAGCTCGGACCATCAAAGTCTGAATTTACACGGAATAGTGTTTCAATAGTTGTAGCGTAGTTTGGCTATGATGGTATAAAAAAGGGATCAGAACCGCAAATTAATAAAAAAAAACTCTGGAAAAGAACGAGCTATCATAGAAAAACCAAAGTTGCCAATATTAAGATAAAACTGGGGGAAAACTTGAAGACAGCACAGAATAAAATTCGACCCGGAGGATATACTGTATCTGATTGTGCTTGCCTGTTGTTATCAATGACATCAATCACACAGCTTGAAGAGTTTCCAGCACTTTGAAATTCCCCTCAACAAGCGAACTTAGCACAATGCATCTGTGCCTTCATTGTGTCTTCTAATCACTAATTACCGATCACATTAGAGAATTTGAACATTTTTCAACCAGCACCATCCAAACTTCATTCTTTCACAGCATCTAACATTTCCCCGCTGCCTAGCTCAGCTCCATTGGATAGCGGCGGCACTCTTGATAACGTTTTTGTGAACAACTATTCACTCCACCCCCTTTTTCACCACAGCAAGTGATAATGAAAATCAGCCGCCCCCATAACGGCGATATATAATAGAAAGGAGTAATTTTCCCATTCTCCCCCACTGACAGCTGTGCTGTGCAGCGTTGGGGAGAATGAAAGGAGAAACTGCTGGTTGATGATGGCAAAATCCTAATTTTAATGACAAAACATTCAATTTAGACCTCCGGCGGCCATAAGGGAGACGAGCTTAGATTTTGGCATTCAATTAAAACAGGCCGAATCGGTAGGACACACTTAACACGATGTTTCCCAACAATAGAAGTGGCGGTCGTGGGGTCGAAATAAATTGGAACTGGGACGCACCGGACATGTTCGAATTGATTTCATTTAGCATAGTGGCACGGAATAGCGGCTGGTATTATCGGTTGTGTAGATATGGTTTTCGTGGATGGAGGATTCAAATATGATATTTTATATATTAGGGGAAATTCGGGAAAGGCAGACAGGTAGGAATGGCGGACACGCCTGTATAATTGATAAATTACATTTTCATTGTAAATTTTAATAATGTACAAACTTGCAATACAGTGTATTAATACCTTTGACACTTACTGTGTAGAGTAGTGCAGGGCAAAGGTGCGCACCTATCTGTCCAACTCTTGAGATAAAAGCAAATGAAATTCAGTTTGCTGACCAAATTGTAACTATATATATTACCTTCGAAACATAGTACAAGGATTTCTCGAGTTTTGTTTGTAGTTGGACAAAAACATATTTTAATACAAAATGACAAATGCGTACTTTGCGAGGCAAAAATGTGTACTTATTGAATTGTACTTCTGAGGTAACTTGTAACAAAAATAAATGCTTTATCATTATCAGCGGAAGAAGCATCATTACCAGAGTGTGTAGGCACCATCCAGTGGGGGGGGGGGGGGGGGAAGGGGTGTTGTATGATGTTATATGGGTGGAGATGAGTGGGTGTTATTGTCGAACATACCACGTGGAAATTTTTGGGAGGTTGGAGACGGACAAAATAAGATACCCGAAAAAAAACATTTGAAACAGAATTCTTTTTATAACAAACTAGCTGACCCGGCGAACTTCGTTCCACCCATAATTGATATATTGATATAAATCATTTCGAACACTCAAGTTCCCACAGAAATTATTTTTATGTACGTTATCTATATTCGCGGTATATAATTTCTTTTTTGACGTATAAACCTGATGTAGACTAAGTTAAAATCCGTTGCTCCGTTCTTGAGTTAAATCGTGAGAAACGGACGCCGATTCATTTTTATTTTTATAGATCAATTTTATAAAAACATAGTTACCTTTACTTGATTTATTTGAAGCTCATTGTTGAAAAAAACAATATTTATTTGAAGTTCATTGTGAAAACATAAACATAAACGAAACTTAACCGTTATTAAATTGAATGCATGGTGAAAATAAAAACAATTTTCATTTGAAAATCATTTTGAATTATTTTGAAGCAATTGTTTATTTTTCTTCCTCATGTTGGATTTCGGTTTTGAGGATTCCGACGCTTTGCCTTGGAGCGCTGTTGCTTCGTTGCGCTGTTTTGGGGTTCGAAGAGACAGACGATGGCTCCTCATGAAGCAAGAAGCCCAATCCTTTCCTGCCAGTTTTGCAACTTGGTTGAATTCGTGCTGGAGATTGTGATTTCCGTAAAATCAAGCGCCAGACGACGTAAATCTTCGAGAGTCGTACCATAGAAAGCTTTGTCCAGTGCCCTGCAGTGGTTCGCAAGATCCTCAGACTGCTCATTCGTAAATACCTATCTGAATTGCCCTAGGTGCTCGCTGATACATCCCAGCAGAAGTAGAAATGTCAATAAAAGAAGATTCAAATCATAAATCACTTATCGATATGATCCTCTTCCTCAGAGCTGATTCAGAAATACCGAGGTCTGCCGCAATCCGACGCTTCGAGACTTCTTCCCAAAGCCTCTGTCAGCCAGTATTTCTGGAGTACATTTCTTCAAATCAATTTTCTTCTTGTGGATCCCGTTTGGTTGAAAACATTTCATAATTTTTTTGAGAGCAAAATGCCTTTGCCGCACAAGTAATTTTTGAACTAATCGAATTTTTTAAAAAAGCTCTTGAACTTTTTCACAAAAACGAATACGCGCTATCATCTACTATAGAATGAAGGTTTCCTTGGCGGGGTAGTTTCGTACTTTCCAGTTATTTTAGGTAAGTTAATCGTCATCCCCAAGATTGAAAAAAATAAATCAAAACAACGCGAAACTCTTTTTACGTCATAACGTTTTGCCGCTTCCCTGAAATGTATCATGTATATATGTGTGAGCTGCAGGTGTAATAATGTATTAAACGAATGCACTGTTGTCGAATTTTTATATTCGTTTGCTTCAAAAAGGCCAATGCGCACTTTTGCTCCACACTACTCTACACCTAGCTGGCATTCTGTTAGAATTGTGAATAAAAACAAAAAAGTAATTTACAAAGAGCAGCTTGGGGGTCTCCGTAGCCACATTGGTTGCGCGTTCGCTTAGTAAGCGATCGATCGTGAGTTCAAAACTCAGGGCCCTCATTGACCATCTTTGTGTTGTTACAGAATAACTACGTCCACGCAACAATCATCAGCGATGGAGATCGATCCACGGTCGAAATAAGATCGATTCATCCATATAACTGCTCTGCTCTGCAAGAAACATCGGGCTGCTGTTCTATAAATAACTCAACAATGATCAACAACTGTCTCCGCTGTCCGGTCTAACTGGATAATGGAAGAACAGATATAAAACTCTTACGCCTAAATGGCTACTGTGTAAATGTGTACCATATGCAATGGTATAGTAGGGAATAGTCTAACGCCGAAAAATGGCAACTGTGTAATGTGCTAATTATAGATATGATAAACATGTGACATGTACACGATTAAAATGCGGCTCTGTTACAGCTAAAATGCTAATGAGCCTAAAATAAACAAAAGGGATAAAAAAAGAGCAGCTTAATGTAAACTTTCTTCTGCAGAAAATAAGGTTCTCATTGTTGTCGAGTAAATTTTTGGAGTCTTTCACTCCAAGTTTATCGAATTAGCGGTGATGTTTTCTCATTCTTACTCCAGAAATATTGATGAAAATAAATACTAATCAAGTCGGGTAAGACGGACAACTTGATTATCTCCTCCTTCTTTTATTAACAGATGGCCACTAACTACGTTTGCAAGTGTAACCAGATATCATGGACGAATCAGCAAAGCGGTTTTTAAAACGTAATCCGAATTTGTCATTCCGAATGCCGGAAGCCATTTTAGACATTAAAAAAAGAGAAAAATTACTAGGCCCTTCTAGGTGATTCTAGTCTAGCCTTTTTGTTATATTATTTTCAAGGCATATTTGAACATGTCCAAAACTTATCGAGTACATAAACTTGAATTTTCAGTTAGTGTCCATCTTTCCCACCCCAAGTGTCCGTCTTTCCCTACTCAACCTTATTTTTTCAAAGATGCCGGACACATTCATTTTTCAAAATTTCTGCCTGAAGGACAAACTTTATTATGAAAAGAGACGCAGACTATCAATTTTTAGTGATATATAGCTATATATTTTTCTTGAAATTCACGAAAAAAATCAACTTTTACTTAGGTGTCCGTCTTTACCACCCTCCACCTAGTTGAATATGTATATTGACTCTACGCTTTCTTCGACTGATGCAAAAGTTGGAAAGTTGTCTTTTTTTTCACTTAATGCATTTACATTGTTTCGCAACAGGGATGATAAGAAAAGAGTCGGCTTAAAGTTTTGTTTTATACTTCATTCAGAGTTTAGTTTACATTCATGAACAGAGCAATGTGAACGAATTCTAAAAATACTTGGAGTCAACTTTGGACTGGAGTTTCTGTGTGATATTTCCTTTAATTTCTTTCGCTCTTGGTGGGAAAACATTTATTTCGGTTCGCACAGGATGAAATGTCATCACACTCCGAAAGATTGTTAACTTTTCATATAAATCAATAGTTAATAGCGATGCTTAAGCGTTCTCATCAACCGAATAGAGCTGTTGAAGAGCTAGTTTTGGATATCGGTGATGAATTTGACCTGAATGAATCAGACCTACAATAAATTAAAATTTTTGTTGATGAACTGAAACCGTTGGATGCTGCTATTGAGCAACTATGCCGCAACAATGTTAAATTGCAAGAGTGAAATTTAAAGTTTTGTTTTTCAAAGCACTTGTCGAGCAAATCTCGACAAGAAGGCTTATGTATACTGACACATACGCTTATTTGAATAATAAGGTTATCCAAAAACTTTATATGGAGAAAATAAAAACATCGGGAATATTCTTCCAAACAACCTCATTTAAAAAAAAGCTCAGCTTGCTCCATGACAACCTGGGAGCAGTTGAACTCATATCGGTTTATTCCGAGTGAGCCTTCTATGTCTCTTAGCTTTTTGTGAGCTAATTTCAATCTAAGCTGAATGACGGTACGTAAGTTTTGACGTAGGACTACGTTTTCATAAGAGTGCACTGCAATGTTTTCATGGAATAATTTCAACGTTAATAGCAATTTTTGTTGCTAACGGATTTTGACGATTTGCATACCAATCGAATTGTAATTAATGAAGAAACAAAAAAAATCGATATGGACAATGCTTATAATTTCCTTATTCATAATTTCGGATGTCATTTTAGAATCACTTTTCATAACTTCGGATATGACTTTAGAATGAAGTTTGAATATTACCGTTTTAGTAATGTTTTTACAGAATGAATTACTCACTCATACGACGAATATTATCCGACTGCATATCACAAGTCTATGAATACAACTACAGCATGAAATCGTACCATCTCCCATCTCTTTTATACTAACGCCTAGCGCAAGAGTGAAGTTTGAGAACCCACTTGCACAGTGCGTCAATAAATAAATCAAATGAATACAAAAATAAAAAAAAATAAAAATGATAGCTAAACCAATGCCAAATCGGAGTACAAAGAACACACCCATACCACGAAATTTAACGCCCGATTTGTACACCAAAATCCTTGGTAAAAGAATACCCAATACCTTTGGTAATGCAAACATTAGTAGAATGTAAATGAATCGTTTGTTTGAGAAACCCCATAAACCCCATAAACCCCATGAGTCCTTGAGGATACCTACACCGACTATCAAAATTTCAGAAAAAAATAGTTCTACGAACGAACCTCCTTAAATTGGGGTTGCAAATATTCGTTTGTTTGAGAAACCCCATAAGTCCATGTTTCCAATTTTCATCATGGGGTTGAGATAGGTATACAATCTCATTCTTTGTTTACATCTGATGTTATAAGAAGCTTGCACAACTTAACTCAATAGAAATGTCTTCCGACTCGGATTGTGTCCCGGACACGACCCTGAAACGGAAGCGTGGATTTCGGCGGACAGCAGAATATAAAGCGGAAATTATAAAAAGGGCAAGAGTACAAGGAACGGCATACAAAAATTGGAAGGGAGTGGATGTTCCAGGTGTAATAGTGGAAGCGGATTGCAACTGCAGGTAGGTTTGATTGGATGAAAATTAGTGAGGGTAGTCGTAATTAAACAATCTTTCAATCTAGATGCACCAAAAACTGTTGCAGCCTCATTCCGGAAACTGACAGGCAGCGCATTTTTCGGGAATTTCGGAGCTTGAAAAATAAAAATGAACAGGACTGCTACTTGCAACACTTGATAGATCTCAAACCAATAAAGCGTCATCGAAAGAAGAATGGCCAGGATGAGTCAGGTAGACCTTCCAGAGGAAAAACTTATGGATACAATGTTTCTACATTACTCAAAAAAGTCAGTGTGTGCCGAGCTGCTTTTAAAATCCTTCACGGTATTACACCTGAAAGAGTTCGAAGATTGCGCTTGCTGTTGGCAAAAGGCAAGGTTCCAAACGATTTGAGAGGCAAATCATCTCCCGGAAACTCCAAGCCGGGAATTGTAATCGACCTAGTTAAACAACACATTTCCTCGTTTCCGGTAAAAATATTTCACTACACATCGGTCGAGAAACATTATTTAAGTGAGAAGCTTGATTTCACAATAATGTTCAATATGTTCCAAGAGAAACATCCAAATACAAAACTGGGCTACTCGTTTTACAGAAAAATTTCTAAGCAACATTTTAATTTATCGTTCGGTCGCCCTCAAGTGGATGCATGTTGTACGTGTGAAGCACTTAACGTTGAAATCATGAATCCGGTACAGAATGAAACAGCCAAACAAGCAGCTATTAATATAAAAGCTGTACATCTACGCCGAGCCAAGGTATTTTCTTTCCTTATGAGGGAACTTGGCGAACAATCCGATGACAGCGTTGCAGTTATTGCCATGGATTACATGCAGAACTTGCATTTGTCTAATATTCCCGTCCAGGATGCGTTTTATTTGAGACAGCTTACGGTAAATGTTTTCGGTATACACAATTTGAAGGTACTGCTCAATTCTTCGTGTACCACGAAGGAGACGGCACCAAGGGTCCAAACGAAGTGTGCTCATTTTTGATGCAGTACATCACAGAGAATCTGGAAAACGCTAAGCACCTCCACATATTTTCCGATTCATGCGCAGCTCAAAACAAAAATAATACGTTGGCTTTGGTCACTCTGGGGACATTTGAATCCGTTGATCAATATTTCCCGATTAGAGGACATTCTTTCCTGCCATGCGACAGAGACTTCGCAGTCTTGAAGAAGAAGATCAATATGGTGGATCATGTCTGCACAGTACAGCAGTATGCAGATCTTATCAAATCAGCTTCCAAGAACGATAGATTTGAGGTGGAAATCGTTGAGGCAAAGAATATTGTAGACTTCAAATCCTGGTGGCCATTACACTACAAGAAAACGCCTATTTCGTTAGAAAGTAGTGGTCGGCAAACCGCAGAGGACCAAAAAATGCACTTCAAGGTTTCGCAGTTCAACCAGTTTTCTCACTCGAAAGGATTCAAGGACCTGGTGGTGACAAGAAATCATATACGTGACACCAACAGCAGTAATTTTCGGTTTTTACAATCTAAACCGGAACAATTAAGTCTCCCTGCCAATCCTGCATATCCATGTGGAAAAGCTCCGATCAATATAAAAAAAATCGAGGACATCAGGAAGTTGAAAGTATATATTCCGGATGAAGATAATATCTCCAAGTTTTATAACGAAATTTTGACGGTTGGCCTACACGTAACATGGAAGCTCGGGATGAACATGGTCAATAGTCCAATAAAACCATTTAAAAATTTGTTTGCAAATAAATTTTATTATTACATGGCTCATATCCTTATTTTTAACAGCTGCAAAAAAAAATTATTTTGAATATTACATGACTGTAAAATCAGGGGCTCAACAGCGCTAATGCTAAGCAGGTCGGGTTTCCAAGCCGGAGGTTGAGGATTCGAATCAGGCACTATTTTTTTTGGTTGGAAATTCCTTCAACAGCCCTGTAGTATTAGCGGGTATTGCTGTGCTTGCCATTTGAATGCTTTGAAAAGACTAAAAAGGCACACACTAAGAACTGTGGAAGTGCTCAAAGTACACTAAGCTGAGTGACAGACAAAGCCCCGTAGAACTATGTACTTTTCATACATTACGTAACGCAAAAAGTATTTCAAAATAACCTCTATCTCCCTCCATAACGTATTTTTGTATTCCTTATGCATTGAAAGTAATGTGAGCTTCATTAATACTTATTCAATCACCAGTCAAACGCGCCCTCGTTACCGTCACTCCTTCAGTGCAGAACATAATATATCATTAACCCCATTCTTACTTAGTATGAACATTATGAACATTAAAAGTACATGGAATCGAATTGAATCACTTCAAAACCGCTAAATATACCACTAATTTCTCGCTTGTTTGAGAAACCCCAAAAGTCCACCAACTTCGTTCGAAGCGTTATATTTTGAGTTTAACCTGTTATATTGATATGGTGGGCCCAAATAATATGTTTTGGGTCTAATAATCGAACTTCATACCAACAAATTGGAGGACCAGGTCAAAATTTTGAGAAAAACAGTTTTTTGTCGTTTTCTCGCATGTGCGTCATATGGACTTATGGGGTTTCTCAAACAAACGATTCAAATATTTTCTATACATTTTACATATGGTTGGTATACATATTGGTAACATATTACCAACCGAATATCAGTTGCAATACACTTCCCTACCAACGATTGGTACACGGTATTGGTAATTTTGCGGATTTAGGGTAAATGTCAAACCAACGTTGAGCCGTCGGCTTATACTGCCGGTTTGAAATTTGTTGATCATTTTTATCGCGCAATAACGGATAATTCGAATGGCAAAAATGACTAATAATTGTTAGTATTTTCACAAAAAATCCGTCACATATACCATTTTTTTTCTGAGAGTGCAGGAATGTGGTATACGTGTCCGATGAAAAACAAAAAAAATGGTGCTCATTTTTGACGGTTCTGACAAGAACAAAACACTGGAAAAATGTGAATGTTTCCACAGTTTTAGACAGTTTGTCTTTTAAGCAATTAGAGTATCGCAATCAAATGCCAAATTTGGTATTGTACGCATGATCACGCGTAGAGTATGCGGACGAGCAAACATTTGGAGAAATCCGCAGCAAAATCACTCAGAATTGGCAAAATCATCTACCTTACCGAACGTGTTCTGTTAGAAATGACATGCAAAGATTGTTTTAAACGCTTCAGATACAATCAACTTTCTGTGATGATGAAGAAAAATGATGCAGAATGACAACACAACACATAACTCGACAACGTTCAACCGAATGATGCAAAGTAACAGTAAAACAGTAAAACCCTTTTTTGTGCGGTTTTTTGTGCGATATTTTTTGTGCGGTTTTCTGTTCTTGTACGGTTTTTTTGTGTGATTTTTTTTTTGTGCGGTATATGAAAAGAAGCATATTTGACGAATTTATCGTCCATTTAGTTTTTTTTTCGATGGTTTATATGCATTTCAGTGCGAAAAAGCATATTTGCGTCTCAATTATCCACTTCTGAAATCATTCCCTTCCTCACATCAAATGCTAAGTTTTTCTAAGTGTTAGCATGACATGATTTCTAACAGCAACACGTTTCGACATGCAACTAAAAGCATAAAACAGCCACGCGCAACCGAAAAGGCAAACTGTCCCGTCGCAAAGCAGGGAAACAAAAGGAAATTGAACGGCGAATGTCGTGGATTTGAGTTATTTTCTTGGGGGAAACTTTTTTTATGCGGTCCCTCTCTACCGCACAAAAAAAGTTTTTTTCAAACGGTGTACCGAACACGATTTCCTAAAGCTACTGGTGAAGTTTGGCACGATTTTTTATGCGATTTTTTTATGCGGTCCCTATCCCCCGCACAAAAACGGTTTGCCTGTACACTGAATTTTTTTTATGTGACTGATGCATACGCGTGGGAAAAAATCACGTAATTTCGAGCAAGTCGCGTTGTTTTGAGAGAATAGCGTAAGAAAAAACAGGAAGTGGGTTATATCTATGGTATAACCGCAAGGGTGACGTAGGACTATCGTTGATTTAGAGATCATTTGTATGAAGTTGAATCTGAATTCATTCTGAATGAATGAATATTTGGAGAACTTCGAAAACGAGAGCGTTACGTTGGAGGCACAAGGTTTTATGCATCCAATATTGGATACGGAAATATCCTACTGATGGGGAAGAATAATCTTCAGAAGCTATCCTGTTGATTGCGATTGATTGAAAAATCACAAAACCTAATGTATTTGGTCACAGTGTTACATGGATAGAAAACATTAAAATAAACTCTTTCATATGAATGTAATTTTAAATTCCCAGAGGAACTGGCAGATTATTTTCAGTAACGATTAGATATTTCCACATTTTCCTCGATACTGGAAGCCCACCAGTGGTTAATGCTAACTCGAGAACCATCTGTTAATAGCACTTGATTGAAACATATTTGGTCACAGTGTTACATGGATAGAAAACATTCAAATAAACTCTTTTACATGAATGTATTTTTAAATTCCTAGAGGAACTGGCAGATTATTTTCCGGATCTTTCTCGATCCAAACGGAAAGAATTCCGTGCGTGTATGTGTATGTGTGTAGCGGCTGCTTCGAGATCTTCCCGGGGAACCGTTTGTAGCATCACTCTCCTCCTGATGGATTCCCTTCTGGCCTAAGGTGAACAAACAGGCTCTTGGTGACACCGTTCATCCGTGCTTTCATGATAAATGAAGAGCTTCACCACAACAGCGACAACATGCTCCAATCGCTGTTCAATTAGAACTGAGTGGATTTCCGAGCGGCGCTCGCTTATATACCGATTGGTGATTTCAATAGCCTATTTTGAAAGCAAATTTAAGACTATTGAAACAAGTTGTTGGATCAGAAAGGAACAAGTATAGAACGCGTAGACATTTTATCTTTCGAATGAAGTATTTATCATACCATTTCGTTCAGTTGTTTAGGAGCTATTAACACTCAAAATCTCGGTCTCCGGCGTAACGCTTTCGTTTTCGAAACTTTGATTTTACACCCCGGTATAGAAATGAAAGACGTAGTCCTACGTCAAAAATTGCCCATTCAACATTGTAAAACATCGCGTGATTTCGAGAGAATCGTTTAAAAAATATCACGGGAAAAAAATCGCGTGAAAGAAGAATGCAGTGTATATTGCAATGTATATTGCATAGCAATATAAATTGTATAGCAATATTTCAGCGTTTTTAATGCTTGTAAGACTGATATCAACATTGTAACACTTTAAGGACCGGGAAGAAATATGTAAGACATACACCTGGGACCGCACGTTTTGACTTGTGTGAAGTTGCTTGCTTTGCTTGTAAGTTTTTAAGAGGCTTTAAGCTTTGCAGTTCATTCGCCTTTATGCGTGAAGTTAGCGGATGAAAGTTCAGCGGATAAATGTTTTTGTTGCGTGCAAGTTTCTGTTCAACGTTTTGCTGGATTTAATGAATAATGAATTAATCAGTTGAAATAAATTGATTGCTTATCGAGTAACATCCCTCAAAATCATGCTCATTTGATAGAGAATTGAATCAATCATCTTTTCACATAATTATTTTTTTTCTTGATCGTGACAGAGAAAAGTTATAGACTGGAACGTGAGCATGGGTCAATATAGGAAAGTATACGGAATTTTGAAAATCAAAAAATGTTGTTCGAATTCAGTTATCGAAGTTATTCGATAGAGAAATAATCCGAAAAGGGTCTGAGAAAATTTATAGGTCAAGTTGTATGGGAGGGAGTCAACCGCGAGTAATCGATTTTCTACCTTCCTAACCATAGAATTAGGAAATTGTTCATATATAGTTATTAAAATATAGTTAAGGATTCGGCTCCTTAAAACTTATGTAACTGAGCCTGTAAAAATAAACGAATTAATAAAAAATAAGTTGTATGGGACAAATTAATTATTTTAAAGAAAATTGAAAAAAAATATTTGAAAGGACCGAAAACACATTCTCGAGATAGTACTCATTCGATAAAGAATATTTTTATTTATCTTTTGCCAAATTTTCATTGGTCCGAAAAGGGTATGAGAAAAGCTATTGGCCAAAACGGGGGAAAGGGTCTGGCTGGGTAAGGAAGTAAAAAGTAAAAAAGGAAGTAAAAATTACTATACCATACAATTTCTATAAAATTCTATACAATTTCTATACAAATTTGACTATTTTCGAATCCCTAATCCCTATCCATCTATGGTGAAAAACGTACCTTACAATTTTTTGCACGCCATTCTCAATAGCTTTGAAATAAAAAATTTAAAAAATACTGAAAGTGCATCTTACTATGATATATCGAGAAATTTAATCAAAAAATAAATTCCTAAAAAATTGAAGTACTAATAAAAATCTTGAAATATTGTTTTTTTTTAGTATTTAGAGATTCTCTACTCATATTATTCTTATTTAAATGTGTTCCTACGCCTTTTATAGATATGTGTGATTTTTTCAGATAATAATAAGATAATTCTCCTATATGGTTCACTATAAAACCTATAGTGAAAAAATGAGTTTTTCTTTTTTCTCATTCTCAATACGCTTGGAAATGAAAATTTGAGAAAATACTCAAAGTACATCTACTACATCTACTGCGTAAAAAAATCCTGGGTGTATAGAATTTTTCGATGATTATTTTTTGAACTATTTATTATCAAATACGAATTCGAAATTTTCGTTCATACAATACTATCTCAGTACTGAATGGTCCACAACAACGTAATAGAAATCAAATGAAAGATAGTTGATAACGTTAATTGGATTTGCTATCTTTGAAAAATACAAATTTCTCTGTAAAATATTCCGTGTAAATCCATGTAATTCCGTGTAAATCCGTGTAAATCCATGTAAATCCATGACGATGGATGAAAGTATTCTCTATCCAATGAATATTATATCAAAAATGTGTTTTGGGTCCTTTGGAATAACTTTTTTGACGTAGAACTACGTCTTTCAGGAAGGGTGCCAAATCAGAAAACAGATCACGTTTTTATTAAATAAAATTAACGTTAATAACTATTTTCACTGTGAACGAATTCTCATGATTTGCATACCAATCGAATCGGATATTCTCTAAGATTTGTTTGATATGCTATACATTACAAATTGCTAATCTCTAAACGGTTTAAATTCATGAAAAGTGTATGAACTTCCTTTTTTCCCATACATTTGTTCTGCCGATTTGTGTGCTAACCCTACCCTTTTTTCGAATGCTTATAACTCGAACGTTTCTTAACAGCTCAGAAAGATGTTTGCATCAATTGATAGGAAATATTTCTACGCGTCTATCACAATTAATAAATTGTTATTTTTCATGAGATGAACAATTGAATAACTGTAAAATGTCAAGCGTTATCGAAACGCCCTAACTGCTAAGTTTTGATTGGCCCGATCTACGGTTTCCCCAACACAGACTTCAAAATCGATGTACCTGTGGAAATCCGCTTTGCAATTATACATGCAAGTCAGGAGTATTTTTGTTCCCACCGAGCTGTCTTTCCCTAACACGGACTTCAAAATCAATGTGCCTGTGGGAATCCGCTTTGTCAAAACATGCAAGTCGGGGGTATTTTTTCCCACTGCGCTGTGTTTCCCTAACACGGACTTCAAAATTAATGTGCCTGGGGGAATCCGCTTTGCAAATACATGCAAGTCGAGGGTATTCTTTGGTGTTGAGTATTTTTGTACTCGCTTGTCTTGTGCAGACCGGAATATGTTTCCCTAAAACGTACTTTTAAACTGAGAAGCCTGGGAAAATCATCATTTCAGATACTAGAGGCGAATGAACTTTCGCGGTTTGAGAACTACGTAAACATGAGATGTGCAATAATTTCAGAGAAAAAGGTAAAATACAATGACCGTTTGACAATTCTTCCGGTCACATATTTTGGTAGTCCTAGGCATCATATCAAACGTAAAAGGACGTTCATTAAATTTATTTGTAACGAAGAACATAATCTATTACAATAATTTAGATGCATTCTAAAATAATATTCGAAGTGGTAAACGAGTGAAGTGCATAATGTTGGGTAGTTCTACGTCGAAAATATGCGGTCGTATCCTAGATACAACCCCTTACAATTTATAAATTTTCTTTAAATTAATTAATTTCTCCCATGCAAGTTGTATTGGTTTTGGACTATAACTTTTACTAGACCCTTTTCCGACCAATGGGAATTTGGCTAAAGATAGATAAAAATATTCTATATCGAATAAGTACCATCTCGAGAATGTGTTTTGGGTCCTTTCAAATATTTTTTTTCAATTTTTTTTAACATAATTAATTTCTTCCATACAACTTGGCTTATAATTTTTCTCATACCTTTTTTCGATTGATAAAATTGTGTCTGGAAGATAGGTCAAATATTTCTCTATCGAAAAACTGCGATAACTCTATTCGAACAACTTTTTTTAATTTTCAAAATTCTGTAAATTTTCCTATATTGACCCATGTTCGTCATGGCTGTCACGATCAAGAAAAAAATGAATTATGTGGAAAGAGGAATGTTTCAATTCTCTATCTAATGAGCATGATTTTGAAGGTTGTTACTTGATAAACAATCAATTTATTTCAATTGAAATAATTCATTATTCATTAAATTCAGCAAGACGTTAAACAGGAACTTGCACGCAACATAAACTTTTATCCGCTAATTTCATACAAATCCGTTAAGAAAGAACGCGAAAACGAGAAATCTCGTGAGCGGTCCGCAAAGTGTCAATGTGCATAAACATTCATCAAAATTAGCGTTATAAGCGTTTTCAGAACGCGGTTCTACTTGTTATACAGGAGTTCTTCCACGTGGTTTCTCGGGTAGGCCTACTTCGCATACTTGAAATCTTCAAAAAAGAATTAGACTACAGAAAAAAATTATTCTAAAACTAAAGTTCATTATACTGAAAAAAATTTTTTTTTGAAATTTTCTAAATATATGCATATATATATGAATAGCCCTTATAATTTGCAACAAGCCGTCCATATTTCGGAAGATGAGCACTTTTATAGGGGAAAAGTTTTTCTAACAAAAACTTTTTTGTTTTCTTTGAAAAAATTACAACTAATCCTAATTTCGTTCAAAGTCATGATAGGGATATAGCGTATTCGAAAAAGTTTTAGATATTTTAAGAATATAAACTTTTGTCGAAGACGTTAACTTTATATTTTTATATCTATCTGGAAGATAAGGCATTTTTGTATGGAGATTCCTGAAAAAATAATGTTTATTCATTATATTTTTTGTGTAAATTTTCGCGTTTGACATGTTCTTGACATGTTTATAAATAGAAGAATGTTTTCAAAATATGTAAATCGTGATATTTTATACATAAAAATGTTACGATTTCATTGTTGTCAGAAAAAAAATTTTCCAGTAAAGGTGTCCATCTTCCGATGTATGGACAATTTGTTGGAAATTAAAAGAGCGGTTTTTTTTATATATTTTTGAATATTAGAAAAAATACGTGAATTTTTATTTTTTGAATTATTTTTTTTCCTACATTTCATTCTTTGTCCATAATTTGGTGGGTATCGTAGTTTTTTAATTATTAATTTTAGTCAAAAATTGGGAAACATTTTTTAGCCCTTTTCAGAAAGTAGTTCAATTTTTTTTTGAAGATGCAAATCGACACTTCCGCCCCGGGTGCGACGCAGACTCTTCCGTGAGTGCAAAGGTTTCTACTAGTAAAAAATTGAGAAACATTTTTTGGCCCTTTTCAAAAAGTAGTTTATTTCTTTTTTGAAGATGCAAATCGACACTTCCGCCCCGGGTGCAAAAGCTTCACTCGACGCCACTATGTCTACGTGTGTCTATGTCTATGTTTAGTTTTTTTGCAGTTGTAGATTGTAGATTGTTTTGAAAATAAGTGAATTCTATAATAGTTTGAACATCGCGTGCGTTGAAAAACATGGACAATTTAGTAAATGTTGCTGACATTCAACGCAACCGCAAAAAAAAAACGGAAAGGAAATAAGCGTAACGGAAATAACCGCAGAGAGAAAGACGTAATTTGAGTCGGCCGCCGATGCGCCATTGGATGCAGCGGCCTCTCGCAATCACTCTCATAGATGTTTGCTTATATTTCCTTCGCGAGTTTATTCCGGGAATCGACATTCAAATGAGGTAGAAATAATACTAAGGATTACAGATGGAATGTGAGTTCAAGGTGGGTGAAATTCAATTGAAATACTCGTGAATTCATCTGTTAACAAGAAAATTATAACGAGATTTCTTTTTGGGTTGCGGGAAATTTGATGCGAGCTGCAATGAACATATTGTACCCCGATTATCCAGATCGTTGTCGAGAACCTGGCTAAGCGACAGTTCTTGTGTAAGCTCACGGCTAATGCGACTAGTTGAACCCAATATTTGTTGAGTTCATGATCGGTCAGGGATTTTCTCAGGTTGGAACTCTTCTTGACATACCATGGAACAAATAGGATCGCGTATTACCTAATAGTTCGTTAGATATAGATTCCATGTATGTGGCCCAAGTAGTATTTTTTTTTCTTTTATCTTGGTTGCTGGTTTAGTTTGATGCTACGAAAGTAATTTTCACTCATGATTTTTACTTCAAAAGTGTATTTATTCTCTCCGAAAATCTGTCATCCTATTTACTTCGTGTGCCCGAGCTGGGACAAACAGTTATTTCTCCGGGGAGCTGTTTCAGTTTTGCATCAATCAGAAAACAATCAAAAGGAACAAAATTTCTTGACGGATAAGGCCGAACTTTTGCGATTTTTAGCTGGTTTCTGCGTTTTACTTCCAATTATAAAAACAATTGTCTCGGAGGAAATAATGTGATAGTTAGGTTACACTTACTTGCAATAGTAGAGACGCCCATCTTTTGCCGTGTGTACCGTCCAGCCATCCTTGAGCGTATCCTGCAGCGTCTCCAGATACCGGCTGGCATCCTGGATGGGGGGCGTCGATGACGCACTGGAGGACGATGTCAACGATGAGGGTTGCTGCTGGCACGAGAGCAGATTCACCGGCAGTTGGGACTGTGGGTGGGTCGACTGTTGGGGCTGGGGTGGCTGAGGAGAAGGCTGCTGCTGGTTTTGGTCAGCACTGAGCGTATGCCCAGGCTGTTGAAGCATCGTTTCTCACTCGATGATGGCACCGTGGTTACAGGTCTGTAAGTACAATGTAAAGATTCCGATTTTATAAATCTAACAATAATAGAATTTTATATTATTTGAAACACATATTTGTAAACACAGGAAGCACTCTCGGTTTTCCGCTATAATCCCTCGTTTTTATTCGAGGTCCTGAAGCAGCCGACGTAATTCCCCCCAACGCTACACATTATGCAAATTTTATGACACGGAGCGCTTGTTTGCATTTCGAAAACATTTTGTTTCGTCATTTTGGGAAGCAGATCAGCCCAGCGCACCATTTCGCCACTGGCTTTTTTTTACATTGTTTTGTTTGTTTATTTTGCATCCGTTGTATGTTTAATCGGATAGAGCGAAAAAAAAACTTCCCACAGCATTGAGTTCCGACAATCGCTACACTGTTGTGACACCCGAGAGATATCGTGTTGCAGACATTTCAAAATCCCCGTTCCCGAGTGGCTCTACTACCCTGGATATCCGCATGAAACCACAGCGATGACATGAAAAATTAATCCCGCCCTGGGAAAGTCGATTGAAGTACATCGAATCTGATGATGCTGGAGGGCAATTTAATAGGAGAGATGGGGTTGTCAGAAGAACGTTCTGAAATCCATTTTTTCTGTTTTGATTTGATAGCTTGAGAGAAGGAAGAAAAAGCGAATCAAAGAACGAGTTCGAGAGAAACATAAATACGTCACGGAGGAATCATTGTGCAACACACTCACTCCCACACACACACACACACATACATACACACAGGAAAGGATACATTTCCACCAGTTCGAGGAGATTTTTTGTTGTCGGATTTTGTCAGCATGTACAACCCACAACTTGTTACTGAAATGAGACACATGGCTTCGGGGCGGGGCGGGTAATTTTTCATTGCAGGGATGGGGTTTCGGAATTCAATTTCCATGTTTCAATGCATTTCCCAGCGGAGCGTGCCGCCGTCTGTTAGTCAGTCTTCTCCTGTGTGCTTTACTGACAGGATTGCAGTGATTGGAAATTTGATTCCACTAACTGCTATTGCACGGCAACGGCTCCAATCAGAACCATTCGGTACGGATCAACTATTGGCACATGATGTTACAAGGGTTAGTGATTCGAGCTGTTCGAATATAATTAGTGATTATGCACAACGACAGCGTTTCACAATAGTTGCACCATCGTAACGGTTCAATTCGAATTGTATATATGATTTGTCACGTAAATGCACTGTCATCACGCAGGATTCCCGACATTTAGTGTACAATCCACGAATCATGATCAATAATCTTGATCAATCTTGTATAATTGAAGACAATTGTAATTAGCGGGAAGTTATTTTACATGTCTTACTATTTGAAGGCTAATACTTGTACGAACAAGGAAAAATGCACGTAGAAAAGTTAATTAATAAATTTCGATGTACTCTAAAATAATATTCGAAGTGATAAACAAGCGAATCATTCTTGGACATGTGACACGACCGCTTAGGACGTAGTTCTACGCATCCGTTTTA
Organism: Toxorhynchites rutilus septentrionalis; assembly: GCF_029784135.1. NCBI lineage: Eukaryota > Metazoa > Arthropoda > Insecta > Diptera > Culicidae > Toxorhynchites > Toxorhynchites rutilus. The sequence goes on from NC_073746.1 coordinate 246,408,163, forward strand.
TTTAATTTGCTTGTTTATCATTTCGGATATTATTTATAAATGCAAAGTAATTTCATAAATCCTTCTTCATTAGAAAGCTCATTAGTTCACTAGTTCTAGAAAATTGTTTCTTGCATTTGCGAGAACGATACACGAACTGGTCTTATGGCGCAATTTGTTTTTTTTTATTGCAATACACGCATTTAACTGCGTATTCAACGCGCTTCTGGCGGTCTTCTTCGCGCTTGACACACACACTCGGCCACATGCAATTGAATATTTGTTCCACCAGTACCCATCGTTATTCCACATCCCATAACCACTTCATTATATCTTTGGCAATCCATTAAAATAACAAAAATGGCAATATTTGCATGTATCAAGTGTCATGCTTCATGTTGTTCAGTGTTGCCCCAGTGGTATCGCACCTACAGACATCTTCCGTTCATCGCTATTCAACCAGCACCAAACAAGCGTCCCACAGAGAACGCACACGGCAATTCACAGATGCATCGATGAAAATGGAACATCGTTAGGGTGACCATTTATGGGAAAACGTTTCTTGAATTCTCGATCAATTTGTCAAATTGTTCAATGTCCAAAGTTAACAAGCTAGGAGATGAGTTGCCATACAAATGAAACACAAATTTCTACATTACTCGAGAATCAATCAAGCAAATGAAACCAAATTAGGCATATGAAGGTTTTAGGGTGCAATAAATGTTTCTATGGTGGTAAGACACTCCACCCCTCACCCCACACAAATGAAACACATTATACAGTCAATCAATTTTCTAATTGCAATGCATCATAAACGTCATTTAAACATATTTCAGAAAGCATGAATACTTGATAAATTTATTTGTTCTAAGCTTTGGTACATAGAGGAAGACAGGGTAAGACACCCATTTTAAGTAAAATACATTCACAAAGTAGTCACGTCTGTTTTCTTTGTAATGAAATGAGCTGAAACGAATTCGAATAGCAAAGACCAACAAAAATAACAAGAGTTCTAAACGCATTTATATTACAACCCAAATAAGCGAGGTTTATTTTGGATAATTCTTGATTCACTGCTTATATTTTTCGTTTCCGATGTGTTTCTGCTTTTATTTTTTTAGTTTTTATTTTAATTCAAAGGTTTGCATTATCTTTAAAAATGGAAGGATTTTGCCCCGTTATGAGATGGATTAGAAGGTTGGACTCTAATATTAAAAAATATTTTTTAACATTTGTTTATTCACACTCAATCGATAGCTCTGATAATGTTTGAGAATGTATTGAAATTTGTACAATGAAATTAATTTTATAATGCCTCAAAAGTGGAAAAATGCGAGGTTTTCGGTGCTAAGATCCATTTAATGATATTTATAATGAAAAAAGAAAGTTATAAGCACAGAATAATCCTACCAATTGAAGCGTTTTCCATGATTTTGATGATGGTGGGTTTTACTGACGTGGTACGTCTTACCTTGAGTTCCCCTATCTGAAATACATCCGCCAAATTGTCCAATGTCCAATGGCGGCATCGCGCTCATTGATGCTGAGAACAAGATGAAATCCTTATTCATTAGAAATAGTGGCGTTGAGTTGAGCTGACTGCTGACTGACATCGAAAGGATTGTCAAGAAATCTACATATAAAATGATTTATAATTATTTTCGGAGTAAACATAACACGTTACCGAAAATTGAAAACAAATATCCAGATAGAGCCTGAGATATTTGTTGGCATAATGGCAATGCAAATTTCATATGCTCAGAAGAGAAGCATTGCCTTTTCTTGATGTTCAACAAAATAATTCCCACGAAATCGAAACTGTATGAGAAGCAAATTTTGAGAACTGCGGATAATGTGTTGTGTTGTGGGAAAATTGATACAATAGAACATAGAATCAAGATGTGTAAATGTAGTAAGATCATTTGGGATAAAATTTTAAATTAGGCTAAGTAAGTGAGACTGAGACGATCCAAGCGAAAATCCTGGGTATATAACTGCGAAAGCATTGAAAGTACTCCAACCGTTGCTAGATTCAATAAGACTCTCGCAAAAGACCACTCAAACGGACTAGGTTCCCTTAAAAAGGACGATGGTTCGTTTACAAAAACTCCCTCAGAAGTACTAGACTTACTGATGAAGACTCACTTTCCGGGATCTACATCTGTCCACTCGAATACAAATCCTGGCTATAATGACGACATAAAATGCCCTCGATGGCACCCCACAAGACCTGAAAGTGCGAAGGGTGTCGCTAACATAGTTGCTGGGTTAGTCTTCACGAGAGCCAGAGTAGTTAACGCGGCGAGATCCTTTCTACCTTACAAATCTGCAGGTGCAGATGAAATTTTTCCAGCCCTGATTCAAAATGGAGAATCAAAACTAATTCCACCTCTAATCGAGATTTTTATGGCAAGTCTGATACTAGAGCACATTCCTTCGATATGGAGACTTGTTAAAGTAGTTTTCATTCCAAAAGCGGGGAATCGTGACAAATTACTTCCAAAGGCATTCAGACCAATTAGTTTATCATCAATACTGCTGAAAACTATGGAAAAAGTATTGTATGAATACATAAAGTCTGTATTCATGTCTAAATGCCCATTATCTAAATACCAGTTTGCCTACCAATCAGGCAAATCCACAGTAACAGCGCTACACACGCTTGTAACAAAAATTGAAAAATCTCTCTTGTCAAAAGAAACCGCTCTATGCGCGTTTCTTGACAGCGAAGGTGCCTTTGATAATGTTTCTTATCTGTCAGTGGCACAAACTATGAGAAAAAGACGCTTCGATAACTGCATAGTCAAATGGATCCAGGGCATACTCACACATAGACGAATCACCTTGGAGCTGGAGTCATCAACATATGTGATTGCAACGAACGAACGGAGCCCACAAGGAGGAGTTTTATCACCCCTCCTTTGTAGTTGACGACCTTCTGATAAGTTTAGAGGTAAAAGGATTCGAAGTTGTGGGTTTTGCCGATGATCTAATGGTACGAGGCAAGTTTGACGATGTGTTATCGAACAGAATGCAGATGGCCTTAAACTTCACACAATCTTGGTGTATCACAGAAGGTCTGAGCATAAATCCCTCAAAAACAACAATTATTCCGTTCACCAAAAAGAAAAAACTGCATCTGCAGTCTTGGGGGAGAGAAAATGAAAAGCAGCGCTTCAGTGAAATATCTGATGTAATCTTAGATGCTAAATTAAACTAGAACACACACTTAGAATCAATACTCAGCAAGGCCAACTCAGTTCTATGGGCATGCTCTAAAATGATAGGAAGAACATGGGCCCTAAACCAAAAATGGTTATGTGGGTTTACACTGCAATTGTGCGGCCTAGGATATCCTATGCCTCACTTGTATGGTGGCCGAAGACTAAGGAGACTGTAGCTACAAAAAAACTAAACAAACTCCAACGACTAGCATGCGTTGCAATTACTGGAGCAATGCGAAGTACTCCCTCAAAGGCATTGGAGGCTATCCCTCACCTGGTACCTTTGAACATTGTTCAGCTAGAGGCTAAAAAAAGCGCTCTAAAGCTTGAAAGATGAAAAAAAACTAGACGGGGACAAAACTGGTCACTTGAGCATCCTGAATCTTTTACCCATTGGACCAGCCTCAGAGATGAACAATGATTGGATGGAACCTAGGACCAATTATGACATTCCATACAGAGTGATCGAACATTCTCGCTCAGTATGGGATGAAGGTGGCCCCAACGTTCGTAATGGTTCAATCATGTTCTGCACTGATGGGTCAAAAATGGGAATCAGAACAGGTGCTGGAGTGTATGCTCCCCGAACAAAAAACTCTGTGGCTATGGGAAACTGGCCAACAGTTTTTCAGGCAGAAATAGCTGCAATAATAGAATGTCTAAGTGTCTGCCTCAAAAGAAAGTATAGACATGCTAACATCTGCATATTCTCTGACAGTCAAGCGGCACTTAGAGCTCTAAATGCCTTCAAGTGCTCTTCAAAAATTGTCTGGGAATGCATTTCCCTTTTACGGCAATTAAGTCAGAAAAGTTCGGTACAATTGTACTGGATTCCTGGCCCTTGCGATATAGAGGGCAACGAGCGAGCAGATGAACTTGCCAGGAATAGCTCAAACTCACCATTCACTGGTCCAGAACCATTCTGTGGACTTTCTCACTATGTGTTGGAAAGCGAGCTGAAAAAATGGGAAGACCGGGAAGTGACAGCCAATTGGATGGTTGCAAAACTTAAACAGGCGAAAAAATTTATTACGCCGAGTATTAAAATTACTCAACAGCTGCTAAGCCTTAATAAAAAAGACTTAAGCACATTCACTGGTCTTGTAACAGGACACTGCCCGAGTAAATACCATCTTTAGAACATAGGTTTAGCTCAAGATGATATTTGTCGCTTTTGTAACTCCGAAAACGAAACCTCGGAACATTTGCTCTGTAATTGCGGAGCTCTAACTAGACGCAGACTTCAACACCTTGATAAAGCTATTATGGAGCCCAAGGAAATTTGGTCTGCGTCGCCGATCAGGATTATACATTTTATCAAGCAGATTATTTCTGATTGGCACCTATCACGCTATAGCTTTCAGTCTACTCCTTCATCAATAAGTAGTAGATAATCTTGAAGTGTAGTATAAAAAAAGGGGTATACCACAATAGTTCAAAATAATGGACGCAGTGGTTCACACCCAACAGGGAAAAAAAGTTAAGATCCGATACTCCTCGTGTCCTTGGTACGTTTGTATGGATGAGTGGGCATATGTATGAATGATTAGAGCGATTGAGAAGCGTCAACATGGGTAAACGGTTCCCAATAGCCAATACTGTAGAGCATTAGGAAACACAGAAAGAAATTTCATTTGTAAAACTTTGTGTAAACCATATTAAAATTAAGAACAGTTATGTTTTGAAAGAGAATTGAATCAAATAAATCCGCAGTCCTACGTCAATAATGCGGTCATAGTCTTGACATTACTATAATTTTCACAATTTTTTTTATACGGCTCTGCGTTAATTCGCGGACATTTGCGGGCAACACAAACCTATTTAGACATATTTAGAGTTTCGTAAAAAAATGAGTTGTCCACAATTCTGAAAAATTATACACATTGTCAATTCGAGTTCAACGATGATGTTTTTTATGAAGTTTGTATAACAATCCTTCATCATATATCAGGCGTATCAGTCATTTTCACTTTGTTAGAATTTTGCCTCAGTCTTTTCATTAGATTTAATACCTGATTTGAAAACGGTGTTCTATAAAAACAAATTACTTTACGCATGTGTTAATTTTTTATCGCTACAGCATAAAATGCCCCCAGAAAAAATCCTATTATACTCTCCGTACGAGTGGAATTCAAAATACACTAGTTTCTTGAAGCAAACTCTCCTGTTCATATCCCGTTACCACTTGGCATGTATACGACGACGCGCAATTAATTACCAAAGTTTACCCCGGTGTTTCTGGCTTTCGCACGTATGCTCCACCGCTAATTAGAATATTTCCTTCTCCCACCGATGGCATCCTAACGGGATTCTGATTTCGCTCAACGCACCTGTGTATATACGTGAGCGGTGAGGGTAGAGTACCTTCGGCGGGAATTCCCCCGCTGATTGTGAAATTGGTTTTGAGCCAATGCATCCACATTTTCCACAGGATCGGGGAAATGCGTTTAATCGTGTAATACTGCAGTAAGTGCAGCTCACAAACTGTGTACGATTCGAGCAAAATTCTCTAGACTGATTTGCTACGTTCCACATCCCATTTGCACCCACTCACAGCAGCTTTGTTTGCTCAATAGCTACTCATCACTCGCACTTATTTATGCTGCCAAACAGCACCTGTTTTCGTAGGGACGATCCGTTCGTTCCGAGTGATGGTTATAGTGTACAGCCGAACCTGTTGCTTCTGGCACTCGAGTTAATCACCGTTTAATTAGCTCAATTTATTCTCGCCACACTTTATTTGAGGTTAAAAATCACCACCCACACGTACGCTCCCGTCTGTTACTTGATGTGATGCTGTGTGGTTTGGCGTAGTTTACATAAATGCTTTGCGTGCTTGCGTGGGACCGACTGAAACCCTAGGAGTCAGCGTTCAGAGGACTGAGTAAGCTCATAGACATTGATTTATATAGAAAACTGCTGCTGTAGGACTGATAGCAGGCTCTCGTAATTATCACGAAATATTAACCCATCCAATATTTTCCAACAAATTTCCCTAAATTGGGTTAATTAAAATAAGCACAAATTCATCGAGCAAATTGATAGAATGAAACTTGTCCACGGTCAGGTGGAACGTTTTCGGCTTGTGGATTTATTTCGTAATTTAATTTCTCGATTTGTGCACCTTGTTCAACGTTTCTCGAATGCACGAGATCATTTCTTTATCTTTATTTTCTTTATTTTGTTTCAAATGTATCAAATGTATCCTCCAACAACTGGACTCTCGATTCAGCTTTCACGAGTTCTTCGGATATAGTTTTTGTCTAGTTTTGTCTTATTCATACAAATTTTTTACTAATTTAAAGACTTTGCGGTTGGTTGATCTGTTATAAGGCCTTAACAACTATATTGCCACCCACATAAAATATTTTTCTTGCCGCGCTTGGAATAATTATTTCAACATTTTGCTTAACCAAAGACTTATAAAAATATCTGGCAATACTTAAATATTTTAGGGCTGCTAAAATGTACGATATGAATTTGGAAGTCAATTTTATGTAAAAAAAAAGGGATTTCAGAGCGCCGGCAAAAAAATCCGTGTAAATTCGTTGAACATGCAACAAAGTTTTTCACTGTAAGCGTTCTATTTAAGACCTACTGTGTAAGTGCATGCAAACAAATGGTGTATTCGATGAAAAAATCAAATTTTTTTTTTGTATTTCTATATAAAAAAAAAATTTGCTGCACTAGAGACATTGTTTTAATTGTGGTATAGCCAAAAGCACAATAAAATGAGCTTACAAGGTAGGCAGGGATTTTGGGGTTAGCGGGCAGTGGCAACTATTGCCATATTGCCACCAATTATTTAGTTTGTTTTTTTATCAAGGATAATGTGTTCTTCATTATGTGCTCTGAAGTTTAAATCGGTTCCTTACTAGTTTTCAGGGCCTTATAAAGGGTTAAGCCAGGGCTGCCAGGTGTATTGAACAGCAATATGGACGTTGGAAAATCAAAAGTCTGGATTCGTTTGAATTTTTGAGAACGTCGTTCGATGTTTGTGGAAGCGGACACGGTTTGCTGACGAGCAATGACAATGAAGTGTCTTTCTCAAGGTAGGTGAAGAAGGAGTTTAGATTGAGCTTGTCTTCTCAGCATTAGAACTGCAATTCAGCACAATTAATAAATCAACATTTTTACGTCTAATGTGAAAACATTGTTGAAACAGTCATTTCTTGATATCACATATCGTCTTGATGGTTGCAGACATTTGCACCAAACCACTTTCTTCGGTGTTCAGTAAATTTTTGGGATACATTTCGGGAATGCTATTTCACCACCACGGGTAGTTGTGGCTAGAACTTTACCCCAAAACATGACTTCATTGGTTCGTTCATCCGAAGAATAGGCTGAAAAATCAACATTGCAAAGCTCTCTGAATTCCTCATCAATTAGCTGAATAATTTCTTTTGGGACCAGATTAGGAAAATTTTCAGTAAGCGGTAGAATGGTTTGATGTTTCCTTCTGATGACATTGGACAGGTCCAGCATGATCAGATTTATCATAAACGAGTCGTTGAAGTTGAAGCTACATTAGCCTTAAATTCGTTGAGCCGATCAACAGATAATTTTCCATCGTTTACGTACTCCCTAGTGAGTAGTTCAGCCATTGTCCCAACCTACACATTTTCCAAGCTCTCGTACTTTTGTCGCAAATTTGTTCAGATCTTTTATCATTTGTGAAAAAAAAAATCCTATACCGTGCGGAAAAGCCGTGAAATGCTCCGATGAAGAATTGGTAGGCCTCTTTTTTTAATAAATCGTTTATTTTTACAGGCTCAGTTACATAAGTTTAAAGGAGCCAAACTTCTATCTGTATTATTACAAATATATATATATATATATATATATATATATATATATATATATATATATATATATATATATATATATATATATATATATATATATATATATATATATATATATATATATATATATATATATATATATATATATATATATATATATATATATATATATATATATATATATATATATATATATATATATATATATATATATATAAGGACAGTCACACACGAAGATCGATAGCTTTAAGGAAGACATATATTTGGGGCATGTAATCAAGGTCTAACCGAGCCAACACATCTCTCACTGGCACACTGGGCTGCCTTCCTCTGGCCCGAAGAGAGTTCTCTAAATTCGATCTGGCACAAGATACACATCGCACGACCAAACAACGTGTTCGATATCGTGGGAACCTTGGCCACAAGCACATATATTACCATCGGCAAGATCAAAACGAAGGAGTGGCGCGTCTAACGAACAGTGATTGGACATGAGTCGAGAGAAGGTGCGAATAAAGTCCCGACTCAAGTCCAGACTTTTGAACCATGGTTTGAGGATAACCTTAGGGATAATCGAGTGAAGCCACCGACTCAATTCATCTTCGTACCACTTACGTTGCCAGTTAGCGATGGTATTTTTACGGATTAAAGAATAAAATTTATTGAAAGCGATTTGACGCTGATAAATATCGCCTTCAATTGCACCTACCTTTGCCAATGAGTCAGCCCTCTCATTACCCGGAATTGAGCAATGTAATGACACAACAGCGTCTGGAAAAGCACTCAACATTTCTCGTATTCTCTCAAGGAAGTACGGCGAGTGCTTTTCCGGCCTCACTGAACGGAAAGCTTCGACAGAGCTAAGACTATCCGTTACAATGTAATAGTGTTCAACAGGTCGTGAGGCGACGCTTTCCAGCGCCCAATGTATTGCTGCCAATTCAGCAACGGTAGGCCTCTTACTTTGAAATATTATGGCTTGTTCGTGTTGTTAATCACTTTGAGTATGTATGACAAAAATGTAAGATAAATATTAGTCTACCACTTTGGCGTTTTCAACACGATTAATATGTTTCACAAATTCAAAGTAGATTCGGGGTAGTTCATATCCGTCAAGCACTCTCCGCGCCACTGCTTCCAGTGAAAGTCATTTGGTCGCGCATGGATGCAGAGATTTCAAAGGTTTTAATTCCGGAATTTTCTGACTTATGTTACTGTTCTGCTTATGTAGGCTCTAATCAGTGTTTAAGAATGTAAAAAAGCTCCGAAATTATTTATTTGTAGTATATAAAATATATAGAAATAAGGAATATTCCATACACATATATATGCACCATAAAAAGCTGCAGTCCCTGGATGCTATAATATACGGTAAACGAGAAAAGGGAATAAAAATGAGCTACTAGAGATAGATAGAAAATTGCTTGAAAATATAAGGGGAAAATAAAAAGATGAAGCTACTTGGAAGAATTGAGTGGAAAAGTTGCCATTTCCTGGTTGGAGTCCGAGAAATAAAAAGTCAAGTAAAGCAAGTGTATTAAAATAGTATAAAAAGCAAGCAAAAGAAAAGAATAGTTGGTGAAAAGGAAATCAGGTATGATTAACAAGCGGGAAAAAAATTCAACCAGGTAGAAGCACTGTTCACTCGGTAGCCTAAAATCTTGCTATCAAATAAGACCCTTTATTTTATCCATTGGGAAACTCCAAGAAACCGAACCAGCGAGATCTCTCGCTTATAGCACCGAGTTGTAAAACCCAGCTTGCTTAGCTGGTCCGCAGCAAAACTTCGGCGATCGTGCCACCGTCAACCTGAGAGGAGCTTCACTGTCAGGACATCGAGATCCCGCCACCGCGTGCATCAGCAGCAGCAGGTTGCCGGCCATCACTACACTCTACACACCCTCACAGAAGCCGTTGTAAATTAGGTAACAATAAAAGTTAAGAACATTACATACTTACCTGTTTAATATTGGTAAATTCCAAGCCTTTGGCCCGCTAAATCACCTCAAATACGAGGAAAGCCGACCCTGAGAGCTAAAGGCCTCAAGCTCGAGCTAGCCACGAGAAAAGAGGCCTTGAGAGCCCAACCCATCGATTCCCGAGGCTCAGACCAGGGATCGAGGTTTATAGGGAGGTCCGTTTCATCCCCGTGAGAGTAATACTTACTAGTCCTTACTAGTCTGCAAGGGGCTGCAGCTAAGGCAGCTATTGGTTCGCTCAATTTCATCTGGAGTATGCTTAAACGCATACGAAGAGCATAAGGCAGAACTCTAGCAAATACACTTCAAAATTAAAAGCGATGGACAACCTCTGTTAGGCAAAGCACCAAGTGAGTTGCCTGGTGAGGTCATGATCCTTGCTCCATCAGCCCCATAGCCAATCAAATAAATTTGGTATGCGATTTTGCCCTCTTAAACAACGGGCCATCTTATCATACAACGTTCTATAATCCGTTTTGATAACCTATACAAGGTCATAAAAACAATCATTCACGAACAGTATACCATCCTTCCAATAGCAAGTTCTGGCTACTAAGTGTGCTCATACACTGTTCGCCCTTTTTTGATCAACGTGTACTGATCAAATATATTCGACACAAAACACGACAAGCAAATATTGAGTTATTGGATGCCTAAAATATTATTTGGTCTGTTCTTCGAACCTGTCGTTACATGGTTAGGTTACCTTAAATATTTCAGTTCATTTTTTTCCATGTTCGATGTTTGACATTGTTTGCCATTTTTGATAATTGAAGAGTGACAAAAAATAGTGTTTGTACAAATTTAAAACCAAACTTTATCAGTCAACGAATGATTCGACCTCTGGACAAATAGTGTACGGCTACCTTAAGACTTGTGACTATTCCTTCGACAGATCCGGCGTCGGCAATCAAACTGAACGGATTGCTTTGCTAATGACTAATGGGCTCCTCGTGTTGATCATCTTCGAGAACATTCGTAAGCACAGCAGTCACTTATGTGCTTGTAAGTCGCAGCATGCTTCTAGAAATCCTTCAATCCTCCAGGACACTTTATGTCTTAACTACATACTTTGTAGAAACCTACATACTTATCGGTACTCTAAGAAAGCCAGCATTTTTTTTTTAAATCAGTGTTATGAGATGAACCTGATGATTTGCCAAATTTGTCATCTCATGCGAAGTTACACGCGCTCATCTTTTTGTTGAGTTTTTGAAAAGTACAACAATAATACTTTCTACTAGAAATCGAGTTGGATCACCTAACACAATTTATACTGTATCTTGAAAGTTTCAAACATGGTTTGTATAGTTATTGGAACTCGTCGACCCCCAGAATCAATTTTCGTTCATGTCGACTGAAGATGAGTTCGAAATAAATGAAACAAATCGGGAATAACTAGTTTTACAATACGTTTTTTTATTAATGTTTCAAGACGAATTTGACATCCCTTAAGATTATATCTGACAATGATGTTAATAGACAATAGGTACGGATCATAACTCCTTGTTGACAACTCTTAGCGCGTTAAGCTACGGTCTGAAATTATCCGATGTTAACATACCCTCCAGTTGAGCTCAACGTACCGGTTTTCGAGAAGGTTGGTGTACTCTGGAAATAGCGGTGATCTTGTAAGGGCTATAAAAACATCCAAAGGTTTGACAAAAATTGCACAACAGTCCGGACACATGAAATATGATTTAATTTATCTATTTTATGAATGAAAATTTTCAATATTTCACTGAATTACCTCAAAAGTGTATATGATCCCAATAGTTATTTGTTGCCAGGATATGTTCACATCATGGCGTCATCGAAACAAGCGCGCTGCGAATCGATCCTGCATAGTCTCAATTGGTGTCCCAAACTTCCTCTCAAGCGTTTGCTGAACTGTTAAATTATCCTAGATCCAGGGCGTGTGATGTCCATGAACAAGAATGTCAAAGCTGAACGCTGATCCTAAAACACATTCGGAGGGTGTGATCCAGTGTTGCCACATTTAAATCTGTACTAGAGGGGTCAAAAATCTTACTCATCTGTACTTTTTCTCCAAAAATCTATACCATCGAAAATATTCGTTGTAGAGAAAAAAATAATTCATTAGCATTAAAAAAAATCTATTATTCACTACAAATACTATATTTACATTTGCAAGTCATTCGTGTGTTTGATGATGCTTATACGTAGTTAATTTTTTTTTTGAATCTAGATTGCATACTATATTTTTTTTAAATTTTCGAGCTGCCACCACGATGTTTGACCAAATCCTTTGATCTCGAGATAGCGTTCATCGTATCGTTGCTGAGCCAATTTCAAAACTTATTTTTGTTCTGATTATATTTAGAAAAAATCGCTCGACAGTTGCCGAGGAGTGAGGCATAGTGAGAACGTTACAAACAAGGCATCGAAGCGCCGAAAAGACGAGTGAATCGTCAATTCTGTTTAGGCATCTAATTTAACCTGCACATACTACCCTGCACATGCTCGTTTTCTGAAATTTTGATAAACTTACGAAGTAATTTTATCTTTAAGCTACCGCATTAATTCTCCACATCTTGTACACTCACATTGTAGAATCCTGGAAACGCTCCTAATACAACGTTTTCTAATCAAAACTGCCACAAGATCCTTTGAAATGATCTGCCATTTGCTGTCCATTGTTCTGATATTTTTTTCTACTGCTATTCCAATCTAAAATTCTTGTCGCTTTTCAAATGATCTTCATATTTAATAGCATTGGACATTGAAACAACGTAAGATTCCTTGCAGATATCAGTGAGAATTATTAAATGATAATCTCTCAGCTCTTCATGTAGCATCGTGAACTCAGGTTTTTCAGCCTGGAACAAACGATTCAATCTGTTGATCTGGGGCAAAACATACGTCGCACCGTCCAACGCGAATCTTTTCAGACGATCCTTGTAAGGAATTTCGTCTTTTTGAAACTGATCAATCATTTCATTGTAAATTCTTTTAGGATCAGCAGCACCAAGCGATATTGCGGCGTAAAAGTCGTCGTGTACCTTAATGTTGCTTTGTTCAAATGTAAGAAATTTCACAAATGGAAAAAATCTGTACCAATCTGTACTTTTTGATGAAAATCTGTACTCTGTACCGTACAGAATCTGTACCAAAAATAACGAAGAACACTGTACCATTCCAGATAAATCTGTACGTGTGGTAACACTGGTGTGACCCTTTTCAAACGGAACTCATAACGCGAAGAAAAAAAATGGAGGCATAGAAAAGCACAAGGAAACTCTATATGCAATGTACGCAAAGGCCATTTTTGGACAACCATAATCCAAGAAATTTATCAAACGACGTGCCTACAGAAGAAGTTGGTACCTCCCATGGAGTAGCATGAGGTTGATTGCATTTTATGATTCGACTTGGCAAACTGTCACTGTTTAAATTTGAACTAACGGCGGCTCAATAGCAGTGACGCCACAGTTGTTCCCAAGTAGTTGTATCCGGAACTCGGAACTAAAAACAATTAGAGGTAGTGGGGGCCATCTTATGTTTGAAGAATTTAATGACTTTTGAGTCACCCTGTACTTCAGTAGGGCTGTCGCATGTCAAAATACAAATAAAAACAGAAATTACTCTCTCGATAGCCATTCGGCCGTAGTTCTGTGCGCATGGTATCTAAGGAATTTCTCGTGAAAATTTAGTTAGCAATCTGAATCTGATATATTGGACAAATCATTAGTTTGGACGACTGTTCACATATTCTAGTAGAGGTGAACAGATATTTTGTTTAATCTCAGCGATTAATTAGCATAGAAATTATTTTGATGTATGGGGGCAAAGTGGTCATAGATGAATAACAACTTACAATGTTCTGTTTACTGAAGCTGATATACTTTATCACATTCTGCTTTTGAAGAAGATCCTTTTGTGACTTTGATCCTGGATGAATATGCCACTCCAACTAAACCAAAACTCATTATGCGGAACGTTATGTGTTTCTTACTACGTTTTTGTATGCAAGAGAAAATTTAAATTGAGACTTTAGGTGAATACGGCAAGCTTATTTCATACATGTAGCTACTATATCAAATATGATTTGAACAAATTTGGACGAAAAAAACGCATAAATCTATCCCATTTAGCTTGATATGTGCGGGTGACCACTTTACCTCCAAGCAAAAAAAAAAGTTCGATTTTTCACCTTTTTTCTAATGATGAAAAGTGTACTATTTTGAATTTTTATAGTAAAAGCCGTTTGCTATCTTGAAGAACAAAAAGATGAACTATAATATTCTTCGAGAAACGGGAATTGAAGCGGTATGTGGGCGCTGGAAATGGGCATATTCCTTAGGGTGACCACTTTGCCCCCACTTCCCCTAATGAATATAATGGCAAATGGCAAACGAAAAATGAATAGTGGAACTGTATGCGGCATTTAGAATAAATATGGTTAAATATGGATGGAACTCTCGAGAAGGAACAATTTATCTACTTAATGGGAAAGATTCACAACACAGTTTTAGTGATTCTAGGAGTACCATACACGAATCCATGATCCAAATAGCTAGTAATTTCTGTGTAAACTTTTGAAACGATTGTTGCGGAGTATTCGGGTCATATTTCTGGTGAAATTCAACTAAAGATCGTGTAGATCGAATTGCTCGACAGAGGAACAGAAGTACGTACTTTTTGTCACCGATTGAAAGGAAGAGATTAGAAAGGGCAGCAGATCTTTAAAAGAAGCGTCCGTCCAGAAACTCTGGACCTATCAGAGCCGGCTTGGAGAAAACTGATACTGTGTTTCAATCGGTCATCCGAGAGATTTAGTGATTCAGTATAGTTACTCGAGACATGATCTGCCATACATGTTTTTGAGTTCAAAATACGCCTAAATCACACAGAAACTGCTAATGAAGCTCTAACTGTAAACAACCTGGACAGACCAAATATGCCATTCAGGCGACGCACAAGCCATTCGATTAAATCGCAATTCGGCTGAGATACATCCACAAAATTCCAAGTGAATCCTCCCAACCGTGACGGTTTCTTGTGTCTCTCGTTCGTCGAAGTACGCATATTTAATTTTGTTTTGAGAACCATACCCCGGAGTAGTGTTGCGGCGTTAATCTCCTCACTTGCATATTCCAATCGGGTACGCTTTCTCGGCTGGGCTGGTTTGTTGGTTTTCGCATCACGTAGTTCCCGGTGATTCGCTGGAAGCCTATCGGACGGACTCAAGCCTCACAGACGCGACCTGTTGGAAAGTTACCACGGCCGAAAACTCCACGTCACACAGCGACTTTGGGTGGGTAACCCCAAAAGAATGGTAACTTCGCACTCTTGGAACTATCACAAAGCTTTCAATCACTTGTTACAGGTATCACCAATAAGAATCTCCCGAAAACGCACCTAGCTCCTCGTACATGATTACGCACCGTACCTGTTGTCAATAAATTGGAAAAATAGACAAGAAGTTGAATAGCTAAACTCAAAACTTTCAGCTATGCCAACATCTTGCCAAGTTGCCAATTTCAAATTGCGTCGTTTAGAGTAAGCAATAAATTCTGAATCGGTTAAGCACACGCACTTGAAACTAACTGCTCACACTGTGCACACAGTCGGGTGCGATCGCAACCTGGAGTGCAGCTACCACCAGCCCACAAAAGTGAGCCCGTGGCAACCCCCTCCGAGAGGCTCAGCGAGGTGTTGAGCACTTGACGGATCGCAGCGAACTGATGCCTTGGACCGGTGGCCAGTAGCGAAGTGCGTTGTTAACCGGAAATTAATAAACTGCCGATGAGCTCCGCGATCAGGAGTCCTGTCACGCACAGCTTCGAAAAAAGGCATCGATAGAATGGGCAATGTGGAAATAGAGGAAACATAAATGATATTTGAATATGTCTTTGTTTTCTCCTCCCCCGCACGGTGCGTATTGTTCCAACGGTTCCACCAGCTCTTTCGGTGCGCGCTCGCGGTGTGATTCAATAAACGCATCGAGCCGCCGCGGCCGGTGTGACACTGTCGAAAAAAGTGCTGTCAACTTGTTTTGGGAACATAAGTGTCGGGAACCAGGAGAAAATCCTGTCCATCGAGCAAGAAGTTACATGCATCGTTATGAATATGAATTTCGATTCATACATAATGCAATCGCCACTCATATAAAATGTTCCCACAAACAACAGATGAAAATTCTGCTGCTTGGCCATTGATCTCTTCAGGTGAGTTTGTTGGTTACATTAAAAAAAATGTAGAAGAAAATTAAATTCAAAGGTCTGATTAACCATGGATCAAAAATACAAATTGCAATTCCGCGCTAATTTGAGGGGATAATCAATTAGCATTTACTCAACAGATAATTCACAACAAATCTAAGCGAAAACTTTTTAAGTTGGGGAAACTTTAGTTAATTGTAATTTCCTCACCCAAATTGATTTGTTGTTGCGAAACTTTTTCAGACCTAAACGATATCTGGGGAAGGTTAAATATATAAATAATTAATTGGAGCCCTCGGGTAAAGAAAGGATAAAAGTGTGGAAAAGTTTTTTTTATAATGTGGGTAAATTGAGGCTGGCGTTATCAAGTAAAGAAGATTTTTAGCATTGTTTACATTAGGATCCTAGCTTAGTTTTCGCCCGAATGTTTAACGGTAGTGTAAACAGTTCTACTTGTCATTACTAACACATCTTTTATCCAGGATTATATATCACTAGATTACATTTAGTCAGCGTATGCAGCGTAAACAATTTCTTTTTTGCTTTGTAAAATTGAACATTGTTGTTTTCAAATGTGTTTTTATTGTGAAAGTTACATCCGTGACCCAACGTTGTTTACGTATGATTCATTCAATGCACTTGTTTTTTATTTCCAATATTATTTCAGAATGAAGCGAAATTCGAGAAACAACTTTTTACTTTAAATTTTGGTGACCGTGAAAACGACCGATGATTTGCGTGGTTTAGTCGCTGGGGATGAATCAATCAAAGTCAAAGTCAATAGTAGATATTGCAACACAAAGACGAGAAATTTTGACGTAGAACTACGTCTTTCATTTCTATGCTGGGGTGTAAGTTCAAAGTTCCGAAAACGAAAGCGTTACGCCGGAGAACGAGATTTTTAGCGTTAATAGCTCCTAAACAACTGAAAGAAATGGTATGATAAATGCTCCATTCGAAAGATAAAATATCTACACGTTATATGCTTGTAACTTTTTGATCCAAAAACTTGTTTCAATAGCTCTAAAATTGCTTTCAAAATCCACTCAGTTACGATTGCGCAACGATTGAGTCACCATCGCTGGAACGGATGGATGTTTCCCTAACACAGACTTCGAACCCATGGAGCCAGGGAAAATCGGCATAGCAAATGCAAGCAGCGAGAACTTTTGTACTCGTTTGCATTTGTGCAAATTGCAATGTTTCCCTAACATAGATTTCTGTACCACGAAGCCTGGGGAAATCGACATTGCAAAATATATCATATATAGCGAGCAGTGGGTAGTGATCCCCGATTTTTGAAATTAATCGTTCATCAACTAATCGAATACTTTTCAGCAGTTTGTTATTCGAGATGATTAATCTCCCCAAATAATCTTTTAATCGATTAATCGTCACACTGAGAGAAGAAATTAGTTGGACTAATATTTCTTATTTGCTAGGAAGTCATCTGGAGTCAAAAAAGTGTTCATTCCTCCTGAAAATCAGTATTATCTTTTACGCTCCCCTATTCCGTCAACGCGAATTGAGATTCGTTCACGAGTTTAAGGAAACCTCAAAGATAATTATTGATTTTCAGGATAAAACTGCAGCTGTCGTACGTTTTTTTTCACTGGGTTTTGATCGATTAATCGACGTAAATTAATCGTTCGCTTCAATTATTGGTTGGATTGGATTTCTGTATGAAGTATTCGATTAATCGATTAATCGATTATCGGGGATCACTAGCAGCGGGTACTTTTGTACACGCTTGCATTTTTGCAAGCCGGAATGTGTTTCCCCAATACAGATTCCGAAACCCAGAAGTTGGGAAAATCGGCATTGCAGAGACATTTTTTTTATAATAATCAGAACTTATTTTTTTTTTAAATTACATTTCATATTTCAATTTATTAATCAATCAGCGTTGACCTTTGTGACGTACTATTGTCCTCCGTTTTCGCCTGCCCTCTCGATAAGCACCATCATTGGATATGATTTCTGGTATAGCGGGCTAGACACTAAGATTTAATATCAAGGTGTCATATTGCATCAGGATTTGAGAGGGTTACGGATTACGGGCTTTGCTTTCACCCTCAGTGAGATTACTCTCTTTGAAGAGGGTGTTTGTTCCCTTTAATCCGCTAGATCGAGGATTCAACACTTCTCGTTAGATTTTTATCAAACGTAGTTCTCGAGTCTGTTTCGCAAGGAGGATTTGATTTTCAGCTTGAATCTTTGCATATTTCGTTCATTTTTCAATTCTATTGGAAGTGAATTATACAGGCGTTTTCCATGGTAGGTGAAAGATTTTTTAGTGAGTTCGGTATTTGGACGTCTAATTGTTAAGATAGCTTGGTTCCTTAACGGATATCGATGGGAAGTTCTTTGCAGAGACTGGCTGTGTAAAGCAGCAGAGTTAGTGAGCATGTTGTGCATTTGGACTAGAGACTGAAGATCACGGAGTGCTAATATCGGAAGAACCGCAGGTGCAGCTTCTTTATACAGCCTAACGGTCGAATACAACAAATTCTGCGTTTCCTGCAAGGGTAGCAGTTTCGTTTTGCTAGCTGCTCCCCAAATTGACACCAGATACAGTAGCTTAGATTGTGCAAACGCATAGTACATGTCAACCAATGGTTTCGTTGGCAGGAATTTAGACACTTTCCACAGAATTCCACAAATTACGCTTAAATCACGTTGGAGCGAATTGATGTGTTCATTCCAAAGTAGCCGGGAGTCAAATACCAAACCAAGATACTTGAAACTATCTGCCTGCTCTAATGTTGTACCGTTGACGACGAGTTCAGCATGGCGACATGTTAGGTCGTTTGCTACTCCTCTCACTCCGAAACATTTCATTTTACGTAAGAGAATTTCATGATCGATTGTATCGAAGGCTTTTTTCAAATCCAGGAACAACAAACCTCCGATTTTTCGCACCATACATCCCATTGACTAATTCACAAGCGGCTGTCCAGGTGCTTGCGCCGCTTCTGAATCCGTATTGGCGGCTATATAATACGTCATGTTGTTTGATAAACTGGATGAGTCTGCTCGCAAGCAATTGTTCAAGTAATTTGCTTAAAACAGACAAGGCTGATATTGGGCGATGGTTGTTGACATCAGATCTGCTCCCCGCTTTATGAACCGGAATAACTCGTGCCATTTTCAAACAGCCTGGAAATCTACCAGTTGAAATTCCCTCGCTGAAGATGTCCCGCAGCAAGCAAGGAAAGAAAGGGTGGTGTTTTTTGACAAATTCTGAGGAAATTCCATCAAAACCACAGCTCTTCCCACAGGCCCTCCCGCTGCTTGGTCCGAATGAACTTGACAAATTCAGCTTATTGGCGACATCCCGGACCGAACTTCTCAGATCACGTCTAAACTGCTTAACTACGCGCTTGTGATCTTTTTCACTGACGGAGCATCCATTTTTGCCGTTCTTCACCTTCCGGTCGATGGTTAGGTTCTCGAAGTATCGTTTTAGTACTCTGCTGACCGTGGATTGGACGATTCCCAGCATCTTACCGATGTCCCGATGTGACAACTCCGGATTCTCGAAATGAGTGCGCAGGATTAATTCACGACGCTCTTTTTCGTTCGACGACATTTTTCCAAATTTACGAAAAATTGACAGTGAAGCATGGCCAACGTGATCTATACACTCTTATCTGATTATAAGCGAAAGCTGAAGATATAATTCCTAAAAATTAAATTTCTACAGCGTTTTTTCCGTGATGCAATTTGATGTGACACACCCTTTATTTACAGAAGAGGTAAGTAATTATTGAATGTGTCAGCAACGGTTGGTCCATGACTAGTCTTCTGCCCGTCAAAACAAAAGTAGCAAATGCCGCAGTGCTCATTATTTAATACGCTGAACAACTTTATTTCTTGGAGATTGACACTAACATATTCTTTTAGATTAATGTTAAATGGAAAACGTAACAACCTTTTTTTTCAGCAACAGACAGATAGATTTTTCAAAATCCATTCGCAACAAGAAGATTTATGAATGTTGAAATAATTTCATTAAAAATAATGATAGAAAAGGGATATCCAAAACACGATCGCTCTATTGACATAGAACTACGAAATTATTTCAATCGATTCGCTTGTTCATCACTGTGGATATCTTTTTACAATGAAACGAAATTTGAGAACTATCATTTTGCAAGTTTTTTCTGGCAGATCTGAGAAAAACCCGATGCGTGGTTTTTGGAAGCAGCTGAAGAGGGTTAAGTCGATCCTTTTTTCGATCTTTTTTTCCACAAATTTACATTGTCGCATTTCTTTCTTGCAACTCAAACGACATGAAATTACCACACATACCGAGTATGGAGTAATCGTATCGGCTGTTGGAATTAGAAGAGAATGTTTTTGTTGACCTTGTTTTCCTATCTTTGTTGTTCGAAGCCTCTATAAACTAAACTATAAGTTCATTCACGTCTATCGTTGTAGAAGATTATGTAAGTGTTATACTTGCTGATGTGGTACCTTTCTTTCCTTTTTTGGAAGCCACGACCGATTGTACTGAGTTTTGTAGCAGCAGGTAGTTACATCATGGTCGATGTTTACATGACCGTCCATCTTTCAACTTTGCACGTTTACTACCAAAACGTTGGTGGTATGAATAGTAGCATTAAGGATTATTTGCTGGCCAGTTCTGATCTATGTTACGACATTATTGCACTCACCGAAACTTGGTTAAACGACCGTACCACATCCACTCAGGTATTTGATAAGAGTTACGATGTTTTTCGCTGCGATCGCTGTCAGTCAAACAGTTCGAAAGCTTCTGGAGGTGGAGTGCTCCTTGCCATCCGCCGTGAGTTAAAACCCCGCATCGTTCCAAATGACTCTTGGTTAAGCATCGAACAAGTGTGGGTTGAAATTAAGATGTTTGATCACTCGCTATTTCTGTGCGCCGTTTATGTACCACCAGACCGCGTCCGTGATGTAGCTTTGATGACCGTCCACACGGATTCGATAGCAACAGTGCGTTCTAGACTCAAACCGATGGATGAAATTGCGATAATCGGGGATTTCAATTTACCTGGAATCAAATGGAGACCTTCGAGATCAGGATTTCTGTACCCGGATACCAATCACTCTACACTTTCGACATGCACAGTCGAAAGTGTTGGATTCGTACAGCACCAGCCTGCTTCAACAGATCAACCATGTCGAGAACAATAACGGAAGAATTCTGGACCTCTGCTTCGTTAGCAGTGCTGACTCAGCTCCAGTTATTTCAGCAGCGGCTGCTCCGCTAGTTACAACCGTTCCTCACCACCCCGCTCTGCACCTTGTTTTGGAAAACCGTGCTTCAAATCAATTCCACAAAACCGCAACTGCAGTGTACTATGACTTCAAAGAAGCTGACTATAACGCCATTTCTAACGTCCTGTCTACTATCGACTGGGAAGATGTTTTAGATTGTGACGATGTAGACAATGCAGTTCAAATGTTCTCCATTATCGTGAACTATGCTATTGACAGGCATGTACCGAAGCGAACTACTTTAGAGCATTCGCATACTCCATGGCAGACTAGGGAACTAAGTCAAATGAAAACAGCAAAGAGAGCGGCATTACGTTGATTTGCCAAGTACCGAACCGTGCCAATTAGGAATTATTATGCATACAAGCGAGCTACTCAATCGTGTTATCGTAGTTACATAACTAACATGCAGCTGAAACTGAAATGAAATCCTAAGTCTTTTTGGAAGTTCGTAAACGAGCAAAGGAATGAGTCCGGTCTACCTTCTACAATGGAGTACAATGGGCGCTGGAGTTCTGACACACAAACGATATGTGACCTATTTGCTGATAGATTTGGAAGCGTGTTTTCGGATGAGTCGATAACACCCGAGCAAATTGAATCTGCTGCTGGAAACGTACCTTTTCTCGGCCAATCTTGCTCCCATATCGAGGTTGACGAGCCAATGGTACAATCTGCTATGAACAAACTCAAGGCGTCTTGCTCAGTTGGTCCTGATGGTATTCCGTCTATTATATTGAAGAAATGCGCAGCTAATCTGATGATTCCTCTTTGTCGCATTTTCCGCTTATCGTTGATTAGTGGAAAATTTCCAACTTCCTGGAAGTCGGCGTTTTTGATTCCTGTACATAAAAAGGGTGCCAAGACTCAAATCGATAACTACCGAGGAATTTCCGCACTAAGCTCGGTCGCCAAACTGCTTGAGCTTGTTGTCTTGGAACCGATCTTTAGTTTCTGCCAGCATTACATTGTAGAAGACCAACATGGATTTATGCCTAAGAGATCTACTGTAACCAATCTGTTGACTTTCACGGCTTATATAACGGAAGGTTTCAATAGCGCCAAACAAACAGATGCGATATATTTCGACCTGACAGCAGCGTTTGACAGCATTAATCACGAAATTGCGATTTCTAAAATGGAGAATTTGGGGTTTGGCGGCAGAATAATCAGTTGGCTGCGGTCATACCTAATCGGTCGCCAGCTAGCAGTAAAAATTGGTGATCATTTCTCGCGCAAATTCGACGCGCCATCTGGGATTCCTCAAGGCAGCCACCTGGGGCCGTTGATTTTCCTCTTGTACTTCAATGACGTCAATTTTAAGCTGAACCTTCCGCGCATGTCATTCGCCGACGATATGAAAATTTATTTTATAATCAACTCGACTGCCGATGCCTGCCTACTTCAGCAACAGCTGGATAGTTTTGCCGAATGGTGTATTGCTAATTGCATGAAGGTGAACCCAAGTAAATGTTCTATTATCACCTATTCAAGAAAAAAGGAACCGATCTTGTTCGATTATAAACTCTTGGATACTTCCATCGAGAGAACCAACTGTATCAAAGATCTAGGGGTACTTCTAGACAGCAAACTATCGTTCCAGCAGCACATTTCATATATTGTGGGCAAAGCTTCCAGAAGTCTGGGCTTTTTGTTTCGAATCGGTAAAGATTTCAATGACATATATTGCTTGAAGTCTTTGTACTGCTCGCTGGTACGTTCGACTCTTGAGTACGGCTGTCAAGTTTGGAGTCCTTACTACCAAAATGGTGTCGACAGAATTGAAGCTGTACAGCGCAGGTTTGTGCGCTTTTCTCTTCGACGCTTGCCGTGGAGGGATCCTTTTCGGCTACCCAGCTATGATAGTAGATGCCTTCTAATCAATTTAGACACCTTAGCTGTTCGCCGCAATGTCGCCCGTGCTATGCTAGTGTCTGATGTCCTGACGTCGAAAACAGAGTGTCCGGCGTTGCTCCGTTCATTCCAACTACAGGTGCCTCCAAGAAGTCTGCGGAACTAAAATTTGCTGCGTATACCGGTCCGGCGAACAAATTACGCGACCTACGGTAGTATATCCGGTCTGCTCAGAATGTTCAACAGAGTTGCAGAGGGCTTTGATTTTAATTTATGTAGGGTAGCTCTTAAACGTAATTTTAAGAGAATATTAACCCATTTAAATATCATTAGGGCATAGATTCTGCCTGTTGATTGTTGTAATAAATAAATAAAATAAATAAATTAGAATGCCAATGAAAATGGCCATCTCGAATATATCAGCTCAATCGGATAATATCAGCTCAATCGGACTTCATTTACTAGTCTCGCACAGCGGTCAAAGTTTGAGTTTTTTGAAAACCGAAAAATCACCCAAGGGGGGAGTAAAGTAAATCGGGGTTTCCGAAAAAACAATTTGATGCAAAATGTCTTCAAATTGCATGACACGTCGAGATCTACTATCATTTCGAATTTTTTTTTGTCAAAAATCGACACTTTGGGACTTTGGGAATAATAAATGAAATCCGTATGAGCTAATATTTTGCAGAGGGTATTTTATCGTGCAAATCAACATTTCGCAGAGATTCTCGTAAGAAAAATCGATATGACGATTTTTATTGGCACCCTAAACCATACGTTTTGCTTCGTATTCCGAAAAAACGACTAAGTCCCAAAGTGTCGATTTTTGACAAAAAAATTTTTTTCGATATGATAATAGATCTCGTCGTTTCATGCAATTTGAAGACATTTGGCATCAAAAATTTTTTTTCGAAAGCTCCGATTTCCTTTCTCCCCCCTTGGGTGATTCTTCGGTTTTCAAAAAACTCAAACTTTGACCGCTGTGCGAGACTATTTAGTAAATGAAGCCCGATTGAGCTGATATTTTGCACAGAACAGTTTTTCTTGGGAATCAACATTTTTAATCAAGTTCGCTTTGAAAATTCGAGGGTCACTTTTTTCCCATACATCCATTGGCACTCTACCGTTCATAGTGCGATATGTATAAGTTTTTCCGTTTTTCTCATTAGGAGGAGATGATTCGTTGGGCTGGGCCAGTTTCTGCAGAGAGATGTTATCACATCATTACATTAATACATCTTGGCAATTCGGCTTTTCTTATTGTTTCATTTACTTTTTTTTTGCTTCCAAATGCATCAGCGCCTCCTCAAGTTCTTCCAGTTCTTGGCTCCGGTTCTACCATCAGCTCCATTTTTTTTTGTCACAATAACAGTTCGGCTGAAAAGTTTATAAGGTAAAACTATTTTTTTTTCTGCTAAATTCAATGTTATTATTCAACATAATTGCCTTCAAGGACGATACAACGATTATAGCGATCTTGCAACTTGATACCATTTTTATAGTACTCTTTCGGTTTTTCCTCAAAATAGGCCTCAGTTTCGGTAATCACTTCATCATCGGTCTTAAATTTCCTGCCAGCGAACATTCACTTCAGATCGGCGAACAGAAAATAGTCGCTGGAGGTCAGATCTGGAGAATACGGTAGATGCGGAAGCCATTCGAAGCCCTATTCATGCAATTTTGCCATTATTTTCATTGATTTTGTGATTTTTCCATTTTTTCACGATAACAAAAGTTACTTCACTCTCAATGCTGTAACACACGAACCAATCGACCGATTGCTATCAAATTTTGACACATATCCATTGAAAGATGGCGCTTTGTGATAGTCAAGTAGATTTTTGCAAGAGGCGCCATCTAGACGTCGACCTTATTAACTTTTCAGCCGAACTGTTAGCTCAATTTCTTTGTCCTTAACATATTGAGTCCCGGATTGTTCTTGCTGCGCTTTCCATTCAGTCCGCATCAAAAGTATTTGCGAATATCAGTGTCGGTCCCCGCGACACAAGATATTTATTGTATAAAAAGGAATTAAAAAGATATTCGACTAGAGAGTAGTCACATATTCTAAAACATCCGGAAACAAACCATGTTCTTTTTTATTGCCTTATTTTGTAACCGTCAGTCTCAGTGATTTTTATTTTTCTAACGAAAAGCTCTATGTCGAACCCGAGTCGTAACCTTAATGTTGCTTTCTCCAAATGTAAGGAAGGAATTTCATACGCGAATAAAAACTATTACTGATACTATGTTTACCACCGGATTGCAACAGATTAATCGATATGCGAATGTGAACGCCAGATTACTCGATCTCATTTTTGTCAGTCACCCAGGTCAACTTGACTTAATAGAACCGACGGAACCTCTGCTGCCCATCGACAATCACCATGCGCCTGTTATGCTTTTGGACGAATGCAGCGATGATTTTACTACACAAATCGAGTCAGACGATGATTTTTTCTACGATTTTTATTCCTGTGATTTCGGACAAATTAAAGTGGCATTGGCGGCCGTTGATTGGGATTCGTTACTACTATCTGGATCTGTGGATGGAATAGTAGCAATATTTTATGACAAGCTTTATTCGGTGCTTAATGACTATGTACCACGGAAAAGACGAACCTTCTGCACTTCCAGTAAACCGTGGTGGACCTCAGAGCTACGACATCTTCGTAATGTCCTCAGGAAGTATCGTCGCCGTTTCTTTATTTCAAAATCTGAGAGCGACCTGAGAGTGAAATTGAAATGTCGTACAAATCAATGCTGTCGTCCGCCTACGATGACTATTTATCAAGGATCCAAGCCAGCATGAGGCAAAATCCATCGCGCTTTTGGAACTTCGTGAAGCAACGGCAAACTTCAACTCGCATCCCACGTAACGTCAACTTCAAAGATGTCCAGTCCCACACGAATACGGACGCTGCAAATCTGTTTTCTATGTTTTTCGAGAGCGTGTTTAGCAAAGCGCCTGTACCAAGGAGGGATTGTTTTGCTCACATTCCTACGCACAACATAAATCTGCCCATCCTGCAATTTTCTATGAGAGAAGTACTGGAAGCCTTAGAGAATCTGGATATCAAAAAGGGATATGGCACAGATGGTATACCACCCTTGTTGTTGAAAAAATGCTCCAAAGAACTTGCGAATCCAATTGCTCGTCTACTCAATCGATCGCTTCAGGAACGAATCTTCCCAGCATCTTGGAAATCTGCCATTATCGTTCCTATCCATAAATCTGGGGATTTTAGTCAAGTAACAAACTATCGTGGAGTGTCTATACTTAGCTGTCTCAGCAAGGTGTTTGAAAGACTGGTGTATAATGTCCTATATAACGCTGCATCATCTGTTATCTACGAAGGGAAACATGGATTTATGAAACATCGCTCGACCACAACGAATCTCATGTGCTACGTCACCGCACTGTCCCGAGAAATTGAAGAGAGGCGGCAAGTTGACGCGGTTTATATTGACTTCGCGAAAGCCTTCGAGACTATCCCGCACATTCTAATTGTTGAGAAACTGAAGTGCATAGGCTTTCCAGATTTAATAACAGAATGGATTTTTTCGTACCTTAGTGATAGCAGTGCATATGTTGTGGTCAACTCAGCTAGATCCCGTAGTTTCTACATCACATCTGGTGTACCGCAGGGAAGCGTTTTGGGACCGCTATTATTTATCATATACATCAACGACTTGTGTCTCCGGCTTTCATCGTCCAAACTTGCATTCGCTGATGACGTGAAAATCTACCGTGTGATCTCGTCTCCCTTGGATTGTTTGGTTTTACAAGAAGACATCGATAGGATGCTGGAATGGTGTGGCGACAATGGAATGAAGGTCAATGACAAAAAATGTAGAAAAATTTCTTTTTGTCGCTCCAATAACCCCGTACTCCATCAATATTTGTTGGAATCGTCAGAACTGAAACGTACATCGACTATCAGCGATCTCGGAGTTACGATTGATTCAAAGCTCCGATTCAACGTACACGTGGGCATTATGACTGCCAAAGCTTTCACCGTGTTGGGATTCATCCGCCGTCACGCATATGAGTTCACAGACACTCGTGCCCTAAAGATGTTATACTGCTCATTGGTCCGCAGTATTCTGGAATACGCTGTTCCTGTCTGGTCTCCTTTCTATGTAGTTCATGCTTTGACGACAGAACGGGTGCAGAAGAAAATTTTACGAAGCGAAGCATTATGAAAATGAAAATGAAAATTGAAATGGCAGCAAATTATACAACAAAACGTTGCATACACCCAAAGTTAATTTTTAGCACATGTTATGACATGTGCTAAATTTATTACATTAAATGAGCTTAAAAAATAACAGAAAATGTTCTACTCCCCAATGCGTTTATATCATTTTTGTAATATATATGCTAGAGCCAACATGAGCAACCGAAACAGAAGACACATTTGAATTAAAGCATATGAAAGCTTTTTGTATAGTTTGCCAAATACATGGCCCAGACAGAGAAAGATATATTCTCGTTCATGTTCTTCTTTATCCTCATAGAAAACACTTTCCAACTTCATTAAACTTCCTCAGCAGCTTCTATATAACAGCGCTGGCAGTTATATGGATAGCGTGGTCGTGTGGTCGTGGTCGTGTAGCTTTGCATTCCAGTCGGCCTTGGTTCGATCCCCATTGACGTCGTAAGGATTTTTTCGGCACAATGAAATGAGAGAAGAAAACAGAAAGAGATGTCTCCAACGCTAGTTTGAGTGTATTTGATCCAAATAGTACAATCCGAAACATATTAAATAATGTTTTGAATTTCATGCAAAAATAATAGATTTTTCTTTTCTCAACCTGATATTTGACAAATTGACAAATAAAATAATTTCGTAGTCGTAGTTCGTAAGGTAAATGATTTTGGTCAAAGATATGATCATGGTTTGTCCACTTGTTCAATGCTCTTATTCAGCACAACTTTGTCAAATCAGGTATTCGAATGTTCCAAAACATATAAATAAAATTGTCTTTTTCTTGATTCACAGTAGTTTTAAAGTATATTTTGACGGAATTACATGTTTTAAAGGATTATAAAATACACCATCTATTGGTGTCAATGCGCCTCTCATTCGAGCTAACTTTTAATCGGTCTCCAGATGATTATTTGGCACATATTCAGGCCGTTTCTGGATTATAACACTTACCAATATTGTAAACATCATGCCTGCACACCATAGCAGAAATAAAGTTTCTCTGTATTGAGTGTGATGAGGGTAACACTTTTAAAATGCCCAAGAAAAGGCAATATTCTGAAGAAAGCCTAAATTATGAATGGATCAATATGATGACAGTAAACTCAAGCAATGATAAATGCAACATCTGCTTGAGAATTCGAATGTTTTCATTCAAAAATGGTGATTACTAAAACTGGACAAACCATGATCATTTTTTGGACAAACCATGATCAGAGGTGGTCAAACTATGATCACAATTTCTCTTTGAGGAGTATCGTTAAAAAACTTAAAACTTTGATTTTTAGCAACTAGAGACTTGGGGCTTTTCAACAAACCCAAACTCGTATCGATTATATGTGATTTTCATGATGAAAAATCGATTTGCATTTACTAGTTGCGTAAAAACACCCCGAATTGGACAAACCAAGATCATTTACCCTACTATATTAACAAAACGATCGTGTCCTGGACACTCATTTATTTTTCTAAGGGATTTTATTGCCATCGGAACGAATGCTTTTTGAAATTTATTATGACAACGACATAAGTTGCTACGATATTTTTTTATACAAATATTACAGAAATTATTAATTTTTAGTAAAAAAAATAGTTGACTCGGAAGAGGGGCAAAGTTTTCCATATTTTTGTCGGAATCCTCTCGTACTCGTACTCGTACTTCACTTCAACATGCACTGAAGTTCATTTGACGGGAAGAATGAAATGAGATAGTCGAGTCGTAAAGTAAGATAGCAACTAAACTCCCGAAAGACTGTTGAGCCATGTTGACGGAAAAATTGCTGGAAGTCGCCAATACTCATTTCCAATCGAATACGAAGGCGAATTTCTTCATAGTCCTCTGACTATCCTCAGTTGAATATGACTTTGCCGAGCCCTGTTTAAAAGATAGGTGTTGGGTGCGGAAAAATATTCGATTGTTTTGAGCAGCTCTGTGATTTAAAAACATGTTCATGTAACACATGTAACATGTTCTATTTCCAGGTTTTCATTTCACCATTAACGCGTTGTCCTACGTTGAAATTGATGATACATTTATTCTCACTTATCCCACGAGCGCTCTAACTGGGATACCCTTTATTTTAGAAAAGGCTGCCAAGAGCTAGTCTGATTTATTCTTGCTGTCCAAAGACAGACAGCTTCTTCGTCTGGAAAACCATAGCTTGCCAGTGAGCTAAATGTTTTATAATCGTTGCTCGAGGTTTTCATGATGAAATGGTGCTACAAACTGATCACTCCGGAAAATCTTCCAAAATTTGATTATGGAATATCTAAGAAAGAATAAAACTTCTGATTGGGCGAATGAAATACAATGTAATTCCGCAAATATAGTTCACGGGTCTTAAACTTTTTTTTACTGTGTAAAATTCTCACAAAACGTGAGTCACAACAACCGATCTGGAGACAGCTATTGACGCATATTGAATATGAATTTTAATAACTTATATTCTAATGATTCGACATCAAGCTCCGCAGTAAACTTTTTGGATGACGAATAGGAGTGCCTTACATTGATAGATTGC